>NC_083575.1:14865275-15184719 GCF_027579695.1 Neoarius graeffei | reverse complement strand
CAACTGTAGATTGAGAGAGTGGAACACAAACCCGTTAAATGAATTCAGTATATAAATAAATATTTTTGGCAGTAAAGAATAGAATCTGAGTGTTTGTTGATTTACTGTTTGTGACTGTTAGACTGTTTCCATGATCCTCTCTGTCCTATTCAAATTTTCTCTCTCATATTTATTACCCATTCACTTCTTGCCTTTAATCCATTAGCCTTTTATAAATGTTCTTACTTTACATTGCACTTTTGGAAGCGTCTGAGAATCAGGAAGTTTTTAACAAGTGCTTGCCTCCAGAGAGGCTGTGTAGTGAAGACTTTATCAAGACAGCTGAGGACCTCAGTTGATTAGACCTCAGTTCGTTATGACAATTCCTTTGTCTCTCCATTTTTATCAGTAATTCTGTTGTTGTTGTTGTTGGTGGTGGTGGTGGTGGTGCTGGTGCTGATGATTGTGGTTTCCGATTAGGTAATTCCCTGTAGAAAGACTGGCTACAGAAATTTCTAGGTGTGCGCGCATGGTGTCCTATCCAAGGCCTTTTCCTGATGAAGATAAAGTGATTTGTTCATTCATTTTATATTCAGCAATCTATGTATCTCAGCAATAATGGCTAATACCACAAATAAAACAGTATGAGGAAGGAAAAGGATGTATTAGCGTGTGTGTGTGTGTGTGTGTGTGTGTGTGTGTGTGTCATACATGTCAACCTATACGGAATGTCCGTATTTTATACGGATTTAATTCAATAAAAGTAGTATACGGGCGTATAAATAAAGTTATACGGATTCTTTAAAAAAAACTTCAATATTTATTTAGAGCTATAATCAATTCCCACGATGATAAGAGCGCATAACAATTACAAACGTACTGTACACCACAGACAGCCAGTAAAGAGTTTTATGAAATCGCGCGTTATCTTGTGGTAGCAAGACTTCGTTCCACTTTTGATCATGCGCACACCGCATTGCGAGAATCCCGCCAACCGTGAAGTCATAGACATATAAACATAGACGCCGCTTTCTGCGTAGAATCATACGTCATCCTCGCCGCCATATTGGATGTGGCAAAGTGGAGATTCTTCAACCATCTCTGGTATAGCGTCTAGACAGTAGCCGAGAATAAAGATGCCTCATTCATGTGCTGCGTTTAACTGTACCAACAGGTTTACCGTCCAAACGAGATCACATGGGATTACCTTTCACAGGTGAGACTGGAAAAATACTTTTCATTGTATTTGGTCATTATAACGTAATTTTACGAACAGATTTTCCTGACTTTATGGCTAATATGAAGTCTCGTGCATAATAGCCGCTCGGTGAAACCTGTCTCCAAACAACGAAGTATTTCCTTCGTAACTACGCTGATAACACTTTGTGTTTTTGTCAAACATTGGAGCTTTGTATTCATTCTGAAGGTTTATTGTTATTAATATTGAATAAAAAGTAACTGGGATATATCATTGTTAATTATCATTCAAATTTTAGGTAAATTATTTTAATTTGCATCTTATACGGATTTTATAAGGGAAATACGGATTTTGGAGGTTGGTTATACAGGTTTGATTGACCAAAGGTTGACGTGTGTGTGTGTGTGTGTGTGTGTGTGTGTTGGGGGGGGGGGGGGACTCAGGAAACCCCTTGGCCAGCCCCCTAAGGAGTGGAACTGCTTATATTCAGATGTTCCTTGCAATTGGCCCACCTCTCGATTATTCTCTGTTATAGAAAAGTCTGTGCTTTTCTATCTGTTTCATGCTCTTGTTTGCTGTGAGAGCCAATCTTGTGAATTCCATCATGACAGGATGCTACAGCCTCTGACCTATCATTTACAGAGAGAGGGACACAGGGAGCAGGAAAAGGGAACAGGAAAGTGGGAGAGTAAACATGATGCCACTAGTCTAATAGTTATGAAATAAGGATGTGACCGCATAATTATATGCATCTTATCCCTGTGCACAAATACCCACTCCAAGGAGGATCTCAGGAACATGTGAAGAAGTTTTTCAAATCTCTATTAGCAAATGTACTTTAGACTGCTGCTAAGTGAAGAAGAGAAATATAATGGGCATTTTATAGTAAAATATATTCGAATGTGATGTTGCTAAAAAATTCTTTTAGGAAAATTTTTTTTTTAAATAAAAAAGTCAACCCTGTTCAAAATCTGTGCCATCCTAGATTACTGATATTCCCTATGGAATATCAGAGGCTCACCAAGCCTCTTCTGGCTAGCCATTCAGGAGAGGAGCTAATGAGCAAAGCTGAATAAAGGTTATGGTGTGTGTGTGTGTGTGTGTGTGTGTGTGTCCTGCTGTTCAGAGTAACCCAAAACACAGCAGTACACTTTGGAAATGAGTGTCCGTTTGGCAGGGAAAAAATGGAACAGCATCTGGACCGTCTTTTCTCTAGGGTCCATCATCTGGGCTTAACAAGACTCCAGAATGCAGACTGTCTATCAGTGATTGTATCCCATACAGATGGCAGTTGAGAAGCTTAAAAATAGCAAGCAGGGCAGGAAGCACTAGCTATGTGTAAGAGTATGAGTGTGTCATGAGCACTGGACAGCCGGAAGTAGACCATGGGAGCAATACAGCTGTCACAATGCAGTATCTCATAAATGCCATGTCCTCCAGAGAGTCCTCTGAAATCCAACTGGCAGATTTAAAAGGAAAAAAGGGGGGGGGGGGACTGCAGGTGGGTATCAAGACATTAAAGAGCATTTCTTTGCTACCTTCTTCAGCGAGGAGAGCATCTGCACGCACATCTGTCCCATTTGCATTGCTGCACACATAAAATTAAAATGTTCCCGCTGCTATTCTAATAAAGCTAGTTCCTAGCAAAAAAAAAAAAGTTATGGCACCTTCCATACTCATTAGGCAATTCATTAAAGAGAAATAAAAAAAATTTAAATCTCACGGCTTAAGTATCACCTTAAATTTAAAGTGCTGTAAAACAAAGTGGTTAAAATGTAATTGGTGTGTTACGGCTTACCTGGGATCCTGCTTCCATGTGCCAAACTGCAGATCATAATTCGATAATAACATTGCCACAGCTATAATAGCTTCATGCAATCTGCGCTTTAGCCAGCTGCATTATCTCAGCTCTAACTAAAAAGGTAAGCAGCTTCAGTGAAATGGCAGGCACCTGCTTAATGTGTTGCACAGTTTGCCCTTTACAGAATGGGTATTGTACTTGTAGTATAATAATTCAGCAGGCAGTAAACTCATACTCATCTTTTAAGCAATTAACTCTGAGATTTGTTTTTCTGCAGACAATCACCCCCCCATGCCCCCAGTACCGATGATTTGTTGTCATAGCAGCACCTTTGCAGCAATGTGACATGTTGCTCATGCAAAATGCTTTACAATATGGTTTCAGGAATTCCTAACAGCTAGACATGCAACATCGCCTGTCTGCATGGAATTAGAAACAATCACACTGGCACCACTATAATTGCCATGTCTCTTTGGACTGTTGTTATCATTTTATCATCAAGAATGACATTAAAAGCAGATACGCCCTCGCTGCAGACCTGTGACTACTCCACGTCTCTGCTGAATCAGTTGAACGACTTCTTCGCTCGCTTTGAGGCAGACAACAGCACCACCTCCTGGCGACCAGGTGTTGACGCTGTACCCAGACAGCGTGAGGAGAGCTCTCAGGATGACAAATGCATGGAAAGCCCCGGGCCCGGGTCCTGATAACATTCCTGGTCGTGTCCTGAGAGACTGTGCTGAGGAGCTCACAGATGTCTTTACAGACATCTTCAACATCTCGTTGAGCCAGGCTGTTGTCCTCACATGCCTCAAAGCCACCACCATCACCCCGGTCCCGAAGAAGCCGTCTCCCTCCTGCTTCAATGACTCCCTGTCGCACTCACTCCCATCCTCATGAAGTGCTTCGAGCGGCTAGTCATGCGGCATATCAAGTCTGCCCTCCCCCCCACCCTGGACCCTTTCCGGTTTGTATATCAGTCCAACCGTTTGACCGATAATGCCATCTCCACTGCCCTCCACTCAGCCCTCACCCACCTGGAGACAAAAGACTCATTGTCAGAATGCTGTTCATAGACTTTAGCTCAGCATTCAACACAATCATTCCTCAGCAGCTCATTCATAAACTGGACCAGCTGGGACTCAACACCTCCCTGTGTTGGAGTCACTTCCCTGGACTTCCTGACGGGGAGACCACAGGCTGTATGGGTTGGCAGCAACTCCTCCAGCGCCATCACGTTGAGCATGGGGCCCCCCCAAGGATGTGTGCTGAGCCCCCTCCTCTTCACTCTGCTGACCCACGACTGCACACCAACATCCAGCTCTAATCTCTTCATTAAGTTTGCGGATGACACGACTGTGGTGGGTCTCATCAACAATGGCGATGAGACAATCTACAGGAGTGAGGTGAGCCACTTGGCCATGTGGTGCAAGGACAACAATCTCCGCCTGAACGTGGAGAAGACAAAGGAGATTGTTGTGGACTTCAGGAGAGTGCACACCCAGCATGCTCCACTATCTATCAATGGTGCTGCAGTGGAGAGGGTGAGCAGCACCAAGTTTCTGGGTGTGCACATCTCTGAAGACCTTTCCTGGAGCAACAACACCGCATCACTGGCCAAAAAAGCCCAACAGTGTCTGTACTTCCTCAGCAAACTGAGGAGAGCAAGAGTCCTGGCCCCCATCATGCACACATTCTACAGAGGCACCATCGAGAACATCCTGACCAGCTACATCACCATGTGGTATGGCGCCTGCACCGTGTCCTGCTGCAAGACTCTGCAGCACATCGTGAGAGCAGCTGAGAAGATCATTGGTGTCTCTCTCCCTTCTCTAATGGATATGTATAACTCCTGCCTCACCCGCAAAACCATCAGGATTGCAGGTGACCCCACCCACCCATCTCACAGCCTCTTCAGTCTGCTGCCATTGGGGAGGAGACTGCGGAGTCTCCGGGCCAACACCAGCAGGCTCAAGGACAGTTTCTTTCACCAGGCAGTCAGGAGGCTCAACTCCCTCCCTGTTCTGCCCCTCCTCCCCCCTCTGCCCCATGCCACAGATTCTGCTCGCACACCCCCCTGCCCCCCTTCAGCATCTGACATGTCACCCTCACAGTTTCCACCCCCCCAAGACACACACACACACACATACATACTCTCAACGTTCATTAACACACTGAACTCAGGGACTGCACATTTCACTTTACCTCGCTCATTTGCACTATTCCGCACTACCTCACCTAAACAGCTATTAGTTTATTGTTTATACTGCTTATTTTATGTTTACCTGCTATAGACCCTTCCCACTGACGTCACCAGAAACCGGAAGTAAACAAACCCTGCGCCATATTGGAAGACCAACAAACTCGTGATTAGGGGGAAATAACGGCAGCGCGCGGAATTTAAACCCACGAGGCACTTGATTCATCATAAACCTACAATGATAAACTTTTGTGCTGTGTTAGGGTGTTCCAACAAAGCTGATGGGAGAGGTGAAAAGAAGTCTTTCTACAGAATACCAGCTGTGATTGAGACACAAGCAAACCAAGGAGCTTTCTGCCAGGAGACAGAGAATAAGTGCATTACTGAGTGTCTGTGAGCAAAGGAGAGCCTGAACGTTGCAACCTACCTATTGACTGTTTGTAAAAATGTATCAATTGTTGCCCTTCATCGCGGACTCGAGAGATGAGACCTGACGAGTTAGTTCGTTGGTAGCAGAACAAAATGTCTGGACACAAATCGGGTTTTCAGAAAAGGAAAGAAAATAAACGCAGGGTTGAAAATACAAAAAAGGAGGCAGAAAAAGCAAAATGAGTTAAGGTAGGACAAATGGTTACTTTTCTGAGGCAGCCCGCCGTGGCTGCAGGCTTTCAGTTGTGTCATTGAATGGTTACTTTTCTGAGGCAGCCCGCCGTAGCTGCCTGCAGGCTTATTTATTATAGCCCATTTAGTTAAAATAGTTGATATAAAATGTTTATAGTTATAGTTTTATGATGGTTGTCCTCAGTGTTCGAACTATGCCGATATTTTCGGGGGGGGTCCCTTTTTTTCCCTGGGGGGTGCTTGCGCTTGTCTCGGAGCGCGGATCTCCAAACACGAGAAGCCTATCTTACGCACATATCACACGGACTCCACACCTCCACACACGCATCGCGTCTGAAGTCATAACTCATCAGGGGAAATCGTGTCTGCATTGGCATGTTCAAAAAACAACCTCATGTCAACAATGATACCACATGCAAGAACAAAAAAAACAGTCAGGCTACTCAACAACCAACCTGGCAGCAGCAGTCATTGTCATATCGGTTTATTTTATCTTTGATGTAAACACAACACTTTGGATATGCAAATGCTTCCCGTTACACACGATTGCTATGTCAATAAACATCATTTTGCCAATATTTTAGAGACCCCCCAACATTTCCCAAATCATGTTTTCAAGGGATCTCATGTCTGTTTCAGGGGATCTCGGATCCCCCAAGTACCCCCGTAGTTCGAACACTGGTTGTCCTGATTTACACTGGTGTGTTTTTTTTTTTTTTTTTGGGGGGGGGGTTGCGCTATGTTGCACCCGGGTCCAGATTAGGGCAGAACCGGCCCTGGCTACATTTCAGGTGTAGTTTGTTTTATGTATGTATGTACTTGCATAGATGTGTACTTGGTCTTCCAATATGGCGACTACCGAAATCTCGCGGCGCGGTGACGTCATGCGGGAACCCTCTATACCTCAAGTGCCCTTGACTGTTTATTTGCTCCAATTTATGTGTGTGTGTTTATATATATATAATATATACTGTGTGTGTATATATATATATATATATATATATATATATATATATATATATATATATGAGTGTTTAGTCTATGTCTAGTTCTTACCTAGACACTCTTAGAGTGTTTATACTGTTTGTATTGCTTATTTCAATTATTCTATTTTTATTTATTGCATTGCCTGTTTGCACCGTGGGTCAGAGAGGACTGTAATTTCATCTGTGCTGTATGTCGAGGATGAATAGCATATTTGACGATAAAGTTGACTTGACTTGACTAAAATGCCGACTGTGGTTGGATGCATTTCAGCACTGGGTGAGAAACTTAATAGCCACTAAATTAATATTATGCCATGCCTTGCATAAGTATTCATCCCACCCTTGAACTTTCCCATTTTGTAGTGTTATAACGTCAAACTCTGATGGACATTTTTGCACATTGTTAATGGATAATGTGCACATTATGATTTCTGAATGAGCTTCATAGAAAGTGTTACTATTTTTCCCCCATTTCCATTTAGTCTGCATGCTTGACATGCAATTTGTTGCTTGTTAACTTGTTGCCTGCTCAGACAGAATGTCCTTTACTGCCTCATTACACTCACCCCCAGTTTAACACTCTTTGTACCAAGGTCTGATCACTAGTGATGAACCACATCATTTTTTTTAAGCATCTGGTGGTAATGTTTAAAAAAATGCTGTGTGATAATTGGGTAGTTTTTGAATTTGGTTTCCCAGTCATATATACTAGTATTTGATTTATACACAGGCTAGGATGGAGACATCAAGCATGGCTCTCTTTCATTAAGTTTTTCTATTTATTTGTGACAGTAATATGGGAGTCCTATAAAAATAAGCTGCATGAAAGGCCTACATATCTTCGCTTTATAGGCCCTGTCAGCTTTGCTCAGGATCCAACCCTAAACTACCTTCCGTCATCTCAATGGACATTTTAATACACATGAGCAGAAGATTCACTGTCATTGAAGGTTTTCAGTCATCCAGGCCATGTAAAGCTCCAATGCATAGATATTGGTTAAAAAATATGCAAAAAGGATTGTCAGATGACCAGTATTGTATAATAGGATTGAGTTTCATGAGGGGCGGCACGGTGGTGTAGTGGTTAGCGCTGTCGCCTCACAGCAAGAAGGTCCTGGGTTCGAGCCCCGGGGCCGGCGAGGGCCTTTCTGTGCGGAGTTTGCATGTTCTCCCCGTGTCCACGTGGGTTTCCTCCGGGTGCTCCGGTTTCCCCCACAGTCCAAAGACTTGCAGGTTAGGTTAACTGGTGACTCTAAATTGACCGTAGGTGTGAATGTGAGTGTGAATGGTTGTCTGTGTCTGTGTGTCAGCCCTGTGATGGCCTGGCGACTTGTCCAGGGTGTACCCCGCCTTTCGCCCATAGTCAGCTGGGATAGACTCCAGCTTGCCTGCGACCCTGTAGAAGGATAAAGCGGCTAGAGATAATGAGATGAGATGAGTTTCATGAGCCCCTGTGACCTGTCCTGACAGTCCAGTAATAGTTCAGTCAGAGCTTTTTTCAGCTGTGTTGAGTCAGAATTGGTTGGGAAATGATGCATACATCATATTCCAGTTTAGATATGTCAAATGTCATCTTTCCCCATGAAACAAGTCTAACTCTGCAGTGATGGGCCACCAATCATGAGAGAGAAAAATAATGAGTATGGAATGATTTGCATCATTACCCAGTTATAAAGTTGTTTTAAGCAAAAGAGAGAACAATAGCTAGTATTTGCATTTGGTCTGTTTATTTATTTATTTAGTATTTTAGTACTGTACTTCAAACTGTGGTACATCACCATTGGTATGCATGTCCTCCACTGATCAATGCCTTTTACCATCCAGGCATGATGATTTTGCACTGCACTGTAGTTATTTAGCTATAGAGTTAGGAGTCTATCTTGCTGCCATGAGCCCTGGAGATGTATACAGCCTCACAAAGCTTCTACACAGTGGCACTAAGCAAGAATGTATTCATGATCATGCACACAGTCATTGTGTTAATTGTGAACGAGTGTCAAATTTTAAATTCTTGAATTTTAACATCACAGATAAATACTCTTGGTTTACGACCACTACTTCAATAGTTGGGAGGGCACAAACACCTTTACTACATGAGGCAACTGAGGAGAGCAAATTGGTTCATTGGTTTACAACTAGCAACAATAGACCCCTTTCACATGACGTCACCGCGTCGCGAGATTTTGTTAGGCGCCATATTGGAAGACCAAGTACATGCACTCACAATATAAAACAAAGTACGAGCGAGAGTAAAGTGACACGATGGATGATAATTCTGGTTATGTGAGTACATTACATTACCAGCTGCAGAAAGGGCACGGTATGTGGAGAAAATGGCTGTGATTGATGGGTTTGACCCATATGATAAGACTCGCGGCAAGGGAGAATGGAAACATAAGGAGGACCGGACACCAATTCTGCCATCTGTTTGCTACCCAGACATTGTAAACTATTTGTTGTTTACACCCAGTGCCTACACTCAGTGTTCGAACTATGCAGATATTTTCGGGGGGTCCCTTTTTTTCCCTTGGGGGCGCTTGCGCTTGTCTCGGAGCGCGGATCTCCAAACACATGAGAAGCCTTGCGCTTGTCTCAGAGCGCGGATCTCCAAACACATGAGAAACCTATCTTACGCACATATCACGCGGACTCCACACATCCACACATGCATCGCGTCTGAAGTCATAACTCATCAGGGGAAATCGTGTCCACATTGGCATGTTCAAAAAACAACCTCGCGTCAACAATGATACCACACGCAAGAAAAAAAAAAAACAGTCAGGCTACTCAACAACCAACCTGGCAGCAGCGAGCAAGCCCCAAACCATCCTAAATTATTATTATTATTAAATTGTAGAAGTCTGGGAGGCTTGCTCCTCATACAGTTATCAACTTGGGGCCAATTTAGCATGTTTTAAATCTGAATTTCTTGCGTTTGCTTACCTCAAAGTGTCCACAGATCATGCACAGACTTATCCATTATATCCACAGTTTTTTGCCAAGTCTCACACAGGTTTCTTTCAAGTCTACTGTTGGGCCAATAAATCATAAATAAAACAGCTCAGATTTGTTTGTTTAAGTCATTTGCCATTCCACTTTATTCTCGTGGGTTCACATACTGCTGCTGTTATTTCCCCCTAATCACGAGTTTGTTGGTCTTCCAAAATGGCGCAGGGTCTGTTTACTTCCGGTTTCGGGTGACGTCAGTGAAAGGGGTCTATGGAGCACTTGCATGTGACGTCACAGCCGATCCAGATTGTGACAGACGCCATCTTGTCGGTCAAATGCCATATTTCCGCCTTCTACTTCTACCTTTTCTTCTGGAAAACCCTACTATATACAATTCTACTACAACGGCTGCTGCTACAAGCTCTCCCTACCTGTGCACGTTTTTTATGTTTTTTGTGTGTATTTTTGCATGTTGTTCATCTGTACCTGACTTCAATATCCACTACAACCGTATGGACTTACTGGACATTGGTTTCCAGCAGAAAATGACGGTTTGTAGCGATTTCCATTGCATGCACACCATTCCGGACGAGAAAAAAAAAAAAAACATTCCGGACGAAATAGCGAGACCAGCGGGGTCTCTGTGGATTATTATCGGAAGCAAAGTGAAGGAGGCGGCGCCGGGAGCGGAAGCAAAACCGAGGCTGCAGAGCCGGCCTGTTGACTAAGCTCAGAAAACAGCTACTCAAACCTCCACTGCTAAGCCTCTATCTCTCCAACGCCAGATCCATGGTAAACAACACAGACAATTTGGAATTACAGCTGGAATTACCTTATTCTATTCTATAATCGGCTGGTCAGTGCAGTACTAGTAATAGTTAAGTGACTTACCCATCCAGTGAGGATTATTTTCTTGTTTACAAGATGCCACATCTGAGTCGCTGACAAATCCTGAATGTCTGTAAAGATAACTGTCCAGAGATTTATAAGCACGCAGTGCTTCACCACTGAACAGCGAGGGAAAGTTAATGAGGTAATTATACATGTCTGGGTATTCCACCTCTGGCAGTTCCATATCCACTGACACGGTCGTGAAAACTCCGTCCGGAAAGCCATAAGGGTCACTAATCTGTAGATCGTTTATTTTAGACATATATCTAGTTATCTGTTCATTAGAAAAATGAGCCGTGTAGTCCGTCGGTTGAAATTGATCCATTCTGTACACGAGTGCAACAGTATTCAGCTGTGTTGTTGCCCGACAAGATGGCGTCTGTGTACTTTCTGGTCACGTGACTGCAAGATCTCTATTGAGGTATTTCACTCACGTGACCAAGTCATGTGATGCTGCCATTTTGGACGGCACGGCTCGAATCAGTTTGAATGCGAGGAAGGCGACAAACAAAAAACATAAAAGAAAAAGGAGCGAGATGCAGAAAACACCTTCACTATCCAGCGACGTAGGGCATTTACAGGGCGAGCAGAGGGAGAGGTATTTGCAAAAATTGAGGTTAGCAGGCTTAGAGAACGACGTTTACCTGCTTCCACCAGGATTGTTCACTGACGTACGGAAGTACACGAAGCCCTCGTCTTTACCTGACTTCGGCCCACAGGATCTGTATGCCTATGTCGTTAAAAACCCATCGCCATACACAGGTATTGATCTGAAAGCGTATAAGAGTTTGGATACCTACAAATATTTTGTGTCAGGCTGGGTAACATGCCTACATCAGTGGGTCATCCCTGGAGCCAGTGGTCGCCATCTGATTACAGCTAAGGTTTGTTCACATTTTCATTTACTTTCGGTCCTCAGGATAAACAAAATGTTATTAAATGTCATTGAAATAACTTCTTAGTCTGTTGAGACATGGCCCGTTATAAATTTGCTGTTACCAGGCAATGACCAAGAACTGTATTATTAGGGTCGGTGTCTGTGTTGTAGCAGTGTACTAGCAGCTAGCTGTTAGCACTAGCTAATGTCAACAACATCGTAGCTAGTATGTTACTGTAGCAATATTTACGTTCAGTCATTTGGATGACTGTTAAAACCTTTCAGTCTCAAGTTTTTCCTTTACTGGATTTACTAGTTTACTGAGCTAGCGCGCTCAGCCAAACCGGGAGCCATCGCGCGCTCTCCGGCCAAGCCGGGAGCCATCGCGCGCTCTCCGGCCGGGCCGGGAGCCATCGCGCGCTCTCCGGCCGTGCCGGGAGCCATCGCGCGCTCTCCGGCCGGGCCGGGAGCCATCGCGCGCTCTCCGGCCGGGCCGGGAGCCATCGCGCGCTCTCCGGCCGGGCCGGGAGCCATCGCGCGCTCTCCGGCCGGGCCGGGAGCCATCGCGCGCTAGCTCAGTAAACTAGTAAATCCAGTAAAGGAAAAACTTGAGACTGAAAGGTTTTAACAGTCATCCAAATGGCTGAACGTAAATATTGCTACAGTAACATACTAGCTACTGTTGTTGACATTAGCTAGCTTGCCGTCCAAAATGGTGGACACCGGGGCGTCACGTGACCCTGTGACGTCAGGTGAAATACCTCAATAGGAGCCACTTGGAAATCTTGCTGCCTGAGGCAGGTAGCTACTATTATTACGGATCCAACATCTAACACACCCAAGAAGCCATGCATTTGACCTTCTTCCTTCAGTCAGATGCTAAAGAGCTATTCATATGCATATGAGCAGATCCAGGAATATGTCTGTGAAGATTCTCAGGCTACGTTTACATTAGATCGTATCTGTCTCGTTTTCTTTGTGGATGCACTGTTCGTTTACATTAAACTGCCTGGAAACGCCGGGAAACGGGAATCCGCCAGCGTCCACGTATTCAATCCAGATCGTGTCAGCTCCGGTGCTGTGTAAACATTCAGAATACGCGGATACGCTGAGCTGAGCTCTAGCTGGCGTCTCATTGGACAACGTCACTGTGACATCCACCTTCCTGATTCGCTGGTGTTGGTCATGTGACGCGACTGCTGAAAAACAGCGCGGACTTCCACCTTGTATCACCTTTCATTAAAGAGTATAAAAGTATGAAAATACTGCAAATACTGATGCAAATACTGCCCATTGTGTAGTTATGATTGTCTTTAGGCTTGCCATCCTTCCACTTGCAAGTAGTAAGTGATATGCGCTGGGATCACACACACAGCGGCTCCATCCCGAATCGTGGCTTGTGCACTTCACTCGCGCGCTGTGTGAGCTGCACAGGGCCGGAGTGCGCACCCTCCAGAGGGCACTCGCTGTTCAGGGTGGAGTGATTTGGAGCGCAGGATGCCTGCACGCAAATCATGTATTGGTGTTGCTGTGTGCACACTAATCGTTTTAAAAATGTTAATCTGATGATCCGCTGATACGGTCTAATGTACACATGGGCTCAGTCATCCAGGTCATAGTAAACTGTGGGTGGTAAAAGAAAGCAACTGGACTTACTTGAAGATTCTTGAAGACATTTCACCTCTCATCCGAAAGGCTTCTTCAGTATCAGGTATTTATCCTCTCATGGATGAAAAGCAATCCTAAGGTGTCATTGAGCCATCCTGTTGGTGTGGGTCACTGGGGGCTGGGTGTGAACGGCCTTGAGAGTCGTTAGGGTGATCAATGGATAGCTCGTTCTTTGGCTACGTTTACATTACGTCGAATCAGCGGATCATCAGATTAACGTTCTTAAAACGATTCGCGTTTACACTAAAACCGTTAGCCGTGCACACAGCAACACCAATACGCGGATACGCTCGGCTCCGCAGGCATCCTGCGCTCCAAATCACTCCGCCCTGAATAGCGAGTGCCCTCTGGAGGGTGTGCACTCCGGCCCTGCGCAGCTCAGAGCGCGCGAGTGAAGTGAACAAGCCACGATTCGGGACTGAGCCGCTGTGTGTGAGATCCCAGCGCATATCACTTATTACTTGCAAGTGGAAGGATGGCAAGCCTAAAGACAATCATAACTACACAATGGGCAGTATTTGCATCAGTATTTGCAGTATTTTCATACTTTTATACTCTTTAATGAAAGGTGATACAAGGCGGAAGTCTGCGCCGTTTTTCAGCAGTCGCGTCACATGACCAACGCCAGCGAATCAGGAAGGTGGATGTCACAGTGACGTTGTCCAATGAGACGCCAGCTAGAGCTCAGCACAGCGTATTCTCAATGTTTACACAGCACCGGAGCTGATACGATCTAGATTGAATACGTGGACGCTGGTGGATTCCCGTTTCCCCGCTTTTTCAGGGGGGTTAATGTAAACGGACAGTGCATCCGCGAAGAAAATGAGACAGATACAGTCTAGTGTAAACGTAGCCTTTATGTCCTCCTGTGAGTCACTAAAAACAGCTGGGTTTTGGTGTGCATTCAGTTGTCTGGGAAGTGTGCCAAGGACTGCATTGTAGGTGGCTGATAAATGATGTCTTAGGCCCTGTCCACACGGCAACGGATTCAGGTGACTCCGATACAATTGCTTATCATTTAGGCCTGGCGTCCATACGGCACCGGCATTTTGGGTGCCCAAAACGCAATCTTTTTGAGAACGGGTTCCAGAGTGGAAAGATCTGGCAACGTTGCCGTTGTGAAGTCGTCTGGATGAGTAGAATGGATTTGTTTACGATGACGTCACAACCACATGACTGTGAGTGCTTCATGCCGGGTAGAAGTGTAACGAACTCGATGCGAGTTGTCAACAAATCCTATAACTTGGTTCATGAAACGCGCTTACAAAATATTTTCACTGTGAATATTTATTGTGTAATGGTGCAAAGTGAGAGAGAGAGAGAGAGAGAGAGAGAGAGAGAGACTCTGCCCTTAGGGCAGAGTCAATCCCGCCAGCAAAAATAGGGAAAAAAAGGAGCGATCTCACCTCTTCAGATGTTGGTTTAAGTCCTACAATACATTCCTCAAAAAGGGCGTAGAAGAGCAAATTAATCCATCAACGTGTAGCATTCAATTTATTCCGGACCATTAAAGACGCCGCCTTCCGCGTAGAATCATACGTCATCCTCGCCGCCATATTGGATAGGTCAAAGCGGAGAATAAAGATTAGCTGTGTTTAACTGTACCAACAGGTTTGCCATCCAAACGAGATCACATGGGATTACCTTTCACAGGTGAGACTGTAAAAATACTTTTCATTGTATTTGGTCATTATAAAGTAATTTTACGAACAGATTTTCCTGACTTTGTGGCTAATATGAAGTCTCGCGCATAATAGTTTATGCGCATGCATCCTTACTTCTTCTATTGTTCTGGTGTCTCCGAAGGGACCGTCTTACAGCACCCCTAGAGGTGTGGCATGTGTATTGCATCGTTTTCAGCAAGCGTTGCATTGCCATATGGACCTGATATTTTACTGATCGTTGCCCATTTGGACGCAATATATTTTTAAATAACATCTCGTTGCTGTTGTCGTGTGGATGTAGCCTTAGACCCCCACCTCTGTTCAGTGATGGCCGTTCCAGGTTGACAAAAATGGCTTCTTTAACTCCTCGCTCATACCAGTGATCCTCTCTGGCTAAAATGCATATGTTGCAATCCTGAAATGAGTGTCCTTTGTTGTTAAGATGAAGATAGACAGCAGAGTCCTGGCCTGAGGAACTGGCTCTCCTGGCTCAACACAGCCAGCCATTCACACCCAGCCCCCAGTGACCCACACCAACAGGATGGCTCAACGATACCTTAGGATTGCTTTTCATCCATGAGAGGATAAATACCTGATACTCCGTATTAGTCAGACAGAACTGAAGAAGCCTTTTGGATGAGAGGTGAAACATCTTCAAGAATCTTCAAGCAAGTCCAGTTGCTCTCTTTTACCACCCACAGATCCAGGAATAGTTTCTTCCCAAGAGCAATTTCATATGTAAACTGTGTGCACCAGAAAGGAGCATATACATAACTGTTTATTTGGTCAGAATGTATCTCTGACAGCATGTGCAATTCATGGTGGTAATCTACAATAATTTACTTTTTAAAAAAGTCTAACTTTTTTCTTTCTTGGATACTTTTAGCTTATACTTTTTGGATACTTTTTCATACCTGCTGATTCATTTAGCTTGATGCTTTTTGATGGTTTTATTTCAAAGCTTTTGATTCTTTTAGCCATCAAAGTTATCAGCAGAAAAAACAATAAACACTAACTAGGTTTTAACCCTCACCGGTACACATGCCCAGACTGATTAATTTGTACACCTGGGGTCCACAGGGACCCCAACACTATTTCATGTACTTTGTATCTATATTCAGTATACAACTGCCTCAAAATTTGTTTGAAGGATGTGTGAACTTGTAAGTCCACAGCAAAAACTGAAAAAAAAAATCACTAATATGTGATGGTATCTTTCTGTTCTATAATGCCCGTTTTGAGCCTTCCAACACACAAAAATGTAGTAACTCACCCATTTTCCATCGCACATGTCATGCTTCCAGGCTCACCCTCCGTCTGCCTCAACCCTCAGGACTCCATTTCCCATAATCCCCCTCACTCACCAGCTAATATCACATGTACTTCATCAACCAATCTGGAACCAATTCATAGAAGTGGTTCACCTGAATTCTAATCACCATCACCTGCACCTTTTGTTTGTGTCTGTATTTATACCCCTTTGTCTGTCTTGTCCTTTGCTCAGTATTGTCTTCACTGCTCGTAAGCCTACTGAGCATTATTATATTGATTGTTTCTCTGTGTATGACCCTTTTTGCCTTCTGTTTTTTCCCCGTTTTGCCAAGCCCTTGTGTTTTGATTGCCCGTCTCTCTTGGCTCCCGGTTTCTTGATTATTGCCTGTTTTTCTGACTACAATTTGCCTAGCCCTTGTGTTCTGATTGCCCATATCTCTTGACTCTCAGTTTTTCAACTATTGCCTGTTTTTTGACCATGATTTGTCTAGCCCCTGTTACTGTTTTGGATTTCTCAATTTTGACCTGGCCTGGCTTTTGTACATTGATTTCGGATTGTCCTTCTCTCATTAAAGCCTTGTTTTCATTTTACATCCATGAGCGTCTGGTTTGTCACAACCGCATTACAGAATACTGCGCCATCACACAGACAGCAGATTACATGGAGCTACAGGTAGCGATTAGCAGCCAAGGACAGATGCTTGGACAACATCACCAGTGTTTTGATTCTGTGATTCAGTCCATCAATACTCTCACGCAACAGCAAGGTGAGCAGCAGAAACAGTTGGCACAAATTGTTGAGAGCATGAGAGAAATCACCACCCAACTCCAATGACTCAGCTCCTCTGGCTTTCCTGTGGTTTCCAACCAAGCTGCTCCCTCTATGGCTGTTACCAATTAATTCATTGTCAGTAAACTGGATAAATTTAATGGCATGCCTAATCAGTGTAAAGGGTTTTTGTTACAATGTTCCATATTTTTTGCTAATTCCCCTCTGAGCTCAGACAAGGCTCATATTTCTTTTGTGATATCTTGTCTTACGGGTCAGGTGTTAGATTGGGCTACCGCAGTTTGGCCCACAGTCCAATCCAACACATATGATTACTTCATTCGAGAATTCAAAGCAGTGTTCAATCACCCCAATGAGGGCCGCTCTCAAGGGGAATTACTCACCCAACTGCTCAGTTTCCGATTGCGCCTTGGGATTTTGCACTCTTATGGCTGGGAGTGGTTGGAATGAGCCTGCATTATTAGTGACATTTCGCAATGGACTGAACTCTGATATCCTAGCTGAAATGGCTTGTAAGGATGATAGTCTTTTGCTAGAAAAGCTGATTTCATTGGCCATTTGCCTAGGCCAACTGAAACACGGGAGAGGTCCTCATAAATCTCCTATGGCTCCATCTGCTGCTTTGACCCCTTGCCGCTCGTATCCACCAACGACCTGGACTCGTGAGGATCCAGAACCCCTGGAACCTATGCAGTGTGACACATTTCATTTGTCAGCAGAAGAAAGGCACCGACGTCTCCATGATGGTTTGTGTCTCTATTGCGGAACTGCCAGTCACGTTCTATGTGATTGTCAAATCCGTCGACACAAAACTCCAGTGCCAACCCCAGGAAAGCGCATGGAGTCTCCTCCACACGCTAATGTGGTGAGTACACCTGCTAGGGGGTTGGTCTCAAAGTCCTTTCTCCTACCTGTGACAGTTAACTGCCTGCAGTCTATCTCTGTATTTTCAGTGTTAATTGATTCTGGAGCTGAAGGGGACTTTATTTATGCCAAGCTGGTGGAGCAACTCCAGATTCTTGTGGATCCACTGGGAACACCACTGAGACAGACTGCTGTCGATGGGGATCCTGTTGGAGAGGGACTTGTTAACCAGGTCATGAAACCCATCAGTATGACTGTCAGTCATTCTTTACAGTCTGAAGAGATCCATTTTTTTGTATTAAATTCTTCTGAGTATTCTATCATTTTAGGTTTGCCCTGGCTTAGAAAACATAACCCGGTGATATCTTTGTCTGATGAAGAAATACTCTCTTGGTCTAGTTACTGTTATGACACTTGTCTAGCATTCCCCATGGTTGTGGTATCATCAACTACTATTGAAAGCCTCAATGCTAATGTCACAGTCTCCATTCCCCCTGAATACAGTGACCTGCTAAAAGTGTTTGAGAGAAGTGCTACTAAATTTCCTCCTCACAGATAATATGACTGTCTAGCAACTCAATGGAACAATGCTATTGTCATGCTGCGCCCCAGACTTCCACTCCGGAGATTTCTTATCTCCCAGGTCAGCACTGATCTGGATCCAGGATGGGAATTCCATCTGTCCTGCATTTCACTTCCTGGTTCTCTCTGCTATGTATAAATAAGCCATTCTCAGACCCTGACTTTGCCAGAATGTCTCATTTGTTTTCCCTAGCTGTTTCTGTGCCTTAATGCTTTTCATGTTTTTTTCTCTCCATTGTTTTTCTCTAGTTCATGGTTTTTTGCACTTAGAGTTTTTTTCTTGTTTATGTTTTTTTTTTTTTTGCTCCAGTGTTTTTGTCCTTGTCTGTCTTGTGTTTTTGTCAAGTTTTTTGTCTCTTTTTACCTGGACTATTTTTGCCATTTGTTTTTGTCCTGTTTTTGCCATGACCTTTTCCCTGGATTAAAGCACCTTATTTATTGGATTACTGTCTGTGTTCTGCTTGTGGATCCTCATCTCACCACACATCCACCACCCCCAACAGTACATTCTGGCCAACATGGATCCAGCGGAACTCAGCCATCTGAGAACGGCCATCCAGCAGCAAGGGACTCTCCTCAGGACCCATCAACAAGACCTCCAGCAGATCACCCAGAACCTCGCCACCCTGTCCAACTCACCCAATCTCCTCACCACACAGATGCCGCACTATCAAGTTGTGCCTACCCCTGCCCAGCCGTCTCCTACTTCAGCTCCTCTCTGCGAACCCAGACTTCCAGCGCCTCAGCCCTATGATGGAGAACCAGGTACCTGCAGATCGCTGCAACCTCTGGCCTTCCCCACAGAATGTTGCTGGGGAGCATATACAATCATGCTCCTCACCGGCAAGGCCAGAGAGTGTGGAACAGCGGTCTGGGACACCGATGCAGCCTTTTGTTCCTGTTTCAAGGATTTCTCAGAGGAGATGAAGTGAACTTTTGACTGCTCTCTGTCAGGCCAGGAGGCAGCTAAAGAGCTCATGGAGCTGTGGCAGGAGTCCCAGTCTACTTTGGACTATGCAATCGAGTTCCAGATGTTGGCGGCATCGTGCGGTTGGAACGAGAGTGCCCAGGTTGACACATTCCTGCATGGCTTGTCCGACGCCATTAAGGATGAACTGGTATCGCGGGAATTGCTGTTGGACATTTCCGGTCTCATGGACCTCGCCAACTGTATAGACACCTGGTTCCAGCAATGGAGGAGAGAGAAGACCCACCCCAGCTTCACCTCCTCTCCACCTCCCACCTCATCTGTTGAACCCATGCAGGTAGACCAGGTATGGGTGTCAGTAGAAGAACGACAGCACTGGTGGAGCACAGGGGCCTGTTTCTACTGTGGTCAGTGAGGACACATCTGCCAAGCCTGCCCGCTAAAGGGAACGAGACCACCAGTGAATCGAGAGGCCCTGGTGGGCAACACTTGGAACCAGCCCCCTGTTGATCGACTGTTACTCCCTGTC
The DNA here is from genome assembly GCF_027579695.1 of Neoarius graeffei. Lineage (NCBI taxonomy): Eukaryota > Metazoa > Chordata > Actinopteri > Siluriformes > Ariidae > Neoarius > Neoarius graeffei. The sequence continues at coordinate 15,164,920 of NC_083575.1, read as the reverse complement.
ATCGTCATCCATGACAACCAGCATCACCATCTCCAGGCCCTCAGTGACTCAGGGGTGGACAGGAACCTGGTCTACTCCACCACTGCCAAGCGTCTGGGAATTCCGCTACTTGCCCTCGACATCCCTCTCACAGTCCTGACACTCAATAGCACTGGCTTGACCACCATCACTCACTTTACCACCCCACTCACCCTGAGGATTTCTGGCAACCACTCTGAAACCATCCAACTCCATGTCATGAACAACCCCCACGTACCCATCATCCTAGGATTACCCTGGTTAACGCAGCACAAACCCCACCTAAACTGGGCAGATAATACCATCCTAGGCTGGAGCTATTCCTGCCTAGCTTCCTGCCTGAACACCGCTCTGCCTCCTGCCAAACCACCGCAGCCTTCAGCCAGCGAGTTTCCTGACCTCTCTCATGTGTCTCTGGAATACCTGGACTTAAGACTTGTTTTCAGCAAGACCCAAGCAGTGTCCCTCCCTTCTCACAGACCTTATGACTGTGGAATCGAACTCCTGCCCAGGACAGCACCACCCAAAGGGCAACTCTAATCTCTTTCTCCCATTGAAAGGCAAGCCATGGAGAAGTACATCTCCGAGTCTCTGGCAGCTGGGATCATCTGCCCTTCCTCCTCCCCAGCAGGGCAGGATTTTTCTTCCTGGAAAAGAACGACAAGTCGCGCCACCCCTGCATTGACTATCGAGGTCTCAATGCCATCACGGTCAAGAACCGCTACCCCCTACCGCTCATGACTCTGGCCTTTGAACTACTCCAGGGAGCCGAGATATTCACCAAGTTGGACTTACACAATGCCTACCATCTCATCAGGATCAGGGAGGGGGACGAGTGGAAGATGGCCTTTAACACCACCACTGGCCACTATGAGTACCTCATGGTCCCTTTCAGCCTGACCAACGCACCCGCAGTCTTACAGGCACTCGTCAGTGACATCCTAAGGGACTGTCTTAACATCTTCATTTTCGTGTACCTGGATGACATCCTGATCTTCTCTAGCTCCCTGGAGGACCATCAGGGCCACATCCGGCAGGTCCTCCAGCGCCTGCTAGAAAACAAGCTGTCTATCAAGGCAGAAAGGAGCAAATTCCACCAGAGCTCTGTCTCGTTTTTGGGGTTCATCATCTCCCCAGCTAGGATCCAGATGGACCCCCTCAAGCTTGAGGCAGTTGCAGACTGGCCTACCCCATCCTCATGACGAGAGCTCCAGCGTTTCCTGGGATTCGCTAATTTCTACAGGCGCTTCATCCGCGACTTCAGCATGGTGGCCAGACCTCTTACTGCCTTGACCTCGATTAAGATCTTGTTCAAGTGGGGGGAGGAAGCAGAAAAAGCCTTCTCTATGCTCAAGCGCAAGTTCACCACAGCACCCATTCTCACCATACCCAAACTGACCAAACAGTTCACCGTGGAGGTCAATGCTTCTGAGTCAGGGGTCGGAGCCATTCTCTCCCAGAGGGCCAGAGATAACAAGGTCCACCCCTGCTCCTTCTTCTCTCACCAGCTGTCCCCTGCTGAACGTAATTACAACATCGGCAACAGAGAGTTGCTGGCCATCAAGCTAGCTTTGGAGGAGTGGAGGCACTGGCTTGAGGGGTTGGATCTCCCCTTCCTAGTCTGGACTGACCATAAAAACCTGGAGTACCTCAAGTCTGCCAAACGTCTCAACTCCTGTCAAGCCCGTTGGTCTCTCTTCTTCTCCCGGTTCAACTTCACGCTCTCCTACTGCCCAGGCTCCAAGAACGGCAAACCCGATGCCCTGTCCAAGATGTTGTCTTCCCACCAAGAGGAGTCTAAGCCACCCAAGACCATCCTTCCTCCATGCTGCCTGGTGGGAGCCGCCATTCTAGAGGTTGAGACGCTTGTGCAGAAGGCCCTGGAGCAGGACCCCAGTGAAGGTAACTCTAGCAATATACCACATAACCATCTGTTTGTTACCTGTTCTGTGCAAACCCAGGTGCTGCAGTGGGGTCATGGCTCCAAGTTGGCTTGTCACCCGGCAGCTGCTCGAACCCTGGCACTCATCCAACAGCGCTTCTGCTGGCCATCCATCAAGGAAGATGTCCAGGAGTTTATGGCAGCCTGCGAGACATGTGCCCGGAACAAGACAGCCAATCGACCCCCTGCCGGCTTGCTAAGACCCCTCCCAATTCCTCATCGACCCTGGTCTCACATCGCCCTGGACTTCATCACAGGACTCCCCAACTCAGGTTGGGGAGTCTGAGTTGGGGAGTCTGATGCATCCTCTTGACTGTTTTTCTTGACCATTTTTCCAAGACCGTCCATTTCATTCCTCTGCCCAAGCTCCCCTCAGCCAAAGAGACCACAGAACTACTCATCCACCATGTTTTCTGCCTACATGGTCTGCCTACTGACATAGTTTCTGACCGGGGTCCTTGGTTCACTGCACAGTTCTGGAGAGCCTTCTGCAAATTCATCGGGGGCACCTGTAGTCTCTCCTCAGGCTTCCACCCACAGACCAATGGCCAGGCAGAACAGGCTAACCAGGCTTTGGAGATTGCACTCAGGTGCATGGCGTCCAGGGATGCCAGTTCTTGGAGCAAGTACCTACCTTGGATTGAATACGCACATAACACTCTCCCTTCCTCTGCCACAGGTCTCTCTCCATTCCAGTGCTCACTAGGGTACCAACCACCACTGTTCCCCAGCCAGGAGGAGGAGGTCGCCGTACCCTCGGCCCAGATCTTCATACGCCGCTGCAGGAGGACGTGGGCAATGGCCAGGAGAAGACTCATTCGCTCCACCCTAGCATCCAAGAGGCAGGCCGACAAATGCCGCTCTAAGGTGCCCACCTACCAGGTGGGGCAACGAGTCATGCTCTCCACATGCCACCTGCCACTCAGAACTGTCTCCCATAAGCTGGCTCCCAGGTACCTAGGACCTTTCCTTATCAGCAAGGTAATCAACCCATGTTCCATCAGACTGCTTTACCACTCACCATGCAACGTGGTGTCACAGCTTAAACCCCTGGTCTCCAGTCTTTTGCCTTACCAGTAGGGGGCACTATGAGTACTTAGTAATGCCCAATGCCCTTCAGGTTGCATAATGCTCTGTCTGTATTCCAAGCATTCATAAACGATGTTCTAAGGGATATGCTTGGTCATTATGTTATTGCTTACATTAACAATATTTTGATTTATTCCCCCAAGCTCGAAACTCACATTTGACATGTTCATTCTGTTCTGATGCATCTGCTTGATAATCAAGGGAGAGAAGGGATGTCAAGGGAGAGAAGAGTGAATTTCATCTCCCTTCCACTTCTTTCCTAGGTTACATCAGTCTGGAGGGTGTTGTTATGGATGACAGGAAGGTAGAGGCTGTAGCGAACTGGCCCATTCCCACGTCCATAAAGAAACTCCAGCAATTTCTTGGGTTCACTAACTTCTATTGCCAATTTATCCATAATTTCAATAGCATAGCAGCCCCTCTTACCACCTTATTGAAGGGAAATGCCAAAAAACTAGCATGGAACCCCGGGCACAGGAGGCATTCAAAACTCTCAAAGTAGCCTTCACCTCAGCTCCTGTTCTGAAGCATCCCAATCCCAGTCAGCCTTTCGTGGTAGAGGTGGACACCTCTGAAGTAGGCACTGGAGCTGTGCTGTCCCAGCACATAGGTGATCCCTGTAAACTACATCTGATAGCCTTCTACTCCCATAAATTGACCCCTGCCGAAAGCAATTATGGTATAGGAGATAGAGAATTGCTGGCCATGAAACTAGCTTTTAAAGAATGGTGCCATTGGTTGTAGAGGGAGCCATTCCTCATTTTAACGGATCACAAAAACCTTGAATATTTATGGTCCGCTAAACGGCTCAACCCCTGTCAGGCTTGGTGGTCCTTATTTTTCTTGTGATTTAACTTTTCCATTACTTATCATCCCGGTTCCCATAATACTAAGGCAGATGCCCATTCATGTATATATCCCAGTTCAAAGTCCTTTACTGAGATTGTCAATGTATTACCCCAGTCAGTTGTGGTTGCCCCATGAGATGGGAGATAGATGAGGAAATAGATCAGGAATTAACTGTCATTCCTGCCCCTGAATCTTGCCCCGTGGGAAGGGAGTATGTGCCTATTCAATGCAGGGACAAATTAATTACATGGGCCCACTTCTCTTTAATTTCTGGCCACCTGGGGGAGACATATACTCACCAGTTATTGTCTGGCAGATATTGGTGGGAAAACATGCTGTCAGATATCCATAGGTTTGTCTTCTCGTGTACCACCTGTTCCAAATGCAAAACATCCAAAAGTCTCCCTGCTGGTAAACTCATGTCCTTGCCTGTCCCTTCTCATCCATGGTCACATGTAGCTGTAGACTTTGTCACTGATTTGCCCCCTTGCAGACCTACATGGTCATTCTGACTATTGTTGATAGGTTCTCATGAGGAGTTAGATTTATTCCCTTTGCTAGCCTACCTACAGCCTTTCAGACAGCAGAAGCCCTTTTCAACTGTGTGTTCCGTATATTTGGTGTTCCTGAGGATATAGTATCAGATTGAGGGCCTCAATTCACCTCTCATGTGTGCTCAGCATTCTTTGAGAGACTGGGAGTTAATGTGGGTCTCATCTCTGGTTATCATCCTCAGTCTAATGGTCAATGCGAAAGAGTCAACCAAGAACTAGGAAAGTTTTTGAGAATGTATTGTCACGATAATCAAGCCAACTGGTCAAAATATTTGCCCTGGGCAGAAATGGCACAAAATTTGTTAATTAGCTCTGCTAGGGGTTTAACGCCCTTCCAATGTATGCTGGGTTATCAACCCCCCTTAATGCTATGGTCTGCCATGCCCTCTGACAACCCTGCTGTTGACAATTGGATGCAACGGAGTGAGCAGGTCTGGGAACAGACGCGCCAGTGGATCGAGAAGTCCTCCGCCGACACAAGAGGCTAGCGGATCACCAGAGAGGTGACACACCTACCTTCCTCCCTGGGGAACGAGTGTGGCTGTCGACCTGGGACTTCAGGTTTTCTGAGGGAAGTAGAAAATTATTGCCCAAGTACATTGGTCTGTTTAAGATTCTCCAGAGAATCAGTGAAGTTACTTAAAAATTAGATCTGCCTGTGCATTACCATGTTTCCAACTCGTTTCATGTATCTAACTTGAAACCTGTTGTCTCAGGTCTGTTGGACAAGACCACACCTGATGTCATGCCCCCACCTCCGGTGTACGTGGAAGGCACCCCGGTGTATGCTATCCGTCAGTTGCTGGACTCCAGAAGGAGAGGTGGAACTCTGAAGTACCTAGTGGACTGGGAGGGCTATGGGCCCGATGAGCATAGCTGGGTTCCTGCACGAAATGTCCTGGATCTGGGGTTGGTGGAGGATTTCCATCAGCGTCATCCAGAGAAGTCCACGCCTCGGCCTAGGGGCCGTCCCAGGCATCGTGTGTCCAGCCCTCCTGGCAGTCTGCACAACAGTGGTTCCAGAGGTCATCTGCAGCGATGGCCCTCTATCCAGCACCATGGCAGTTCTGATGCCTCACTCAGGAGTGTTCCCGGCAGCATGGGTGGCGGTCGTCATAGTTGTCCTCATCCCTTGGCCTCCTTTGACTCCTTGGGGGGGGTACTGTTACACTTCTGGGCTCACCCTCCGTCTGCCTCAACCCTCAGGACTCCATTTCCCATAATCCCCCTCACTCACCAGCTAATATCACATGTACTCCATCAACCAATCCGGAACCACTTTGTAGAAGTGGTTCACCTGAATTCTAATCACCATCACCTGCACCTTTTGTTTGTGTCTGTATTTATACCCCTTTGTCTATCTTGTCCTTTGTGCAGTATTGTCTTCACTTCTTGTAAACCTACTGAGCGTTATTATATCAATTGTTTCTCTGTGTATGACCCTTTTTGCCTTCTGTTTTTTTCCCGTTTTGCCTAGCCCTTGTGTTTTGATTGTCTGTCTCTCTTGATTCCCAGTTTCTCAATTATCACCTGTTTTTCTGACTATGATTTACCTAGCCTTTATTTTCTGATTGCCTGTATCTCTTGACTCCCAGTTTTTCAACCATTGCCTGTTTTTTGACCACAATTTGTCTAGTCCCTTTACTGTTTTGGATTTCTCAGTTTTGACATGGCCTGGCTTTTGCACATTAATTTCAGATTGTCCTTCTCTCATTAAAGCCTTGTTTTCATTTTACATCCATGAGCGTCTGATTTGTCACAGCCGCGTTACAGCACAACAAAGTGTCACGTCTAAATGACTGCCATTTTCTTCTGCATCTGACGCCAATCTTTGCACAGCTCAATTACACACCCCAAATAAGGAAATTCCTGGAAACTCCAGGTGTACCAGTCACAGCTTGGGGAGGGCTTGGGTGCCATTGGTGCTGATGACATCACGGTCAGCCTCATTTGCATGGGTTTTGGCACGAAAGGTGGCAGCGAACATCGGATACAAAGGGATGCTGCTGGGGCGCATGGACAATGGAATGCAGCGGGATCTAGCAGGGCAAAACAAAGGTGCTGCTGGTGCTAATTGCGAGCTCTCTCCTTTTTTTAACCTCCTTGGTATCTGCAACAAACTATACAAAAATAGTGAAATGAATCCTGTTAATGTTGGTGAGTATATATTGTTTGATTAAAGTGTGGCTGAAAATAGCTGAAAATTAGAGAATCTGGCTGGGGTCCACATTGACCCCCAAATGAAAATCTATTATAAAAAATTATATTAATGCATGCAATGCAATAATCTGTAGTGTGTGGAGTGACAACCTGGTGAGTGACAACTACCTAATATAGCAGACAAAAAAAATTTGGTAACATAAATATTACAAAATACATCATGCTGGGGTCTGCACAGACCCCAAGTGTACTGATTAGGGTTAAAGATTTTGGTGAAAAACACCCACCACCACCAAATGAAGGCTTGTTCACCTCAAATTTAAACTTGCAATTTAAACTTGAGACATGAATGTAAACATAAAATAGTTTTATTTGGCTTTCACTGTCCACTTCCCAATAAAATGAATGCACAAGAGTGGTTGAATAGCATAATTTACCTGTTGGATAGGGCCATTATCTATGCTTTTACAGTTCATAGCCCAATTCCAGTGCAAGTACACAGGCTGTAATGCAGTAGTATTGTAAGTAACTTGATGTGGCATAGTAAATAAAACATTTAACTCATTGTTTTATTTTTATTAGAACGATGAAAAAAAAGGATTTAGGTATCCATAGTTGAGAGAAATTGAACTTTAATCTCAGTTTGAGGTGATTCAACAACTCACTTTGAATATACCTATCTGTTTATATACCACTTCTTTTATCTTTCTCCTCCTCCAAGAGGACCATTAGCAGAAGCCCTACTGGGGGTTAACATCTAGCTGAATATTGCTTTGATCCTCCCATTAAAATGACCAATAAAGCTATGAAATGATCAGGGGAATCCTTCTGAAGCTCCTTTATAGCTCTAATTCCTCCTTTATTGCAAGGCTTAACCCACTCTGGTCCCAGTCATTATCAGGCTTAAATTCCTGCAGCAGTTCTCAGCCTAATCAAATAGTGGTTAGAGGAGTTAGGAATAAGGAAGTTGGTAAGACAGGTAGCTGCCCTGTGTCTTGGCCATTTTTAGAATCATGGTTTCTCTGATGTTTTGCTGCCAAAGTGGAGGGTGACAATTGAAATATGCAATACTGAAACATTCTAATACTTGGTTAATCTCTAGTACTTGGTTAAGCCTTTGTGTTTATAATTCAACTGCTATAAATGTACATTTTTCTTTTATGTGTTTTACCTAGCATAATTTTGTCCAAATCTGTCAAACTGGAGGCTGAATCAGCACAATACAAAAAGGTGAGACTTGATCTGGGCAGTGGACTCTGATTGATGTCCAGATATCGAAATTGTGGTGGCTTGCAATCACTCCATTCATACTTGTCTTGGTCCCATGGACCACATGATGGAATGTTGTCTCTGATGTCTGGAAAGCACTGGTAAGCCCTGATATGGACCAAAGGCCTGAGATACAGTCAGGGACTACAAGAATGTTAAAGTTATCTTGAGGGTACTAAAAGGTTTGTGAAAAGGTCCAACAATAAGTGTGATCAAAGATATCAACAGTGCCTCGGGAGCTGTCAAAACTTGAAACGCTTCTGGAATATAGACTTCATCAGCATGTTTGGAGACTCACCTCTGCACATAGACCAGAAAACTGGGAAGACAACAAGAAGACACTTTTAGAGAGAGCACTAATGATGCCTCTCCAGTGTTAGAAACCCCAACAATAAAGTTCCTCCAAGCATAACTCCTCATGGGTTAATACAAATCTTGGGAACAAGATGAATATTGTCTTGTCCATGCTGCCCTGATATAGATTTTTCAGACTTACGAAGTTCATCATGAATGTCATCCACCACAAACATGTGCCCAGAGGTCATCTTGGACTTCTTGTCGGGACTGTGTAGATTAAGTATGGTGTCACTGATGCCTTCCAGTGTGGAAGGCACCAAAAGTCAGGAAATATCAAGACCTCAGTAACAATTCAGACCAAGAAGATCGAGGCAGAGCATATATCCTTCATCCTTCTTTTGCACAAAGTTAATGGATTAACACTTGCTCAATGTCCTCCTCAATAGATAGAAATATTTCACAGACAAGGGACTGACCTGGAATTACAGAAGTGTGGTGGTGGATAGCAAGTCCACCTCCATAGTATATAGTCCCAAGACATGGCTGTATTGTCTTGACATTTCATTTGTATTTTCTCAAGGATCTCTCAAATAGAGATTGAGGTGTAATGGACATTGACATTATGGGGTCAAGCTGTGATCTTTGTCTCTCCAGGAAATGTAAGTGTTGTGTTATGATCTTTGTAGGTGTGTCCAATAATCAATACATTCCAGTCAAGGTAATAAGGAACTGTATCATTATTTCTGCATATTGTATAAGTATTAAGTGAGTTTGTTCATGGGAGTTCTAAAGCCCAGAGAGTTGCCATTGTGTGAGACCACTTTCTGTGGAAAAATGTGCATTTTTCAAGCTAATAAACTGAACCACAATACTCAAGTGAGCCAAAAGACAGAGGTGAAGTGCGGTTTTTGGGATGTTTAATTATACAAGGTACAATCAAAAAGTTGAGACTGTTCCTGTTGTGAATGAATGGCACATGTTCATGCACATGACTGACTGCACTAAGACCAAGAAATAGCTTGTGTGGGATCAAGCTGAGAACCTCTACGTGGTGATCCTAGTAATGACTTAGGTCGGCTAATCTCAGCAACTCAATTTCCAGATCAAGGAAGCTATACATACTTGAAGTTATGACTAGCAGCAATATCAGTATCCTACAGCTGAATGCTGAAGGACTAACAAGAACCAAAAGAGACCTCATCCGCCACTTTGCAGATAAAAATAACATCAGCATTATACTCCTGCAAGAGACCCATGCCGTTGCAGAAGAGAACCTTAACATCAAAGGCTATAATACCATAGCCTTTATACCAAGCAAACACCATGGACTAGCGACATATGCACGCGAGGGTACCCATGTAACATCTATTCAAAGATTGCCAGAGGACAACCGAATACAGTGGATCTGTGTCACCATTGGAGATGTGTCTGTAGTAAATATATACAAGCCCCCACTTGAAATAGTCTGCATTCATCACCTCCCTTCGGTTACTTCTACAACTATTGCTTGCGGCGATTTCAACAGCAGAAACACCCTATGGGGCTACCTGGATACCAATACTAATGGAGGGATGATTGCCCAATGGGCAGAAGCATCGGACCTCTACCTATGACGCCAATGATGGCAAGTCATTTTTCTCTGGTCAACACAAGACCTGGACTAACCCCAATCTATGTTTTGTCTCAAACTTATTGGCGAGCTCATGTAAAAGATCTGTACTGGATAAATTTCCCCGATCTGGGCACTGCCCAATTATAATCAGTACCGAAGTAGGGATGAAGGTCAATAGTCTCGGGAAAAAGAGATGGAATTTTCTTAAAGCAGATTGGAGTAAATTTACCTCGCTTGCTGACTCACTATTCTCTGAGCTCCCAGACCCCTTTCGACCAGCATCAGAGACGTACAAGGCTTTCACATCCATGCTTAACTCAGCCGCTAAGGCCTCCATTCCCCAGGGCAGATGTAACAGCTATATCCTCTGCTGGGACAGTGAGTGCAAGGCAGCCTTCCAAGCCTATAATGCCGCTAGCATTGAGGAGAAACCATCCAAAAGCGACCACTTAATGCAGATCCTCAGAGAAAAGAGGCAAGCATGCTGGGAGGAAAGGGTCATATCAATCGACTTTACCCACTCAAGCCGGAAGGCATGGAGTATGATCAACCGCCTTTCAGGACAAAGCAACAAACCCAAGCCTTGCCTTGTTACTGCTAATTCTATCGTGTCTGTGCTTGTGGAGAACGGGAAATGGAGAGACGAGCACTGAATCCAAGCGTCACACCTACGAGGTTAACAGGGAAATAAGAGAAGCCACTGCATCACAACCTGCCTCATCTGGCCTCTCTGGATCAGTGACTTTAGAACAACTCATGGATGCTATCCTGTGCCTGAAAAATGGCAAAGCTCCTGGAATAGACCTGGTCGACACAGAATTCCTCAATCACTTGGGGTTCAATGCCCTTAACTGGCTATGCCTGTTCCTCTCAAACTGCCTGTCAACCCTGACCATCCCTGCTATCTGGCGCAAGGCCAATGTGGTTACTATCCTCAAACCTAAGAAACCTGCTGAAGATCCCAAGAGCTACAGGCCAATTTCACTGCTTTGTATATCATACAAGCTGATGGAGAGGGTAATCCTGGCGCGCATCAACGACATTGTGGAAATAAATCTTCCACAAGCCCAGGCAGGTTTTCATAAAGGTAGATCCACAACAGACCAAATAGTTTGCCTTGTAAATGACATAGAAGGTGCCTTTCAGAAGAAAGAAAAAGTTGGAGTTGTATACATCGATCTAACAGCCGCCTACGACACTATGTGGCATCGTGGCCTCTATCTGAAGCGCCTACAAATGATCCCTGACATGAAGCTCGTGAAGTTCATTATGTTCATGCTCCAGAACTGATCCTTCTATGTCACCACCTCAAGCGGTGAGCGAAGCAGAAATCGCCAGCTCAGAAACAGCTTACCACAGGGATCCATACTTGCTCCCATCCTCTTCAACATCTACACCGCGGACTACCCCACCACCTCGGCAACTAAGTACCTATATGCGGACGACAGTGCAATTGTGGCCCAAGCCAAAACATACGAGGAGATCCAGACCATCCTAGAGGCAGATTTATCTATTCTCTGCAGCTATTTTCATCTTTGGCATCTGAAAGTAAGCGAGTCAAAGACTGTTCGATCTACCACCTGTCGACCTGACTTGCCAAAACAGAGCTTGAAGTGAGAGTGGAGGGCAAGAAACTAAGATTCGACCCTGTACCTGTTTACCTGGGCATCACACTTGACCGCAACTTAACATTTGGGCCTCACTTAAAGAACATCGCCAACAAAACATCCAAGCACGTCAACCTAATAAGGAAACTCTGTGGCCTAGAGTGGGGAGCCAGTTTCACGACATTGCGCACATCAGTCCTCACACTTGTGTACTCTACTGTTGAATATGCTGCAGCAGCCTGGTCTCATAGTATCCACACCAAATCAGTCGATGTTTTCCTCAATGAAGCAATGCGCATCATCTCTGGCACTCTGAAGCCAATACCAACAGAGATGCTACCCGTACTATCCAGAATCCATCCATCAAAAATAAGGCGCGACTTTCAGATCCTCAAACTCGCAGAGAAGGCAATTCAACCTGGTGGAAATAGCATCATCCCAGCACCGCAGGACACACTCCAACGGATCTCGAGGCAACATTTGCCACTAGAGCTGCCAAGCTTATAAGATCTGGCCCTGCCTCTGACACATGGATGGAAAGGAGATGGAGCGATGAATGGAAGGACTTAAACACCAACCTGCACTCCTTCATCAGCACCCCTTCTCTAATACCACCTGGAGATATCCTCCTGTGGAAGGCATGGGTTCGGCTCAACCGCCTTCGAACAGGCTGGAGGAGGACCAAGTCCTTCCTGAAGATGACAGGAGCAAGCCCCTCAGACGCCTGCCAACGTGGGGCTAGCCAGACGGTCTCACACATCATCAATGAGTGCCCGATCTTTGGCACCCCACATGGCCATAGAGGCCTGGCATTGTTGGACTGAGACACGATCAACTGGCTGCTTAACATAGCAATTCCTATATGATGGAAATTACACGATCAACGACGACGAAGCTTGTGTGATTCAGTATGCCGCGTGATGGCACACTCAATGTTGGGACCTGTGTTCCACATGTTTTAATAATGTACACGTGTGTGTGTGTGTGTGTGTGTGTGTGTGTGTGTGAGGCTTTTTGTTTGGTTGGTTAGTTGTTTTTTTTTATTTTTATTTGAACTATGGACCTGCAAACTTGAGCAGAGTGCAAACATCAAATTCTGGGTCAAACTTGGGAAATTGGCAACAGCGACCCTTGCAATGCTTCATGAGCACACCACTTAATGTCCAAGAAATTTTAACTTCCTGTTGGAGTGTGCAGAATTGTCACATCGTCCTGATTTCTATCCTTCTTGAAGTCCGAATGCCACTCAAAACACCTTGCTTGAGTTGAACGCAGAACTTGATGTTTGCTGTCTGTGTAAAATTGCAAATGTGCACTGCAAAAAAAATTGAAAACTGAATTTGAGGAGAAAATTACTTAATACTAGTGAAATTATCTTGCTGCATGGACAGATATTTTTACTTGATAAGACAACTTAGAATAAATTGGTTGTAATCTAGAACAAGGTTTAATAATCTCAGAATTGGTGTTGTGTGTTCTTCTAATAGGAAATGCTAGATAGTTTAAATTATTTTAAAGATATTTTCACTTGCTAAGATATAATTTTTTGCAGTGAGCATGTTGTCACAGAAAAGCATGTAACACAAGTCCTGATGTTGATAGTGCAATGTTACATGCCATATTGGCTCACTAGTTACTGCTCACTCTTGCTACATGTGTACTGTATGATCATGCCGCACTCTATCTGTTCATAATAGGAACAGTCCTGGAACTTTTTGATCGCATCTTGTATGCGATCAAAAAGCCAAAGTACAAAAGCCAAAGTATAAATTTTCACTCTGATTTGGCATTTGCAAAACCTGATGAGAGACACCAGCTTAATAGAATTGAGGAATGTGTGAAGGAAATTAGACACTGGATGCTTATTAACTTCCTTCTGTTTAACTCTGACAAGACTGAAGTACTTGTACTAGGACCACATGCAGCTAGAAGTAAGTTTTCTGATTACACAGTGTGGCAGCGGGGGCGTGATCAAGCGTTGGCCTGTGAATGGAGGACGGAGTCAGGGAAGGTAAGTGGTAGTATCACTGCACCTGATGTGAATTAATCTGTGTTTGTGTGTCTCCCCCAGTGACCTCGCCCTATAAAAGGAGAGAGAGAGAAGAGAAAAGGAGCTCTCTCCCGACCAGAATGCATGTGCGTGTGAGAGAGTGAGTGAGCTGAAAAGCCATATACATAGTTAAAAATAAAAAAGTTTCTGAGAACTCAGTTCTGGCCTGCCGTGCTTCTGTGCTCCACCCACCTGCTCTGATTCTACAGTGGTGCCGAAACCCAGGATCAGAGTGCAGAAGGAGACAGCCCCATGGAGTCCTCCCCCTTCAAGGACCTGGTCCATGCCCTCGCCATGGCCCAACAGAGCTAGCACCAGGAGCTGATCACCCTCCGGAAGGAGCAGGAAAAATGCTTCGAAGCCCTAGTACTGGCACAGCAGCTAGATCGCCAGGTGTTACAGCACCTGCTCGCGTTGGTGGGGTCCACGACCACCAACGCCACAGACCCTCCCCACCTCACCCTGATGAAGATGGGTCCGCATAATGATCCCGAAGCCTTCCTCGCTCTCTTTGAGCAGGCAGCAGAGGCGTGGGGTTAGCCGGTGGAACAGCGCATGACATACCTCCTCCCCCTGCTAATGGGCGAAGCGCAGCTGGCCATGCTGCAGCTCCCCGCCAACAGCCAGCTGGTCTACGCAGACCTCCACAGGGCCATCCTCCAATGTGTTGGTCACACTCTGGAACAGCAACGGCAGCGCTTCCATGCACTGCGCCTAGAGGAGATCGGCTGGCTGTTCTCATTTGGCCAGCAACTTCAGGACGCCTACCGGCAGTGGCTGAGGGCCGACAACTGTGATGCTGAGGGAATCGTTGACCTGGTGGCGCTGGAACAATTCATCACCTGACTTCCAGAAGGAACAGCGGAGTGGGTCCAGTGCCATCACCCGGTGTCGCTGGATCAGGTGATCGAGCTGGCGGAGGACCATATGGCGGCTGTCCCGATGGCAGGACAGCATGTCTCCTCTTCTCCCCTCTCTTCTCTCTCTCCCTCTGCTCCCCATCCTCACCCCATTCCCCCACCACGGAGGTGGGGGCCGGCTCCACCCCAGCCGGCCCGCCGCACCCACGGTGCCCTCCCATTTCTTACTTCCTTGTCTGTGTTTTCTCCCCCTCAGGTGAGTGATATCCGGAACACTGGTGCAGAGGGAGAGCCTGGGCCGGTATGCTGGTGCTGCGGGGAACCGGGGCATCTCCAGCATCAGTGCTTGGCGATGGAGGTGGGCACAGTGGTCCAGATCCCCAATGTGCCAGGGACCACCCTCGATTGGGCTGGAGCGTATTGCATACCGGTGAGTATCCAAGGGGATATGTATCAGGCTTTGGTGGACTCTGGCTGTAATCAGATCTCAGTCCACCAAAGCCTGGTGCAAGATGAGGCAGTGGGGAGAGCACAATTGGTGAAGGTGTTGTGTGTGCATGGGGATGTTCACATCTACCCTTTAGTGTCAGTCCACATTCTATTTCAGGGGGAAAATTTAGAGTAAAGGTGGCGGTTACTCCTCGCCTTACCCACTGGATAATTCTGGGGACTGATTGGCCGGGATTTGGGGAATTAATGGCGCGTCTAGTGAAGAGTGGGGCCTACCATAGTTTAGCGAGGGGAGGTCCTGGAGTGGCATGGGCAGGAGCGGCTGTCACAGAGCCATCTACGTCATCACCGCATCAGAGTGAGGAGCAGCCTGCTCCTCCTCCCTCTCTCGGGGATTCCCTTGAGGATTTCCCATTAGAGCAGTCACGAGACAAGACTCTGCAGCATGCGTTTGAGCAAGTGAGAGTAATTGATGGTCAAACTCTCCAGCGGAAAGCCACACCGTCCTTCCCCTATTTATCCATTATTAAAGATAGACTATACCAAGTGACGCAGGACACTCAGACTAAGGAACCAATAACCCAGCTTTTGATCCCAAAGAGCCACCAGGAATTCATATTACAGGTGGCTCACTTTAATCCCATGGCCGGACACTTGGGGCAGGATAAGATACTAGCCCAAATAATGGGATTCACGACTAGGTCTGTAGGTGGTGTACGGCATGTCACGAATGCCAGTTAGTAAATCCTGTGGCCATTCCAAAAGCGCCTTTGCGCCCACTGCCATTAATTGAGACCCAATTCAAAAGAATTGGGATGAATCTCATCGGGCCATTAGATTGGTCAGCACAAGGATATCGCTTTATTTTAGTTCTGGTGGACTATGCAACGCGATATCTGGAAGCAGTGACTCTTTGCAATATCTCAGCATGTAGTATTGCAGAAATGCTCTTCCACGTCATCTCCCAAGTTGGAATCCCCAAAGAGATTCTGACTGATCAAGGCACTACGTTCATGTCACGCACACTGTGAGAACTGTATGGGTTACTGGGAATTAAGCCTATCTGCACCAGCGTTTATCACCCACAAACGGATGGCTTAGCCGAACAGTTTAATCGCACCCTCAAAAATATAATTAGAAAATTTGTAAGCAAAGATGCACATAACTGGGATAAATGGCTCGAGCCCCTGTTATTCACGGTGCAAGAGGTCCCGAAAGCCTCCATGGGGTTCTCGCCATTCGAATTATTATACGTAAGCCGCGTGGCATTTTGGATGTGCTACATGAAAATTGGGAGGAGGAACCTTCAACTAGTAAAAATGAAATTCAATACATTCTTGACCTGCACGCCAAACTCCACACACTCATGCACAGAACTCAGGAGAATTTGTGTCTGGCCCAAGAACGTCAAGTCCATCTGTACGACAGGGGCACGCACCTTAGGGAGTTCACACTGGGAGATAAAGTACTCATGTTGTTGCCCACGTCGCCCTCCAAATTGATCGCCAGGTGGCAAGGACCCTTTGAGGTCACACGGCGAGTCGGGGACATCGACTATGAGGTGAGGTGAATGGACAGGGATGGGGCGTTACAGATTTACCACCTCAATCTGCTAAAATGTTGGAATGAGGAGGTCCCCGTGGCACTGGTGTTGGTGGTTCCGGAGAAGGCAGAGCTGGGGCCGGAAGTCCAAAAGGGAAAATTGATATAGCCCACTGCTACAGTCCCCTGTGGAGACCACTTCTCCCCGACCCAGCTCACGGAGGTTGCCCAGTTGCAGACAGAATTTTCTGATGTGTTCTCACCCCTGCCCGGCCGTGCCCACCTCATAGAACACCACATTGAGACGCCCCTGGGGGTAGTAGTGCACAGCCGCCCTTACTGACTTCCCGAACACAAAAAAAGGTGGTTCGGGAAGAAGTTGAGGCCATGCTTGAAATGGGCATCATCAAGGAGTCCCACAGTGACTGGAGCAGCCCGGTGGTCTTGGTTCCCAAGGCCGACGGGTCAGTCCGGTTCTTTGTGGACTATAGAAAAGTCAACACGGTGTCTAAATTTGAAGCATACCCAATGCCTCGTATTGACAAGTTGCTCAATCAACTAGGCATGGCTCGTTTTTATTTGACACTGGATTTGAGAAAGGGATATTGGCAGATCCCCTTGACTCCGCTATCCCGAGAGAAAATGGCCTTTTCCACACCATTTGGCTTACACCAGTTCATCACACTTCCTTTTGGGCTGTTTGGGGTGCCTGCTACGTTCCAACGGCTTATGGATAGGGTCCTCTGCCCCCACGCCACCTACCTGAGAGCCGTCCTTAGGTCACTGAGGCGAGCGGGTGTCACAGCCAACCCGAAGAAGTGTGCAATTGGGCAGATGGAAGTATGATATCTGGGTTTCCACTTGGGCAATGGGCAGGTGTGTCCCCAAATTAATAAGACAGCAGCGATTGTGGCCTGCCCGAGGCCCAAGACCAAAAAGGAGGTGAGACAGTTCCTGGGGCTGTCTGGCTACTATCGTAGGTTTATATCTAATTATTTGGATGTCACCAGCCCGCTGACTGATCTCACTAAAAAGGGAGCACCAGATCCGGTCCAGTGGATGGAGCAATGCCAGTGGGCTTTCTCTGAGGTAAAGGCTGCACTGTGTGGGGGGCCACTGTTACACTCCCCTGACTTTTCTCTCCCTTTTATTTTGCAGACAGATGTGTCAGACAGAGGGCTGGGGGCTGTTCTGTCCCAGGAGGTGGAGGAGGAGGAATGTCCCGTGCTGTACATCAGCCGGAAGCTGTCGGTGCATGAAGGCAGGTACTGTACAGCACAATAGAGAAGGAATGCCTCGCCATCAAGTGGGCGGTCCTCGCCCTCCGCTACTACCTGCTGGGGCGCCCTTTCACCCTCTGTTCGGACCACGCACCCCTGCAGTGGCTCCACAGCATGAAGGATGCCAACGCGCGGCTCAACTGTTGGTATCTGGCACTTCAGCTGTTTAAATTTGAGGTGGTCCAAAGGCCGGAGGCGCAGATGTTTGTGGCGGATTTCCTCTCCTGCCAAGGGCGGGCAGGGGGGGAGTCAGCTGCAGGCTGGATGGGCACCCGGCCTGAGGCGGGCAGTGGGGGTATGTGGCAGCGGGGGCATGGTCAAACGTTGGTCTGTGAATGGAGGGCGGAGTCAGGGAAGGTAAGTGGTAGTATCACTGCACCTGATGTGAATTAACCTGTGTTTGTGTGTCTCCCCCAGTGACCGCGCCCCATGAAAGGAGAGAGAGAGCAAAGAAAGGGAGCTCTCTCCTGACCAGAATGCATGTGTGTGTGCGTGTGAGAGAGTGAGTGAGCTGAAAAGCCACATATACATTGTTAAAAATAAAAAGTTTCTGAGAACTCAGTTCTGTCCTGCCGTGCTTCACCCACCTGCTCTGATTCTACACACAGTAACTCTGGATGGCCTTTCTGTTTCTACATGTGCAGCAGTTAAAGACCTCGGAGTGATTATTGACCCCAGTCTTTCATTCGAAACTCACATTAATAACATTACCCGGATAGCTTTCTTTCATCTCAGAAATATTGCTAAGATAAGAAATTTAATGTCACTACATGATGCTGAAAAACTAGTTCATGCTTTTGTTACCTCCAGGTTGGATTATTGTAATGCCTTACTGTCTGGATGTTCCAATAAGTGCATAAACAAGCTCCAGTTAGTTCAAAATGCAGCAGCAAGAGGCCTTACTAGAACTAGAAAATATGACCACATCACCCCTGTCTTATCCACACTGCATTGGCTCCCAATCAAATTTTGTATTGATTATAAAATACTACTATTGACCTTTAAAGCACTGAATGGTCTCGCACCACATTACCTGAGTGATCTTCTGGTCCTCTACGACCCGCCACGCTTACTTAGATCAAAAGGTGCAGGCTATCTACTGGTACCTCATATAGTGAAGGCTACATCAGGGGCAGAGCCTTTTCTTACAAAGCCCCACAGTTATGGAACAGCCTTCCAAGTAATGTTTGGGAATCAGACACAGTCTCAGAGTTTAGGTCTAGGCTGAAAACATATCTGTTTAGTCAAGCCTTGTGTTAATGGTGTTTATGAGGTAAAGGTGTAGATCTGGAGGGTCCTCAGACAGAGTGTTTTTGTAAACTGGGATGTATGGATGTTGTCAGTCCCCCACTTGCTGGCTGGCTGCTTTATGTCCTGGGGCTCCCTCATGCCTGTGTTACCTTCTGTCTCTCCCCTTTTAGTTATGCTGTCATAGTTAGTTTTGCCAGAGTCCCTGCTTGTACTCATTGCAATATGTATACTGTACCTACTTATTCAGGTGACATTGGGCATACCTAACAACCTGTGTCCCCTCCCCCAATCTGTCCCTCTGAGTTACATTTTGGTCCTGAGATCGAGATGCTGACCTCTTCTGCTCCTCGGACCTGCCTGATCCATCCTGGTGTCCTGTGTCTGGTTGAGATCTCATCATATCGCTGCTGTGGAGGACGCCCCCATATGGACAATTGAAAGTCACACTTGGAAGACACTCTGGACACTTACAGTGATGCTTTTATGGCTGGGGACTGTGGTTGACTTGCTGACTTTGGGACTTCAGTTGTCATGAGCAGTTTTGCACTCAGGTTTACATCAATGAAGAGTTTATAACATCAGTGAAACTGACTTCATGTTAAAACTGTTAATGTTATAGTCATGTTATCTGTTGTTGCCCAGATGAGGACGGGTTCCCTTTTGAGTCTGGTTCCTCTCGAGCTTTCTTCCACATGTCGTCTGGGGGAGTTTTTCCTTGCCGCCATCGCCACAGGCTTGCTCATTGGGGATAGATTAGGGATAAAATTTGCTCATGTTTTAAGTCATTCAGATTCTTTAAAGCTGCTTTGCGACAATGTTTATTGTTAAAAGCGCTTTATAAATAAACTTGACTTGACTTGGCATTTGGGCTAATCGGCATGGAACTCCCTTAGAGTTATGGTAAACAACAGGGAAATTGCATGCCCTGAGGGAGTCCCTGAAAATCCCATCTTCCAAAGTTTGCAAGATGAGAGCTACCGTTTGGTTGAATGTGTTAACCCCATTTAAATTGTAAGCTTTGCTGCTTGAAGGTAGATTTGTTGGTTCATTAGAATTTGTTCCCTAGCTATAGTGTTTCTTTGAATCGATCCATTTTAAAGCCAAGGTCTTCTGAAACAATAATGCACAGATTCTACCATCTGAATGATGGTGTTATTTTTGACTCGAAACTGCCACAAAAACACAGCAAGGCTTTGTAACAAAGGAATTAAAATTTGATGACTGACTGAAAAGTAATTTTTGTTTAATGAGCTGTTAATCTGTAAACCTTGTGGGTGAAACAGCTTTACTGTTACTCATAATTCTATGGATTTTTATCCTCATTGCTTTATAGAAAAAAATGCATGCTTGGTATTCTGTTGGTTATGCACTTTTTCTAATCCTGAGAAACAGCAGATCTGGTGAAGGTTCCGGAAATGGGTTTCAGCATCTGTCTGGAATTTTCAGCAATGCTGAAGAGCAGTGCAGATATTACCTGTCATTCAGACTCGTGTATATGCGCACACTTCTTCAGCTCCATGTGCTGGTGTGATAGTTTTGACACTTCATAGCCTAGAGCTCATGATTCTCTGTATGAGAAGAGGCAGGTGAGGTCATCATTCGTTGTTTTGTTTTCAAGCCTTGAGCCAGATACTGTTTCTGCCTCCTATAATTTCTACAGTCTTATATATTTATATATCGTCTCATTATCTCTAGCCACTTTATCCTGTTCTACAGGGTCGCAGGCAAGCTGGAGCCTATCCCAGCTGACTACGGGCGAAAGGCGGGGTACACCCTGGACAAGTTGCCAGGTCATCACAGGGCTGACACATATGACCCTTTTCCACTACCCTTTTTCAGCTCACTTCAGCTCGCTTCAGCTCACTTCAGCCCGACACGGCTCGCGTTTCGACTACCAAAAACCAGCACGACTCAGCTCGTTTCAGCCCTGCTTAGCCCCTAAAACTCGCACCGTTTTGGAGTGGGGCTGAAGCAAGCCAAACCGTGCCGAGTGAGGTTGGGGGCGTGAGCAGACACTCCCCTGTGCACTGATTGGTGAGGAGGCGTGTCCTCACATGCCCACACACGCCCCGCGAGCGCGCTGGGATCTGTAAACACCGCAAACCCGGAAGGAGAAGAATTACGAATTACGAGAATTTCTGAAGCCTTATGCACCTCGCCTCATCTATACGCTCTTGCCAGTATCTGTTGGCGTTGTCGGTGACAACAAGCCACAGCACCAAGACCAGCAACACTAACGACTCCATGTCCTCCATGTTTATTGTTTACTATCCGGGTCGTGAGACTACTGCTTAAAAGATCACTGAATCAGTGACATACAGAGCATCGTGGACGAGTTCGCGGAGCGCAAGGCTCGTCGTATGCCCTTCAAATAATGCACGCAGTAGGCTATTGATGTTTTATTATGAGCCATGTACAGTATGTCGCCTAATGTTTTTTTGTTTCTGAGTTACATGTTCGTTTGAAGGACTTAATGTACAAAATAACATAGTTGCACCCCGTAGTGTTGAAATTGGTAAACACAGTGCATTCAGTGAGGTTTGCACCGCCCTCCTTTTATTTCTGACTCTTCCTGTCACCGTTGCAACCTCTGAGCGCTCATTCGTATGCCCTTGAATGAATGAATGAATGAATGAATGAATGAATTTATTTATTTCGAACATGTATAAAAATGTATGTAACTATTTATACATACAAAAGAAAGAAAATGAAAAAAGTGACAAAAAAAGAATAAATAAAATAATATAAAGAGCTAATACATTACAATACACCGCACATTGTTCGAAAAAGGAGTGGGAAGAAGTACAATACTTTTTTTAATTTCCCACCCCTTTTTAACTACCCCGAAATCCAAACTACATTAATACACTTATAAAAATATATACCACATATACACTTCATGATTATCCATATAAATATATAATTACAAAAATAAATATATACTACATACCATATCCATATCCATATATATACATATACACATAACTATCTATATAAATATATAATTACAAAAAAAAAAAATAATAAATATCTACTACATACTTATCCCTGTAAATATGAAGATATCTATCCCCATAAATAAATATATACCATATACTAAGCTAGTTCTAATATAACAATCAACCCTATTCTATTTATCCCTCATCATCCTCCATTAACATATTTCCTCTGCAATATACTTGTTTAAAAATATTTTTTTGTACCTTTTTTTAAACAGATTTATATTTGCACTTTGTTTTATTTCTGTCTCCAGTCTGTTCCCTTCAAATAATGTGCGCAGTATAGGCTATTGATGTTTTATTATGAGCCATGTACAGTATCCTAATGTTTTTTGTTTCTGAGTTACATGTTCGTTTGAAGGACTTGATGTACTAAATAACATAGTTGCACCCGGTAGTGTTGAAATTGGTAAACACCGCAGTTGCGGACATTTTGTAGCCTAAAATGATGTTATGATAAGCTTTAATAAAGGGCCCGGTCATTTGCCCCGCCCCTGGCCCGGCTCTGACTTGTTCCGCCACTGTCACTGATGTCACTGTTTGCGCTGCTTAACGACATCACGTGACGTCCACCCACTTTCGCTAACTCCACCCAGTGTGTCCACCCACTTCCAGCCAGCACGGTTCAGCGCGGTTGTAGTCAAAATGCAACTCCAACAGCCCCGCTCAGCTCGACTCAGCTCGACTCGGCACGGCACGGCTCAGCCGCGTTTGTAGTGGAAAAGCGGCAATAGACACAGACAACCATTCACACTCACATTCGCACCTACGGTCAATTTAGAGTCACCGGTTAACCTAACCTGCATGTCTTTGGACTGTGGGGGAAACCAGAGCACCCGGAGGAAACCCACGCGGACACGGGGAGAACATGCAAACTCCACACAGAAAGGCCCTCGCCGGCCACGGGGCTCGAACCCAGACCTTCTTGCTGTGAGGTGACAGCACTCACCACTACACCACCATGCTGCCTGGTGCTTAGATTTATGTACTAAATAAATCCTTACATGATTTATTGAGACAAAAATCTTCACAGTATTTTCAAGAACATTCTGGCACTTCCTTACATTTCCCATCAGTGAGCCATGAGTCAAACTCAAAGTCTTTAAAATGTAAACAAATTGCGCATGTATTTATTGAAAATTATTTGCTTATCTGTGTAAATTCATTGCACATCTGAAATGCTATTTGCTGTAATCCTGATCCACCTCATTATCACATCCTGTTTAATCCCTGTTGTATCACATCACTATTCAGTTCATGAATGGGATTGGTTAGAAGGTGTCTGACAATAGCTGTTGTAATGTAATAGAGTAAAAAGTATGGCTTTGTTTTTAATAATGATGGGTAATCATAGGAAAATTGCTGTAGTATAAGTGGGATAAAACACATTTAGGTGTGCTGTTAGAGGGAAATAAACTTGCATTAGTTTATCTATAACTTGGAAAAACAATGGGGAAAGCCAAATAGTTTGTACTATACAATATAGACCTACAATCATACACATACACACAAACCAACAAAGAATGCCAGCAGTGCATTTCATATTCATTTGCAGTACAGTCATATTTTGCAATCTTTGCATAGTCTTCTGTCAGTCGAGTCAAGCTTAAACCAAATCACTATACAAGTATAATAATAATAATAATAATGTTAAATTTATATAGTGCCTTTCAAAAAACCCAAGGACGCTTTACAATTATAGACAAGGAAAGAATAAATAAATAATAAAAAATAAAAAGTCCACCAAGTAGGGGTCTGGATGTAATTCCTGTGGTGTAGCAGCCACAGTCCCACCAAAAGGCACACGAAAACGTGTCCCACATCTCCAGCACCGCCGCCGTGACGCCGTCAGCAACATCACTCGAACACCATGCCATGGATCCACACAGTGAGCAGAGAAGCTCTGCCACACAGAGAGCTGGTGTGTCCCAAACAGCCTGCACAGCCCCCGCGACGCCACCGAGCAACATCACTCGGAACATCACGCCAAGCATTAAAGCACAGAGCGCTGGACAACCATGATGTAAAATGAGCAACGAGCTCACTGCAGTCCACAGCTGGGAGCGCAGGCATTGCCCACAGCGAACCAAGGCCTGGAGGGAGCCGATGCCCAAAACTGGGTCTGGAGCTACACCACAACCGGCGGACAAAACACTCAAACAAACATCAAACTACACAAACACACAGAAAAGAAAAAAAATAGAAAAAAGAAATAAAATAAGAGCTCCGGTGAGAAGCGGCAGCCAGGACGCGCACGATGTACGACGTAGATTACAGGATTCCCTCAGTCTTTTGTTCTTATTAACTGAACAAAACATTGGGATTATTTGGGTATTATCTGAGTGATGTGCTTCCACCTTCAGACAATCCCTGTCAAACAATCCACAGTCCCTGACTGTGTTGTTCTAAAATGTTAATGCATGTTACAAAAAATATGCATGTCTTTTTAGCATGTTTTCTTCTCACACTTCAAAAAGCAGCATTTCCATTTCACAGTAATGCATTTCCATTGTCATCTGTAGCGCTCCCCAGAATAATAAGAATGACATTGACACTTCCAATGCGATTTGCATTTGACATAATTTTATTGCGCTCTTGCTACATGTCAGGACTGTAATAATGTTGTCACAGTGTGAGGCATATGAATACAGCTCAGCCATCAAATAAAACTCACGGGACTGCTGAATTTTGAATAAGCAGGTTTTTATCTCACGTATCTCAGTGAGTCTATGACTCTAACTGTTGACAACTTTTTGTTATTTTGATTGTCTTGTTACTGAAAAGTGAGCCTTTTAATGTGAGGGCATGTGAGATCAGGTGCATTGTTAAGAGAAGATGGTTAACCTGAACCATATATTTACTCCCATTTAATTATTTTTTAAAGAAATTGTATGTTCAAAAGAGCCATGCGATGACCTGGCAACTTGTCCAGGGTGTACCCAACCTCTCGCCCATAGTCAGCTGGGATAGGCTCCAGCTTGCCTGCAACCCTGTAGGATGGCTACAGATAATGGATGGATGGATGGGTATGTTCAAAAGATTTCTTAGTGTGTGTGTGTTATCCAATACTAAGCATTTATATAGATTTAATAAAATAAAACTTGCTTGAGGATTTTTTTGGACCCTATGAAGGACATTAGTCACACCACCCCAAGTTAAAGATGAAGGTTTCACAAGGTGCTGTATACATATCAGTAAAATTTTTAAGCTATGAAGACGAACAACCTTAAATTGCAATCAAGTCAATGAGTATGATTCAGTTTAACAGGAAATGACTAGGATATGCATAATCGCCAAGGGCAGCTTTTGGTTAAGCATGCATGTTTCTTACCTTTTGAAGCACTGATTTACTAAAATCTCAAATAAAGAGACTTGTGTACAGTTGGATAAGTTGTGTGCATTGGTGTGTTTTCAGCAACTACAGACAAAAGCAGATTGTCTGAAGGTGGAAGCACAGCACTGAGATCATACCCAAATAATCCCAGTGTTGTAAAGTCATGAGTTACTGGCAGCAGTCTTTAGAATGTTCAGAAAACGTTCTGCAAGTTCCACACTTTCCAGACAGTAACTGAAGAGACAGACTTGTATTGCCTACCTCTTATCTTTTTGAATATTAGAAATAGCCATCAAAAGATAGGAACATTAAGTAACTTATGACCGCTAATGTTACATCTTGCAGTGACCCCTCCCTTGACTTCCAGTCAAAAGACTCTCATTTGCAAACATTACTGTATGTTGAGCTGACATTGCTATTGACTCATAACATGAAACCTGATATGTTTGGAATGTTAAAGCATATTGGGGTAATGGTTAACCATTTTACAATAACATTGTTAGCTAAGCTAGCGGCGGCACGGTGGTGTAGTGGTTAGCGCTGTCGCCTCACAGCAAGAAGGTCCTGGGTTCGAGCCCCGGGGCCGGCGAGGGCCTTTCTGTGTGGAGTTTGCATGTTGTCCGCGTGGGTTTCCTCCGGGTGCTCCGGTTTCCCCCACAGTCCAAAGACATGCAGGTTAGGTTAACTGGTGACTCTAAATTGACCGTGAATGTGAGTGTGAATGGTTTTCTGTGTCTATGTGTCAGCCCTGTGATGACCTGGTGACTTGTCCAGGGTGTACCCCGCCTTTCGCCCGTAGTCAGATGGGATAGGCTCCAGCTTGCCTGCGACCCTGTAGAAGGATAAAGCGGCTAGAGATAATGAGATGAGCTAAGCTAGCCAACAGGTTAGTCTCCAGTTTCTCCACAATTAATTTAATCATATTTCTCTTGCTATTCCAGTTGGAACATACTTGGGTCCTTGTATTGTAGATTTGGGGTTTTTCTTCCCACAACCAGCCAGTTGTTCTATGCATACCTGGGTCTAGAAACCAACTATATGTCAAGGGAGCACTTTCAGAATGTTGTGATTTGTTGGAAAACAGTGCACATGGATCAGACTTTAGACAAATCCATCAAACTAGGAAAAACTTCAGCTGACAGATTGATGGCACATTCTGATCCAACAATTGGTGATGGTTGGAGTTGGTTGACGTTTACCTAGGCAAAAATAGGGAGGTTTCTCATTACCACTGAACCGTTAGAAGGGCATTTGGTGTATAATTTTTCCCCCTCAATTCTATGACAGCAATTTTATTTAATACATCATATAAAATCACAAAAATGAGAACTTGTCTGTACAAATACCCTGTGCATGTTTCAGGACAAAACTTCCCAACCAGGTTTCATGTACAATTGATTAATTTCAGACTAAATATGAATATTTCTTGTTGAATAAATAAAATCAATTTGACTATTGTTCCTTCACATCTTGAAAATGTCTGTGTGTTTGTGTTTTAGCTCCTCAGTGAGCCCAGCAACTCAGGATATGAAAAACTTGATAGCATCAGTCTATTATTAGATTGTTTGGCACTTTTGTCATGTACATAACTTGCTTTGCAGGTACTATATTAAATTGAGCAGATAGAGAGCCTTTACATTAACTTAAAGACAATGTTTACTTTGTGTATGCCTTTACACTGATGTTGCTCAAACCTTTAACCCTATTTTGCTTTGCACTGTTATTGTTTTTGCAGTTATTAGGGCCCGAGCACCAAAAGCCCTATTGTTTTTGGCATGTTTTTTTCTTATTATTATTAGGGCCCAAGCACCACCGTAGGTGCAAAGCCCTATTGTTTTTGGCATGTTTTCCTTCTTCTTCTTCTTCTTCTTCTTCTTTTTTTTCTCCGGAGAAGAATTCATTTATGAGGCACTTGCGATGCTCGAAAACTCACAAATTTTGGCACACTGAACAAATGTGTGTAAAATTACAAAGTGACATTGAACAAGGGACTGGGCGTGGTCCCAGAGCTCAATAGCGCCCCTGAGAGCAAGCTATGGTTGAGATGAAGTTGTGTTGGATCGGCATGAGATTTGGCGTGATCCATACTCTTGTGATACAGGACAAAGTTCACTTAGCCTTAGACTTAGACAACCTTTACTGTCATTCAGTATGCAACAAATGTACACCGAACGAAATTTCATTGCAATTTGGCTCAGCACAGAATTAAATATGAAGTGTATTAAATTAAATTATGCAGCAGCAAAAATATTATAAAGTGCAATAGTATAAAGTGACCTGTGGAATTAGGAATGTTCAAGTTATAAATAGAAGTTTAGAGTTTGGGTTTGGAGTTCAGCAGTCTGGTGACCTGGGAGGAAAAGCTCTTACAGAAACTGGTGGTCCTGCACCTAATGCTGCAGAACCTCTTTCCAGACGCCAGAGGGGAGAACAGACCATAATGAGGGTGTGAGGGGTCACTGCATGGGCGTAGCGGATGCGGGGTACGCAGGGGACATGTCCCCCACACTTCCCGTATTTGTGCCCTCTGTCCCCCACACTTTTTACAGCCATTACAACCACTCATTTAATTTTTAACATGTGGAAACGCGTTTTTCTGAGCCGCCTCTAAACGCATCATGAGCAGGCGGAGCTAAGGCGGCAAACAAACACCACTGTCATGTGTGATCAGAGACACTTTAAAAAATATTGTATGAGTATCTTTGGTGTGATTCAGATCTGGGCAGCACTTCTGTATGTTCAGCAAACCAGCCAAGAGGATAAAGACTTTAGACAGTTTTTTTTTTCCAAACAAACCATGTAAGTTGAGTAATGCTGTTGAATGTAGATAATGTTTAGCTAAAAGATGACAAATAGATGTCAATTTAGTTAGTTAAGCTAGCTAGCTAACTTTGAGGTGGTAGTAACTAGTTACATTTACTCTGTTATATTTACTTGAGTAACTTTTTGGATAAACTGTACTCTTAAGAGTTGTTTTGCTGCAAAATACTTTTTACTTTTACTTGAGTAATATTATTCTAAAGTAACAATACTCTTGCTTGAGTAACGTTACTATTTTGGCTACTCTAAGATTACTCACTTCTGGGTAGAAAATAAGAATATAAATGTATTTGTGTTCCTTTGACTGTTATTTTTGTAAAGATTTAATTTATTTTTGTGGTAGTTAAAGTTTAAAGTACATGAATTTGCTGATTATTATTACTGTATTCCTAATTCTATTTCAAAATGTTGCTTTCCACATATTTTTTAATCTTTATTGCCTCAATAGAAAGAGCAGGGTGAGAGAGGAGACAGTGGACCAGAGGCCAACAGGGATGATTATGCAGGGTCACAGATGAGAAGAGAATATAACTAGCTATGTCACTACTACTATTCTTAATTATATTTATAAATTTTACTTTATAGATTTATAGATTTTGACTTTAGATTTTGATATAATTTTAAAGAACTAAAGTCGGTTCCCTGGTGCTGTGCTGTTTGTGGTTATGTGGTTCTTTAGCTGCTAAGGAGAGGTGCAATTGAATGCGAGAGGATGATAAATCACTCAATAGACCTCTGAACAATTTGTCCCCCTCACTTCTAAAATGATGGCTATACCCCTGGGTCACTGATGATGTTTCTGGCTCGAGACATGCAGCGCCTTGGTGCAATGTCCTTAATGGAGGGAATAGAAGTCCCAATGATTTTCTCTGCTGTCCTCACCACTCTCCTCACATTCTTCCAGTCTGCACTGCAGCCTCCACACCA
The DNA here is from genome assembly GCF_027579695.1 of Neoarius graeffei. Taxonomy (NCBI): domain Eukaryota; kingdom Metazoa; phylum Chordata; class Actinopteri; order Siluriformes; family Ariidae; genus Neoarius; species Neoarius graeffei. The sequence goes on along the minus strand of NC_083575.1, from coordinate 15,136,010 downwards.
CACAGAGATGCAGCTGGTTAGAACAATCTCTATTGTGCTTCTGTAGAATGTAGTGAGGATGGGCGGGGGCAGGTGGGCTCTCCTCATCCTATGCAGGAAGTGCAGATGTTGCTGTACCTTCTTGACCAGTGAGGCAGTGTTCACAGACCAGGTGAAGTTGTCTGTGATGTGCACCCCCAGGAACTTGGTGCTATTGACCACCTCTACGGCCGTGTTGTTGAGAAGTGGAGCATGGCTGGGTTGGTTTTTCCTGAAGTCAACAATGATCTCTTTAGTTTTGTCCACATTCAGGATCAGGTTGTTTTCCCTGCACCAGCCCACCAGCTGCTCCACCTCCTCTCTATAGGCCAGGTCATTATCATCCCTGATGAGGCCCACCACTGTTGTGTCATCTGCAAACTTCACAATGTGGTTGCTGGTAGCCTTGGAGACATAGTCATGTGTCATCAGAGTGAACAGCAGAGGGCTCAAGACACAGCCCTGAGGGGAGCCTGTGCTGAGGGTGATGATACTGGAGGTGTTTTGTCCAACCTGCACTGACTGTGGTCTTTCAGTGAGGAAGTCTAGCAGCCAGTTGCACAGGGGGGTGCTGAAGCCCAGGGGACCCAGTTTGTTCACCAGATGCCATGGAATGATCTAATACTGGATCACTGGATCATACGTGGAATGATTTAATACTAATTAAATGCTGAACTGAAGTCCAGGAACAGCATCCGCACATGAGTGTTCTTCTCCTCCAGGTGTGCAAGGCTCAGGTGAAGAGTGGAGGAGATGGCATCTTCAGTGGAGCAGTTTGACCGGTAGGCAACAAACCACATCAAACAAGTTTGATTTACTCTTCCTATGTGGTTTGTTGGATTCATGCTATATTTGGTATTCATCATGTCAATATGTTGCTGATTTTAACTTGTGAAGGGATTTGTGATATCTTGCAAGATGTTGAAATGGCAAGCCAATAAATGTATGTCACACAAACAGGAAGCATGTCAAAAATTCACCATGCATTGCCTGATATGGCTAAAAATTCACAGGTTATAGGATATGATGGTTCTGATGATATCTACATGCCCAATTTGACCCTCTGGTATAGCACCACCATTTGGACCTGGACAGTAATGATTCCATTGCCTAAAAACTTTGACTCATGAAGTTTGGTACTCACACCAGTCCTGGCCACTGCTACTCAGGGATAGAGGCTTGACCCTGGGTGTGTCCATTGGACTCCATAGTGCCCCCATAGGTCATTGAGACTCCTGCCCGGTATATCTCATCTCATCTCATTATCTCTAGCTGCTTTATCCTTCTACAGGGTCGCAGGCAAGCTGGAGCCTATCCTAGCTGACTACGGGCGAAAGGCGGGGTACACCCTGGACAAGTCGCCAGGTCATCACAGGGCTGACACATAGACACAGACAACCATTCACACTCACATTCACGCCTACGGTCAATTTAGAGTCACCAGTTAACCTAACCTGCATGTCTTTGGACTGTGGGGGAAACTGGAGCACCCAGAGGAAACCCACGCGGACACGGGGAGGACATGCAAACTCCGCACAGAAAGGCCCTCGCCGGCCACGGGGATCGAACCTGGACCTTCTTGCTGTGAGGTGACAGCGCTAACCACTACACCACCGTGCCGCCCTGCCTGGTATATAGTTTCACCTATCCGTGTCAAAATTGATAGGTGTGTGGGGTGCCCCAAGATGAACAAAACTCAAATGCACATTGTTTTAGTCAATTGACTTGTGACAGGATTGTGATATCTTGCATGATGTTGAAATGGCAAACCAGTAAATTTGTATGTTTCACCATGCAAACAGGAAGTGTGTCATAAATTCACCATGCATTGCCTGATAGAGCTAAAACTTCACAGATTATAAAACATCAGGGTTCTGGTGATATCCCCTTGCCCAAAGCGAGCCTCTTGTGTAGTGCCACCATTTGAACCTGGACAGTAATGATTCCATTGTCGAAAAACTCTCACTCATGAAATTTGGTACACACATCAGTCCTGGCCACTGCTACTCAGGGATAGAAGCTTGACCCCAGGTGCAATGCCTTATTGTTTTCACCATTTTCTTGTGTCAGAAGGCCCTTTATCACTGCTAGTGGCTATATTTATTATTATTTTTTTCAAGACTGATGCAATGTAGAAACACAGGACGCATTTTCAGTATCAGAACGGGGCATGAAATTGTTGCTTTTCTGACTGCTGACAGGGCCGACAGAACTTGGCATCTTTTGATGGACACTGATTGTCAAGATAATTCAATAACAAAAGTGAGAAAGTGAGCAGAGATCAATAGTAGTGGGAGAAAAAAAGTCACTCCAGCATTTACTCCAGTCTAATTAGAGCAGGCTGCAAGGAGCTGTTGACATTTGAAGGGAGTGTAATGAGTTTTGGGGCCAGGTTCATACTGACACAAGTGTAATTAGTGTGTGTGTGTGTGTGTGTGTGTGTGTGTGTGTGTGTGTGAGAGAGAGAGAGAGAGAGAGAGAGAGAGAGAGAGAGAGAGAACTGCCCTTTTAAATTACTTTTTTTTTCTCACACTGCTTATTATTACAGTTCTGGATTGTACAATTCCTCTATAGCAACAAATACCAGCATGCTATGAGTGATGTAAACACACTTTACTAACCCTTGTATGTCTCAGGTTTTAACATAAAATAATATTGTGAAGAATATAAGTCTGGGATTTCAGGGGTTAAAAAAACATGAGGAATCAGCTGAAACTAGAACTTAATTAAAAACTTATGAACTGAAGTTAAAACCGATGGAGGGGTGTGAAATCTGATTGCATGCTCCAGCCCTGAGTGTAAATATTGCTGTGCTGATATGAACTGGTGTTTTGCTGATCACCTACATGGGACAATCCAATTGGAGTGCTCCATTAAGTGGAAGTCCCAGTTCTCAAGAATGCTCTGTAATCACTCTGTTAATAAGGTGAATGTTGGCATTTATCAAAACTTAAGTTGACCCTGATGGAATTAAGCCACTGTCTAAATAACGACTGTATTATTAAAGCAGTAGATGCCTTTGTGGTGTGCAGGTATCCTTACAATGCAAAATTGAGTGTCTTCTCTACTCAAACCCACCCACACTGACTCATACAAATGGTACCGAAACCAGAAGAGCTCATTATTTTTTTTTTCCCTGTGTAGTATAGGGTGACCAGAGTTCCCTAGTCTGAAACCGGGACACTTTTGCGCGCGACCATGCTCATGCGCACACACCTTTTTTTTACGTAAATGTGACACTCAGAGAGGTGCTCTTATCATTTTGTTGAAGCTCACATTTATCAACATCTCACATGAAATAAAACAAACAGGCATTTTGTTATCTAGTAGCATAGTGGTATACAGATCAGTTAAATTATGGTCAGACAACAGATTTTGTAATGGCTGAGAATAGGCCAGGCTATGCCCATAGGCCAAATTTAAACTGATTTATTTCACCTGTTTGTGAGAACACCAAGAAAAATGCATATGTAGGCTATATCTCTAAAATTGTATGCACTATAGCATGAACTTAAAAAGTAGATATGTGACCTCAACATAGCCTAGGTCAGAATCAACCTTACTAACCATTCCCCACAACTGAATGAATAAAGCAAGATGATGTGTACAAAAGTGAACACTTTAATGGAAGGTGCAACAAGCTGTTCAATATGGCCAAACTGTCAGAATGGTATGTTAAACAGAAACAAAAAAGAGACAAGTGATTTGAGAACATATACTACGGAAGCCGAGAGAGGCCCTTCATATAATCCTTTTTTTTATTCACCTTGTTATCCTGAGATAATGACATAATTAATTCAGGATCTCGAGAAAACAACACAACTAATTCGAGATCTCGAGAAAACAAAACCGTTATTCCGAGATTTCGAGAAAACAAAACAATTATTTCATGATTTAGAGTAAACAGCTGAGAAATGGTTCATTCAGGTGCGCCAAGAGACTTGTGATATGCTGACTTTGGGGCTATTTCTCAATCTGTATAGACACAACTTTGGTCATTAGAATGTCTGGGATAGTCGATCACCTAATAAGGCAATATTTTGATCAGGGGTTGACACAGGGAGAGATTGCATTAAGTCTTTTAATAAGGGATAATTTCAAAATTAGTCCGCGGCACCTCCGCAGAAGACTGGCCCGGCTTCATCTCTACCGACGGAGATACAGTGATCCAGCTGAGATCATGAAATAATTGTTTTGTTTTCTCGAGATCACGGAATAACGGTTTTGTTTTCTCGAGATCTCGAATTAATTATGTTGTTATCTTGGGATAACAAGGTGAATAAAAAAAAGATTATATGAAGGGCCGAGAGGGGCGACAGCCGGAGGAAAGCCCCCACAGGAGCACACAGCATTTGCAACATAGGCTACCCAACTGAGTACAAGAACAAAGCACTTACAGTGTGTGCAGTAGGCTTCGTGCGCATTGTTCTGCACCTCTCGGAGGAAGGGGTAGGTGCCCTGTAAATCTTTGGAAAAGGTACATTTTCTTTTCAGCATAATTGCTGCAGCATTACTGCTGCTAGCTGCTAGACAAAGAACATTCGCGCCAGTTAATGTTTATTTTATTGTTGCATGGCAACCCGTTCTGTTGTCTGGAATAATGTGGCTAAATAAACACACATGCCACAGGGCCAGGGGGCAGTAACCAGGAAAGTTTGCGATTCCTGTCAATTCATCAAAATAGTAAATGCAGACATTTCTCCGCTAATGATTCCCATGCTGCTCAGTCGCAAACATCGCGAGTGGTGAAAACCGGGACATATCTGTGTCCCGACAGACTTTTGTCAGGACTCGGGACACACAACCCCAAATCGGGACTGTCCCAGTAAAACCGGGACGTCTGGTCACCCTAGTGTAGTAAGACATGCACAATTTAATTGTGGGTTGGTTTTGCTCTTGTTTAAAGATAAACAATTTAAGGAGGTCAATTTCCACTCAAAATATGTGCTCATTCAATAATACTATGGAGTGGCAATAACAATGACTCACATAGCAGTATAATTAAACAGTTTCACAGTGGAACATGGTAAACTGCATCTATTTAATGTAAGTGTGGCAGCGGGGGCATGGCCTAGTGTCAATTTGTGAATAGTGTGTGGGGCCAGGGAAGGTGAGTGGCAAAGTCAATGCACCTGTTGTCAATTAATGGTGTGTGTGTGTGTGTGTGTGTGTGTGTGTGTGTGTGTGTGTGTTTAATGCAGTGACAGTGGAGGATAGAAATGGAGGGTGAGAGCAGAGAGAAGGGATCTCCCCAGATGAGAACACAACTGTGTCTGTGTGTGTCTAGAACAAATGTTGAAGCTGAAAAATGTTAAGAAAATAAACGTGTGTGAACGTCATCTCTCGCCTGCCGTGCTTCTGTACTCCACCCACATCGGGGACTTATTACAGTGGTGCTGAAACCCAGGAGTATGGAAGGGAACCACCACATGGAGCCCTCCCCATTTAAGGATCTCATCCATGCCCTCACTACTGCCCAGCAGAACCAGCATCAAGAGTTGACCATCCTCTGGAAGGAGCAAGAGCAACGCTTTGAAGCCTTGATGCTGGCCCAGCAGGAAGATCGCCAGGTGTTCCAGCATCTGCTCGCGTCAGCGGGGGCCTCGACCGCCACCACAGTGGACCCTCCTCACTTCACCCTCATGAAGATGGGCCCACACAATGATCCTGAAGCCTTTATTGCTCTTTTTGATCAAGCAGTTGAAGCATGGGGGTGACCAGTTGAGCAGTGCACAGTGTGCCTACTTCCACTACTTACTGGCAAGGCACAGCTCGCTGTGCAGCAGCTCCCCACAGACAGCTGGCTTGTATACGCAGACCTGAAGCAAGCCATCCTGCAGCATGTCGGCTGCTCCCCAGAACAACATCATCAGTGCTTCTGGACGCTGACATTGGAGGAGGTCAGCCAGCCATTTGCATTCAGCCAACAGCTCCAGGACGCCTGCTGACAGTGGCTGAGAGTGGACAACCACGATGCTGAGGGAATCTTTTGATCTAGTGACACTGGAGCAGTTCATCATGCGTCTTCCAGAAGGAATGGTGGAGTGCGTCCAGTGTCATCGCTTGGCATCACTGGGTCAAGCCTTCGAGTTGGCGGAGGAACATCTAGCAGTGGTTCCAGTGGCAGGTGGATGTGTCACCTCTTGTCTTTTTCTCTCTCCTTCTCCCCCCCTCTTCCCGTCCCTGCCCCATTCCCCCACCACAGAAACAGGTGCCAGCCCACCACACCCGTGATGTCCTCCTGTCTGCTCCTTCTATGTCTGTGTCTTCTCCCTCCCAGGTGAGTGACGCCCATAACACTGGTGCAGAGGAAAAGCCTGGGCTGGTATGCTGGTGCTGCGGGGAGCCGGGGCATCTCCAGAGTCAGTGCTCCATGATGGAGGTGGGAGCAAAGGTCCAGATCCCTAACACACCAGAGACCGCCCCCTATTGGGCCAGAGCATATCATATACTGGTAAGTGTCCAAGGGAATACCTATCACACATTGGTGGATTCCAGCTGTAATCAGGCCTCAGTACACCAAAGCCTGGTGCAAGGTGAGGCATTGGGGAGAGCACAAGCGGTGAAGGTTTTGTGTGTGCATGGGGATGTTCACAATTATCCTCTAGTGTCTGTCCATATTCTATTTCGAGGACAAAAGCATAGAATAAAGGCTGTGGTTAATCCTCATCTCACCCACCCACTGATTTTGGGGACTGATTGGCTGGGATTCAGAAACTTAATGGAACCCATAGTAGGGGGTGGGTCTTGATATGTCACGGGGGAATCCCGGTGTTGCATTGACTGGGGAAGCTGTCACAGAGCTGTCTACATCAGCACCATGTCAGCATGAAGATATCACTTTATTTTATTTCTGGTGGACTATGCAACGCGATATCTGGAAGCAGTGCCCCTCCGCAATATCTATGCACGCAGTATTGCAGAAGCCCTCTTCCATGTTATCTCCTGGGTCGGGATTCTGAAGGAAATCCTGATGGACCAAGGCACTATGTTTATGTCACACACACTGTGCAAAATGGTATGAGCTATTGGGAATTAAATCTATCCGTGCTAGTGTCTATCACCCACAAATATATGGCTTAGTAGAGCAATTTAATCAGATGCTTAAAAATTTAATTCAGAAATTTGTAAGTGGTCCAAAGACATGCAGGTTAGGTTAACTGGTGACTCTAAATTGACCGTAGGTGTGAATGTGAGTGTGAATGGTTGTCTGTGTCTATATGTCAGCCCTGTGATGACCTGGCGACTTGTCCAGGGTGTACCCCGCCTTTTGCCCGTAGTCAGCTGGGATAGGCTCCAGCTTGCCTGTGACCCTGTAGAAGGATAAAGTGGCTAGAGATAATGAGATGAGATGAGAATTTGTAAGTGAGGATGCACTTAATTGGGATAAATGGCTTGAGCCCCTGTAATTCACAGTATGAGAGGTCCTGCAAGCCTCCACAGGGTTTTCATCATTTTAATTATTACATATATGGGCAAAATCCACTTGGCATTTTGGACATGCTGCATGAAAATTGGGAGGAGGGACCTTCAGTGAGCAAGAACAAAATTCAATAAATTTTATGCACAAAGCTCCACACCCTCATGCACTTAACCCAGGAGAATTTATGGCAGGCACAAGAGCATCAAACCCATTTGTACAACAGGGGCACGTGCCTTAGGGAGTTCACTCCAGGAGACAAAGTAATTGTGTTTTTGCCCACGTCAAGCTCCAAATTAGTCAGCAAGTGGCAAGGACCCTTTGAGGTCACACAGCAAATCAGGGACATTGACTATGAGGTGAAGCAAATGGATAGGGGTGGAGCACTGCAAATATACCACCTCAACCTACTAAAATGTTGGAATAAGGGGGTCCCTGTGGCATTGGTGTCGGGAGTTCCAGAGAAGGTCCTGGTACCCAAGACTATCAGGTCGGTCCGGTTTTGTGTAGACCAGGGGTCTTCAATCCTATCCACAAAGGGCCAGTGTGGCTGCAGGCTTTCATTCCAACCAAGCAGGAGCTACACCTGATTTCACTTGTTTAATCATTTCACCCTCGTCTCCAAGCAACAATCAAGTGAGCCTTCAATTTGGCTGTAATGAAAGCCTGCAGCTACACCGGCCCTTTGCGGATAGGATTGAAGACCCCTGGTGTAGACTATAGAAAAGTCAACGTGGTGTCTAAATTCAATGCATACCCAATGCCTTGCATTGATGAGTTGATTGATCAGTTAGGTGCTGCTAACTTATATTCAACACTGGATTTAACGAAGGGATATTGGCAGATCTCCTGGACTCCTCTATCCCAAGAGAAAATGACCTTTTCCATACCATTTGGATGACACCAATTTGTCACATTTCCTTTTGGGTTATTTGGGGCTCCCGCTACATTCCAGCAGCTCATGGATAAGATCCTCCGTCACCATGCCACTTATACGGCAGTGAACCTTGATGACATTATCATATACAGCAATGATTGGTTGCGGCACCTTGAACACCTTAGGGCTGTCCTAGAGTCACTGAGGCATGGGGGTCTCACAGCTAACCCAAAAAACTATGTAATTGGGTGGGTGGAAGCATGGTATCTGGGTTTCCACTTGGGTCATGGGCAGGTACATCCCCAAATTGACAAGACTGCAGCGATTGCGGCCTGCCCAAGGCCCAAGACCAAAAAGGGGGTGAGACAGTTCCTGGGGCTGGCTGGCTACTATTGTAGGTTCATACCTAATTATTCAGATGTCACCAGCCCTCTGACTGATTTCACTAAAAAGGGAGCACCAGAGCTGGTCCAGTGGACGGAGCAGTGCCAACAGGCTTTCACCAAGGTAAAATCTGCACTGTGTGGGGGGCCACTTTTACACTCCCCTGACTTCTCTCTCCTTTTTATTTTGCAAACAGATGCACTGGACAGAGGACTGGGGGCCATTTTGTTCCAGGAGGTGGAGGGCGAGGAATATCCCTTGCTGTACATCAGCTGCAAGCTCTTGATACAGGAAAGTAAGTACAGCACCATCGATAAAGAGTGCCTGGCCATCAAGTGGGCGGTCCTCACCCTCTGTTATTACCTGCTGGGGTGCCTTTTCATCCTCTGTTCAGACCACTCACCCCTCCAGTGACTTCACCACATGAAGGATGCCAATGCGCGGCTCACCCGTTGGTATCTCGCCCTCCAGCCATTTAAATTTGAGGTGGTCCACAGGCTGGGGGTGCAGATGGTGGTGGCGGACTTCCTGTCCTGTTGGGGGGGGGGGTCTGCTGCAGGCCGTATGGCTCCCCGGCTTGAGTCGGGCGGTGGGGGTATGTGGCAGCGGGAGCATGGCCTTGTGTCAGTTTGTGAATGGAGGGCAGGACCAGGGAAGGTGAGTGGCAAAGTCAGTGCACCTTTTGTCACCTTTTGTGTGTGTGTGTGTTTGTTGTAGTGATGGTGGAGGATAGAAAAAGAGGGAGAGAGCAGAGCAAAGGGCTTTTCCCAGACGAGAACACAACTGTGTGTGTGTGTGTGTGTGTGTCTAGAACAAATGTTTAAGCTGAAAATTGTTAAGAAAATTAATGTGTGAACATTATCTCTCGCCTGCCGTGCTTCTGTACTCCACCTACAGCAGGGACTTATTACAGTTAGCTTCTTGTTCAGTCATTCATGATCATTAAATTATGTGCATGTTTTCTCTAGCTATATTCATTCTTTTTGGTTCGGCTTCATAATGCACAATGCTCAGAAATAGAGAAAGAAAATGGTAAATGTATCTCCAGGAACTGAAATATCTCATCTCATTATCTCTAGCCACTTTATCCTGTTCTACAGGGTCGCAGGCAAGCTGGAGCCTGTCCCAGCTGACTACAGGCGAAAGGCGGGGTACACCCTAGAAAAGTTGCCAGGTCATCACAGGGTTGACACATAGACACAGACAACCAGTCAAACGCACATTCACACCTATGGTCAATTTAGAGTCACCAGTTAACCTAACCTGCATGTCTTTGGACTGTGGGGGAAAACGGAGCACCCGGAGGAAACCCACATGGACACGGGGAGAACATGCAAACTCCACACAGAAAGGCCCTCGCCGGCCACAGGGCTCAAACCCGGACCTTCTTGCTGTGAGGCAACAGCGCTAACCACTACACCACCGTGCTGCCGAAGTGAAATATAAAGACCACAAAAATTGCACAAAGCAGAGAACACAGAGCCAGGACTTAGTAATTGATGAAATCAAGTTGCCTTTATTTATATCACACATTTTAAAATATAAATGTGTTCTGGCCAAAGTGGTGTACATCATCTCTGCTAAATGTAAGCAATGAAATAAAACAAATTAAATGAGTGGAGGGGAAGGGGGGAACAAAGAATAAAACTAAAACAAGAATGAAACTAAAATGGTAAATCAAATGAGAAATATAAACATGAAGAGACAAAACCAGGGATAAAAGACCAGACCAAAACAAAACACTGCATACTATAGATTTTAGAAACCTTCAAATGTTTGGGGGGGGGATAAATGTTTTTAGATAAGATTTAAAAATGTCTGTTGGAGGATAAGAAACATTATGAAAAATACTAAGCACAATCTCAGAGCTGCTCCAGGAAAGCCCCGGTGACCTTTGAACTGCTTCAGAGTCTGAGGAATGGTTAAAAGTAGCTGAAATATTTTACATACATAACTAGTTTTACATAACTTTTGTCGACCATTGCCAGTTTTATTTTTTTTTATCCAGATATGCTGACTTGTACAGTCTTCCTGCAGCATTTTATTGCTGTCCATTGGCAGCTTGTATCAAAGAAAAGAATGTTACAAAAATGTTGCTGTCTATGGCATCTCCTTTTGTTGAGAATGTTTCAACTGAGGACAATACCCACATCAGTAATTCCTAACGGCTTTCTAAATCTGTGGGTGTTCCAGGCCAACGAGGCTGCAAATGCCATAGGCTGAAACATATCCTTGTCTTGGTAGAGAAAATGCAATCATTAGCTTGCAGGTGCCATAGGGGTTCTGGGGGTGAGTGGCCCATCGGTTTAAGGTACATTAACCTGCTTGAGTTAAGGGCAGGGCGGCATGGTGGTGTAGTGGTTAGCGTTGTCGCCTCACAGCAAGAAGGTCTTGGGTTCGAGCCCTGTGGCCGGCGAGGGCCTTTCTGTGCGGAGTTTGCATGTTCTCCCTGTGTCCGCGTGGGTTTCCTCCAGGTGCTCCGGTTTCCCCCACAGTCCAAAGACATGCAGGTTAGGTTAACTGGTGACTCTAAATTGACCGTAGGTGTGAATGTGAGTGTGAATGGTTGTCTGTGTCTATGTGTCAGCCCTGTGATGACCTGGCGACTTGTCCAGGGTGTACCCCGCCTTTCGCCCGTAGTCAGCTGGGATAGGCTCCAGCTTGCCTGCGACCCTGTAGAACAGGATAAAGCGGCTAGAGATAATGAGATGAGATGAGATGAGATGAGATGAGATGAATGAGATGAGTTAAGGGCAGTCCATCCAGTTGTGAAGCCCTTCTTGCCAGTTTCCAGATGTCGTCATATTCCAGTCTGCTCAAACAGTGTTATTATGGTCTGTTATGTCAGCCATCAAGGAACTAAGAAGAATTCCTCTAATCATCTTGTGCAAAGTCTCCAAACCATAACTTACCTCACAAAGAGCAAATTTGTCTCCTAGGGCTGGGTGATTTGTGTAGAGCATGCACTTTTGAGATTGGGCATACTTCCAGGGGAATTGTATCTACACCTTCTTGGTAGGGCAGATATGGGAAAGGTTTGGAAGTCATCACCAGTGCCCAAGGGCTTAACAGTGGCAGCTTGGTGGTGCTGGAGCATGAATCCCTGACCTTCAGATCAGTAACCTGACAGGTTGCTCTGGCCACTTGTTCCATGCAGTTCCTCATCTATCAGTAATTCTTCCAATTTCCAGCCACAAGCTCTAATTGTAGCCTTCTTGCCAGTTTTTAGTCCTTGCTATGTTCTGGTCCACTTGGACCATGTTATGTTCAGTTATGCCAGCCATCAAGATGCAACTTGGACAAATGCCTTTATCACCTTGTGCAGAATCTCCAAACAACTGGCCTCATGTGCAGCAAACTTATCTTCCAGAGCTGTGCAATTGTGTGGAGGACACACTCTTGAAGAGAGTGGTGTCTACACCTTCCAGGTAGCACAGATATGGGAGAAGTTTGGGTGTCTATGCTGGTGCCAAGTTAATGCTGTCTACAATATGATGCTCTAGCCATCTACAAACCCTTCCAGGATCATTTCTGGAGTCGCAGCAACAACAAGGAGGATGAGCTCAAATTTTGTGTCAATGGTTTGAGCAAAAAAGAAGAGATTTGCTGCCCTTGTTTTCATGTCTGCCTGTCTGGGATTTATTTTTGTCCAGTCGCTCATGCTGTTCACTCACTGATGTTTTCAAAAGATGCACTGAAAGATGTCTAGACAATGACCTTTCCCTTTATGTACAGTGTTATCATGTACATAAAGAACAACCTAAAATGCTCCCATCTGTTTCATGAAATCCTGTGGATGGAGTTAAATAATTTAATATTTGAAGCCTTGTTTACAACAGAATTTCAAGTGACTGGTTTGAATTTTTACCTGTCTTTAACTAACTAACAGGGCACATTTACATCTCATTCTCATCTCATTATCTCTAGCTGCTTTATCCTTCTACAGGGTCGCAGGCAAGCTGGAGCCTATCCCAGCTGACTATGGGCGAAAGGCGGGGTACACCCTGGACAAGTCGCCAGGTCATCACAGGGCTGACACATAGACACAGACAACCATTCACACTCACATTCACACCTACGGTCAATTTAGAGTCACCAGTTAACCTAACCTGCATTGTCTTTGGACTGTGGGGGAAACCGGAGCACCTGGAGGAAACCCACACGGACACGGGGAGAACATGCAAACTCCGCACAGAAAGGCCCTCGCCAGCCCCGGGGCTCGAACCCAGGACCTTCTTGCTGTGAGGTGACAGCGCTAACCACTACACCACCGTGCCGCCCCGCACATTTACATAACTATTTAATTTGTTTCAACATTGTTCGAAAATACCTCTAACTGGGCATCAGTGCAATTTATCCCCCCCCCCCCCAATTTTGTCTATTTATTTCCTTTGATCTTCTTTGGATCCTCCTCAGAATTTGGCTTCATAAAACCTTATTCAGATAATGCAGGTCAAAATTTGAAGAAAAAAACTTAAGCCATGACCAAGTCCATGTTTATTTGCTATGTATATTGTAGACATCTTAGCATGTCTATCAAAATCAAGGCCAAGTCCTCAGATGCCTGTATAGTTTCTTTATTCTTCACAAGGTGTGTGGAGTGCCATTGCTTTGTGAGTCAAAACTCTAACTGAACTACAAACATGGCTTCCCAAGACTACAATGCCCAAAGTTCACAGCACCCCTGTCTCCTTCCTATTCAGTTCACCTGACTATTAAGTTCAGCAATGCTACTTAAGCCTCTGTCTCACATACCTTCGGAGTGAAGTACGTTTCTGTGTTTATCCAGTCATACCGAGTCTTTCTTGTCTGCCTGCCTGCCTCCTTCCCTCTAGTTTCTTGGACCTTTGCTACATTTACCTGTTTCACTCTCTAGTCTGCTCTCTACTATTCTGTTTGCCGATTGACCAACCCCTGCCTGCTCTCTGACTTCAAGATTGCTTTCTGATTTGGCTACGCTTCCTGTTTGCATCCCCACTCTCCCCACTCACATCCGTGAGTGCCTGCAGTCTGACAGGTTACTTTGCCTCAAAATGGATGTAGCAGAGGAGGGGAAGCAAACCACTTTAAGTGCTCAAGGACACCTCTTAGGAGAACATCAGCAGATATTCGCCAGCCTCAACACCAGGATGGCACAGTTAGCAGCTGTGATGTCACAAGCCCTCCTAACACACTCTGATGCCTCTTTGAATCCCATGCAGCTTCTCCCAACTCCCGAGAAATATGCCAGTGATGCCCTTAACTGTAAGGGATTTCTGCTTCAGTGCTCCATGTACTTCGCTACCATGCCAAAGCTCTCAGACAAATGTAAGATCACAAAATTTCTCTTGTTCCTCACTGGTAAGGCACTACAGTGGGCTAGCGTGGTATGGAAGAGTGGACAGGAGCATACAGCCTCATATGAGCATTTTCTAGAACGATTCTAACAAGTGTTCAATCACGAACCTGAAGGGCTAGAAGTCAGTGGAAGTCTACTCACCATCACCCATGGTGCAAAAAGAGCAGCCAAGTATGCACTGGACTTCAGAACTGTTGCAGCCACTAGTGGATGGAATAAGCCAGTTCTGAAGGCAGTGTTTCACCAAGGTCTTCTTCCTGAAATATTGAGTGAACTGGCTTGTAGAGATGAACATCTCACAATGGACTCCCTCATAGACCTCACTATTCAACTGGACCATCTACTTTTCAGCCGACCCTCTCTCAAGGAGGACACCAGACCAGCTCTGTCAGCTGATGTGTCCACACTCATGGAGGTTTCGCAAACTATACTGAAATTCTCTTAATGAGAGAGAAGGCGATGCGAGGGGCTATGTTTCTACTGTGGGAGTTCAAACCATCATATCACGCAGTGTCCAGTCCATCCAACTCACAACAACAGCTCTGAGCCTGCTCCTGACTCTGTGAGTCTGGTGAGAAACTTTAACTCACAATCGTTTAAAGTACCTGTGTTTTTGAAACTGCCAGCCTCGACCCACATGTTATCTGCCTTTGTTGACTCAGGGGTGGAGGGGAACTTCATCGACAGTTCGATCATCCAGGAGTTTGATCTGCCCACAACCCCTCTGCAGCATCCACTCAGCATCAGGACCATTGATGGAGGACCAATAGGAGATGGTCTCATCACTACTAGAACCACTCCCGTTCGCATTCAAGTAGGAGCTCTCCATTCAGAATTCATTTCACTCTTTGTGACTTCTCTCTTTGTCCATCGGAATGATGAAGACCATTGAGTCAAACCTTTGCTTGGGGGATGGGGTTAATTGTGGTTGTGCAGGTGGCTAATGAGGCCAATCTGAGCTCTGAAGAGGCGAGGGCAGTGTGGGCACGGGATGGCAGTGGCAGACACTGGAGTGGCGTTGGGTTTTCTTGCTTTCCTGTGCTGCTGTACTATTACTTGCCTCTGAACTTCATGTGCTTTTGCCCCCCGCTTGACTGCCACCCGCAAGCTGTCCCTATCCTGCGCCGTTTGCTCCCAACCATTTGCTCCCAACCATTTGGGTCAGTGCCAAATGCCTTGAGGGAAGCTTTCAGCATATCCTTGAAGCGCTTTTTCTGGCCTCCTTGGGAGCGCGTGCCATGTGACAGTTCCCTGCAGAGTAGCTTCTCGGGGATGCGGTGGTCGGCCATGCGCACGACGTGTCCTGCCCATTGTAGCTGCAACTGCATCAGGATGGTGTGGATGCTGGGTAGATCAGCCCGGGCGAGCACCTTGGTGTCCGGGATCTTCTCCTGCCAGCTGGTGCCAAGGATTTTCTGAAGGCAGGTGGTGTGGAAGTGATTGAGCTTCCTTTCATGGTGCCGGTACACTGTCCAGGTCTTGCACCCATAGAGAAGAGCAGTGAGGACTACAGCACGGTAGACTTTGATCTTCGTTTCCTCTGAGATACCCTTCTGGGTCCACACATTTTTATTTAGTCTACCAAATGCAGCACTCACTTTGGCGAGTCTGGCGTTCATCTCGTCGTCCATGACAACGGATCTGGAGAGGGTGCTGCCGAGGTATGTGAACTTGTCAACCACGTTTAGTCTTTGCCCATTGATGGTAATGTTGGGTTCGATGTAGGGTCTCCCTGGTGCTGGCTGGTGCATGACTTCTGTCTTCTTTCTGCTGATGGTTAAGCCAAAGTTGTTGCAGGCCTCAGCAAACTTGTCGACACTACATTACATGTCCGCTTCTGTGGTAGCGTTAAGGGCACAGTCATCGGCAAACAGAAGTTCGTTGATGGACTCTGACTTCACCTTGGTTTTTGCTTGGAGCCCCCTGAGGTTGAACATTGAGCTGTCAGTATGATATCTGATATCGATCCTGGCATCTGAACCAGTGAATGCGTCCGATAGCATTGCTGAAAACATCATACTGAAGAGTGTGGGAGCCAGGACACATCCCTGTTTTACACCATTGGCGACAGGGAACAATTCAGATGTTTCTCCGCAGTTCTGAACTCTGGCCAGCATGCTGTCATGCAGTTGTTGAATGATGGAGATGAACTTGTCGGGGCAGCCGCATTTCGCCATGATTCTCCAGAGGCTGTCTCTGCTTACAGTATCAAAGGCCTTGGTCAGATTGACGTAGGTTGAGTACAAGGCAACATTCTGCTCCTGGCACTTCTCCTGGAGTTGCCTCACAGCAAAAACCATGTCGATGGTCTCACGATTCTTCCGGAAGCCACACTGACTTTCTGGCAGAAGTCCCTGCTCAAGGTGGAAATTGAGCCGGTTCAGGAGGACTCTGGCCAGGATCTTGCCTGTGATAGCCAGTAGGGAGATTCCACGATGGTTGTCACAGGCTTGGCAGTTGCCCTTTCTCTTGTATATGTGGATGATCAAGGCATCTTTGAAATCTTGCGCTACTGCGTCTTTCGCCCATATTATCTGGACGAGATTGAGAAGCTTGTCCATCAGCGCTGAGCCACCCTCCTTGTAAAGTTTGGCTGGGATGGAGTCAGATCCAGGTGCTTTGCCACTAGTCAGCTGACGGATGGCCTTCTGAATTTCCTCCAGAGTAGGGACAGCATCAAGTGTCTCATTCACTGGGATCTGCGGTAGTCTTGCAATGGCTTCGTTGTTGATGGTGGACGGTCTGTTTAGGACACTGTCAAAGTGTTTGGCCCACTGCTCGAGGATTTTGTCCTTCTCTGTGATGAGCATGGTCCCATCTGCGCTGAGTAGGGGGAATGATCCCGAGCTGCTGGTACCATAGACTTCTTTCAGGCTGTTGTAGAAGTTTCTCATGTCATTCATGTCAGCATAGCCTTGGATCTCATCAGCTTTTGGATTCAGCCAGGAGTCTTGCATCACACGCAGTTTGAGTTGTATATTACTGTGTATGCTCCACAAGGCATCTTTCTTTGCTGTTGACTTGGGGTCATGGAGATGCTCTTGGTAGGCGGCGCATTTCTTCTCGAGAAGGTCCTTGATCTCGGTATGATTCTCATCGAACCAGTCTTTGTGCTTCCTGGCAGGTGGCCCTAGGCACTCCATGGCTGTGTTGTACACAATGTCACGTAGAGTGGTCCACACCACTTCAATGTCCTCCTCATCAAGTATGGTGGCATCTAACTGCTCCTCTAAAGTGTCAGCAAACGACTGCTTGGTGAAGCCGTCTTTCAGCTTGTTGATGTTAACATGCTTCAGCGCCTTGGTGCCCTGGGGTCTTCTCTTGGGTTGCACTCAGATGCTGAGTTTGGAGACAATGAGGTGGTGGTCCATCCAGCACTCCGCACCGCACATAGCCTTTGTGATCCTCACATCTTGTCTGTCCCTCCTTCTGACGATAATGTAATCAATCAGATGCCAATGCTTAGAGCAGGGGTGCATCCATGATGTCTTGTTGTGAGTGGGTAGGCGGAAGGTGGTGTTCGTGATCAGGAGGCCATGTTCAGCACAGGTCTGGAGGAGCAGGAGGCCATTGTTGTTGCACTTTCCTGTTCCATGCTTGCCAATCACGCCTTCCCAGGAGATGCTGTCACATCCAACTCTTGCATTGAAGTCACCAAGAATGATGAGCTTGTCTGCAGCAGGAACAGCAGAGATGATGGCACTAAGGTTCACAGAGAACCTGTACTTGATCTCGTCCGGATTGGTCATGGTGGGGGCACAGCAGCTCACGATGGTGGTGAACTTCTTGCCGTAGGATGGGGAAGTCGCATGGTCATTAGATGGTCATTCACCCCTTTTGGGGGATGAGCCAGTTTGCCAAAGATTGATGTCTTTATGGCAAATCTAACTCCAGCTTCACATCTCTCTTCAGGTGCCCGTCCGCTCCAGAAAAAGGAGTAACCTGAACTCCTTTCTGTAAGTTCTCCCTCACCTGCCAGCCTGGTCTCACTAAGGGTGGCAATGTCAATGTTGTATCTGGTGAGTTCATGGGCAATGAGCGCTGTGCGTCTTTGTGGTCTTTTGGAGTCGACCCCATCTAGAAGTGTGCGGATGTTCCACGCGGCGATGTTCAGAGGAACTATCTTGATTTTCTTCTTGTTGTTTCGACCACATTGAATGGGGTCCCTGCCGAAGGCAGTAAGCTGGCCAAGGAGAGATGGAGCAGGCAATGTTTGGGGCACTTTTTCTAGCCCCTTCCTCGTGCTGAGGAGGTGAGCAGTGCTGTCCTAAAAAGGGCTGCTCAGTCACTCAGATGGCTGCCAGACTCCAATTCTGCTCCAGTCAGTGAAGAACAACCACTAGGCCCGAGTCACCTGTGTGCAGGTCTGCAACTACGACTGCCAGTGTACCCACACCTGTCACTTCGCTGCTCGCCCATTGCCACAGGGCTTGTTAATGAGGGATGACTGATGACTTGTGTGGGACTTTGTTTCAAGTGAAGGAGGGTTGTGCAGCGCCAACCTCACTCTCTCATCCTAAGGAGCCTGGTCTAGCAGCAAGACAGGGTCAGGACAGCTGGGGACCCATCGGGATGCAGGAGCTGCCGGAAGGTGATGGGTACATCAGTCAACCGCCTACGGGGCTCCAGTCCTGATTTTCTGTCGGGTTTACTCTGCTAGCCTTTGACCAACTGAGGCCGACCTGCAAGGCAGCAGGAGACTCGTGGAGGGCGGGATTGTCCATTTCCCATACAGATGCAATGCATCTGCCCACTGCCCAGCTGACTTCTATGGTTAACCACAACATCATCCTGGGTTACCCATGGTTACAGCTCCATGACCCACTACTATCTTGGCAGAACAAGGAAATCCTCCAGTGGTCCCCCACATGCTTTCAGGACTGTTTATGTCCACAGCTCTGTATTTCATCTACGTGCCCTGTTCGGCTGCTGCTGCATGGGCTCATGACAGTTACAGTTTTCTCAATCAAAATACACCACCTCGTACGGTAAGTCAGTAACAGCTCTCAGTAAGTTTATATATAGTCTCCAGCACTTGCTGAAATTACAATCATCCAGTGATTTTGGCTTTGTAGACACAAATACTCGGGAGTGTTTTGCGTAGACTCGGAGTGTTGCACCAGCAAGACCCAGGGGCCTACGGTGAAGCGGACTCCCCTAGCAGCACAAGCTGACGGAGGAGTAAGCGGAGGCAGTGTGACCGAAGGTGGAAGCGTGGTTGTTGGGGGGGCTAACAGCTAAGCTAAAAGCTAACCCTTATAAAACGCCTCTTCCATCTGTCTTCCTCGCTAATGTTCACTCCCTGGAGAACAAAATGGATCATCTGCAGCTGGAATTAACATCAAAACAAGAGTTGAGGAACTGTTGCACTATAATTCTGACAGAAACATGGCTTAACTCTTCAATCCCGGACAATGCTGTTAGCATCAAGGGGCTAGCTTTGTTTCTTGCCAACAGGAGCTGCACACTAAGTCGTAAATCCTGAGGGGGTGGTTTGTGTATTTATATCAATGAGTTGGTGTAAAAATGCTAAGTTTGTCTCAAGCCATTTCTCACCGGACATTGAGCTTCTAACTGTAAATTGTAGACCATTCAATCTGCCCAGGGAGTTTACTTTAGTTTCCATCACTGCTGTGTATTTGCCCCCCAGTGCTAACACAAAGGAGGCTATTAGTGTTCTCTACCGGACCATCAGTAAGCTGCAATCCGCTCACACGGATGGCTTTTTCATTGTGGCTGGGGGTTTTAACCAGGCCAACATGAAGACAGTCCTCCCTCATTTTCACCAGCAGGTGGATTGTGCAACCAGAAGAGCGAACACATTAGACATGGCCTACACCAACATGAAGGATGCATTCAAAGCAGCCCCCTGCCCCCACCTTGGCTATTCTGAACATTTATCCAATATAGTCATACTTCCACAGTCTGAAGTTATCTCAGATCATTATCTCATCTCATTCAAAATATGTCTGAGTAATAATATATGCACCTCACCACACTACTGTATTAAACGTACATTCACATCAACTACTGCACAGAGCTTTATAAATGATCTCCCAGAGTTATCAACTTTGACTGGGTCACTGTCAGACCCTGCAGAACTTGATCAGGCAATTGAATGCTTAGAGTCAACATTCCACCATACTTTAGCTAATGTAGCTCCTCTTAAAAGGAAAATGGTCTGAGACAAAAAATTAGCACCCTGGTATAATGATGACATTCGCACATTAAAACAGACCACTCGAAAATTGGAACATAAATGGCATCAAACAAAATTGGTAGTGTTCAAATTAGCATGGAAGGAGAGCTTCCTGAAGTATAGAAAAGCTCTTAGTGCTGCTAGATCAACATATCTCTCCTCCCTAATAGAAGATAACAAAAATAATCCTAGATTCCTATTTAATACTGTAGCAAAATTAACCAGGAATAAGACCACTATAGACACATGCACACCTGTAGTATGTAGTAGCAACGATTTCATGAATTTTTTGAATGACAAAATTGAGACTATCCGACAAAAAATTCAAACTACTAATTTAACCCTTTGATGCAAAACATATGCACACCCCTTCTAATGCACAACGTGGGTCAAAAATGACCCGCATTCATTTTCCAGGTTATTTCATGCTGACTGAGTTTTTCTTTGCTCTATCTTTTGAAATCAATTTATTTTATGATTGAATATTCCAAGTATTCTTTAAATATCTTGTTTTTAATTACCACAAATCATTAATTTTTTCTTTCCTACTTTATGAACAAAACTACTTTTTATATTACTACACATGGGTCATCCAAGTGTGATTTAAAATTAAATGTCTTAATAATAATAATAATAAATTGTTTCAAGTAATTACTTTAGCAGTGAATGGGGCCAGTTATTTATTTATTAACTATGTAGTTAGCTAAGCCAACTACAATAAAATTAGCTAACTAAAGTACAGAATGTGTCAACAGCGATGTAGCTAATAGTAATTATTTGTAACTTTCTGACGAGTAACCTACTCACTCTCAAGGTAACCTAAACATAATCAATTTTTTTCTAAGGTAATGTTAGAACAATTGAAAAACATTACTTACATGTATTAGATGGGCAAAGGGCGCTGTGCTGAGCTGTGAAATGCACAATTCACAGTTCCCACCAAACGCTGTAGTAAATGCATGCGGATCATTTCTGACCCATGTGAGTAAACTTGATGTAGAATTACAAAAGCTGTGCTTGTTCATAACTTAAGAAAGGAAAAATAAAAATGATGATTTGTGCTAAACAAAAACAAGATATTTACTGCATATTTGGAAAAGTAAATGACAAAATGAATTGATTTCAAAAGTATATCATAGAAACACTCAGCCATACATGAAATAACCTGGAAAATGAATGCAGGTCGTTTTTGACACATGTTGTGCATTAGAAGAGTCGTGATACAAAAAGGGTTTTTATTCAAAAAGTAAGAAAGGAAAAAATAAAATAAGGATGTATGATGATCAAAAACAAGTTAATTGAGGAATACCTTGAATACTGAATGATGGAATTAATTTATTGCAAAGATATAGAAGATAAAAACTCAGCCAGGTCACTTTTGACCCATGTTTTGCATCAACGGGTTAAGGTCAGACAATGTAAGTGACCCTGTAGTTAACAATATAACTGTATCAGATCATCAATTAGAATGTTTTACTCCTCTAAAAGAAACTGAATTACTTTCATTAATCTCAGCATCAAAAGCCTAAACTTGTGTACTAGATCCCTTACCTACATGTCTATTCAAACAGATAATATCTGAAGTAATTAAACTGTTTCTAAAATAATTAATTCTTCTCTTACGATTGGCTATGTACCCAAATCCTTTAAACTAGCATTTATCAAACCCCTGATTAAAAAACCTGACCTTGATCCCTGTCAGCTGTCCAATTATTGGCCAATATCAAACCTCCCCTTTATCTCCAAGATCCTTGAAAAAGCTGTGGCACAGCAGTTATGCTTATATTTACATATGAATAACATCCATGAAATGTATCAGTCAGGATTTAGACCTCATCATAGCACAGAGACAGCTCTAGTTAAAGTAGTAAATGACCTACTGTTGGTGTCTGATCAGGGCTGTGTCTCACTGCGTGTGTTGCTTGACCTTAGTGCAGCATTTGATACCATTGATCATTCCATTCTTCTGGATAGACTAGAAAATGTTGTGGGAGTTAAGGGAACAGCCCTCTCCTGGCTCAGGTCTTATTTAACTGATCGCTACCAGTATGTTGATATAAATGGTGATATTTCTAGACATACTGAGGTAAAGTTTGGTGTTCCACAAGGTTCTGTCTTGGGTCCACTGCTTTTTTCTTTATATATGTTACCTCTGGGTGATATTACTCATAAACATTGTATTAGTTTACACTGTTATGCTGATGACACACAGTTCCATGTTTCTGCAAAACCTGATGAGACACACCAGCTTAATAGAATTGAGGAATGTGTAAAGGACATTAGACACTGGATGCTTATTAATTTCCTTCTGCTTAACTCTGACAACACTGAAGTACTTGGACTAGGAGCACATGCAGCTAGAAGTAAGTTTTCTGATTACACAGTCACTACGTTTACATGCACATAGAGAGAATCGAATTTCTGCCGTTGCTCGACTGAAATCGATGTTCAAAATGCCATGTATACACCTTAATTCGGCTGAAATTGAACCGAACTTGATTTCTCGGAATTGAGCTACACGACCTAGTTTATGCGATTTCTGCCGAGCTACTTAGTGCATGTATACCCTATCGAGCTAGCTGTCGAGCTACTTCCGGAAGTGACGAGTGACGAGACCACAAGCGGGAAACACAACAGCCTCGGTCGGCATGACAACAGTAGTAGCGAGCAGCAGAAGAGGTCAGGAGGAACAAACGAAGAAGAGAAAATGGCAATGTAGAGCTCTCTGAAGTGTGGGTGGAGCACAGAGGACGGCAGGACAAAGCTTCTGGTACTAATAGGCTTTTTATTGTCAGACTTTTCAGTTTAACAGCCTACTTTTATTCTTGAGAGAAGCGCGCGTGCGCGCGCACACACACACGCGCGCGCTGTGTTCTAGTCCCGGGATGAGCTCTCCCCTCTGCTCTCCCTCTGCCTCCTTAAATAGGGCACGGTTACTGGGAAGACACACAAACACAGGTTAATTACCGTCAGGTGTACCGTCGTTCTGCCACTCACCTTCCCTGGCTCCGCCCTCCTGTCACAGACCGGCGCTTGACCATGCCCCCACTGCCACAGGCAAGCAGAACCATGCACTTCTGGAGCAGTGAGGAGAGAGTTCATGCTCATTCAGCTTAAGGAGTTGAATATATTAAAATTCATGGACGGGAGAAAAACGCGCAATGGAGAACACGGAACTGATAACTTTGTTTACACTCTTGAATAGCTCTTCTTCATGATGACAACCGGAAGTGTACCAACACAATGGGGCATGTAGCGCCACCTGTGGCTCGGGTGCACAATGCACCTCACACAATAGCCCGATTTCATTGTGTGCATGTAGGATTGGATTTCTCTGGCACCCTGCTGGGACCTTCAGCTCGATTACTGACAGCAGCTCGATTTGGATGTGCATGTAAACGTAGTCAGTGACTCTGGATGGCCTTTCTGTTTCCTCACATGCAGCAGTAAAAGACTTCAGAGTGATTATTGACCCCAGGCTTTAATTTGAAACTCACATTGATAACATCACCCGGATAGTTTTCTTTCATCTCAGAAATATTGCTAAGATAAGAAATTTAATGTTACGGCATGACGCAGAAAAACTAGTTCATGCTTTCGTTACCTCCAGGTTGGATTATTGTAATGCCTTACTGTCTGGATGTTCCAATAAGTGCATAAACAAGCTCCAGTTAGTTCAAAATGCAGCAGCAAGAGTCCTTACTAGAACTAGAAAATATGACCACATCACCCCTGTCTTATTCACACTGCATTGGCTCCCAATCAAATTTCGTATTGGTTATAAAATACCACTATTGACCTTTAAAGCACTGAATGGTCTCGCACCACAGTACCTGAGTGAACTTCTGCTCCTCTATGACCTGCCATGCCTACTTAGATCAAAAGGTGCAGGCAATCTACTGGTACCTCGTATAGTGAAGGCTACATCAGGGGGCAGAGCCTTTTCTTACAAAGCCGCACAGTTATGGAACAGCCTTCCAAGTAATGTTCGGGGATCAGACACAGTCTCAGCATTTAAGTCCAGGCTGAAAACATATCTGTTTAGTCAAGCCTTGCGTTAATGGTGTTTATGAGGTAAAGGTGTAGATCTGGAGGGTCCTCAGACAGAGTGTTTTGGTAAACTGGGATGTATGGATGCTGCCAGTTCCCACTCGCTTGCTCACTCGAGTTTGTAGTGGCTGGCTGTTTTATTTATGTCCGGGGCTCCCTCATGCCTGTATTACCTTCTGGCTCTGCTCTTTTAGTTATGCTGTCATAGTTAGTTGCCAGAGTCCCTGCTTGTACTCAGTGCAATATGTATACTGTTCCTATCTGTGACGAATCTCAGTCATCCAGGTACATAGTAATCTGTGATTGGTTGAAGAGAGCAACTGGACTTGCTTGAAGATTCTTGAAAACGTTTTGGCTCTCATCCTAAAGGCCTTTAGGATGAGAGGCGAAACGTTTTCAAGAATCTTCAAGCAAGTCCAGTTGCTCTCTTCAACCAACCACAGATTACTATGTACCTGGATGACTGAGATTCATCACAGATATGTTTCTACGCCCTTTGGGATGAGAACCCTTCAACTGGTGCGGAGTATGAGAGGACTTCCAGAAAACTGGCAGACATCTTAGCCAGAGAGGATTGTTCATTTTTGTCAACCTGGAATGACCATCATTGAACAGAGGTGGGTGTCTATGACATCTTTTATCAGCCACCTACAATGCAGCCATCAGCATTCTGATTCGGATTCTATGATGATCCATGAGAGGATAAATACTGGATACTCCCTATTAGTCAGATAGAACTGAGGATGCCTTTAGGATGAGAGGCAAAATGTTTTCAAGAATCTTCAAGCAAGTCCAGTTGCTCTCTTCAACCAACCACAGTATACTGTTCCTACTTATTCAGGTGACATTGGGCATACCTAATAACCTGTGTTTTCTCTCTCTTCCCCCCCCCCCCCAAATTTGTCCCTCTGTCGGTCCTGGGATTGAGGTGCTGACCTCTTCTGTTCCTTGGACCTGCCTGATCCATCCTGGTGCCCTGTGTCTGGTTGGAGTCTCATCGCATCATTCCTGTGGAGTGTGGCCCCATGTGGACAGTTGGGGGTCATGCCTGGAGGACGCTCTGGACTATTGCAGTGGTGCTTTTGTGGTTGGGGACTGCAGTTGACTTGCTGACTTTGGGACTATGGTTGTCGTGAATGGTTTTGTGCTCGGGTTTCCATCGGTGGGGGGTTTATAGCATCAATGAAGCTGACTTTATGTTAGGACTGTTAATGTTATAGTCATGTTGTCTGTTGTTGCCCGGATGGGGATGGGTTCCCTTTTGAGTCTGGTTCCTCTCGAGGTTTCTTCCTCATGTCATCTGAGGGAGTTTTTCCTTGCCACTGTCGCCACAGGCGTGCTCATTGGGGATAGATTAGGGATAAAATTAGCTCATATTTTAAGTCGTTCAAATTCTGTCAAGCTGCTTTGCGAAAATGTTTATTGTTAAAAGTGCTATACAAATAAACTTGACTTGACTTATCCATTATGCTGATCCCTGCATATAAGCCCCTGCTGATCAGAGGGAAACCTACAGTGAGGCAGGTGAGGGTGTGGTCTGAGGGGGCTATGGAGGCACGACAGGACAGTTTTGAGTGCACGGACTGGGACATGTTCAAGGAAGCTGCCACTTATAATGATCAAAGGAACATAGATGAGTATGCCATGTCTATGTCAGCCTACATCAAAAAATGCATGGAGGACATCAGCAACATAAAGAGCATCACCACCCGGGCCAACCAAAAGCCCTGGATGACTTATGAAGTATGCAAAATGCTAAAGGCACGGAACTTAGCCTTCAAGTCTGGTGACAAGAAGGCACTGAGAACAGCGAGAGCTAATTTGAATCAGATTAGCAAAGCGTGCTCATAGTAAAAAAATCCAGGACTTTTTCCACGACACCACTAACGCCAGGGATATGTGGAAAGGCATGAGGGAGGGCTATCACAAACTACAGGATAGCCCCTCCCAAGTGTGACTTCCTAAATAAAGTCAATAACTTCTTTGGGAGATTTGAGGCACTAAATAACACTCCTGCAGTGAAAGCTGTTCCCCATCAAGATGAAAAGGCACTCTGTCTTGATACAGTGGAGGTGTGGAGGACTCTGAGGAGAGTCAACACACAAAAGGTCCCGGGCCCCAATAATATTTCTGGTCGGGTGCTCAGGGAATGTGCAGACTAGCTGGCTCATGTTCTAACGGACATCTTCAACACCTCACTGGATCAAGCCAAAGTCCCATCATGTTTCAAGACTACTACCATCATCCCAGTGCCAAAAAAACCTCATATCACATCACTTAATGACTACCGGCCTGTCGCACTCACTCCCATTATGATGAAGTGCTTTGAGAGGCTGGTAAAGGAGTACATCACCTCCAGGCTCCCTCCCACATTTGACCCCTTCCAGTTTGCCTACAGGCCAAACTGCTCCACTGAATACGTCATCTCCTCCACTCTTCACCTGAGCCTTGCACACCTGGAGGAGAAGAACACTCATGTGGATGCTGTTCCTAGACTTCAGTTCAGTGTTCAATACTATCATTCCACAGCATCTGGTGAACAAACTGGGTCCCCTGGGCTTCAGCACCCCCCTGTACAACTGGCTGCTCGACTTCCTCACTGAAAGACCACAGTCAATGCGGGTTGGACAGAACACCTCCAGTGTCATCACCCTCAGCACAGGCTCCCCTCAGTGCTGTATCCTGAGCCCTCTGCTGTTCACTCTAATGACACATGACTGTATCCCCAGCAGGGCCGCTTTAACCCTTGCCGAGGCCCTGGGCAGACACACCCCTGAGGCCCCACCCCCGCCTGTTGTCAACTGCGCTCAGCAAATTCACCCCCTCAGACATGCCTGTCTAACTAGACAAAGAAGCTTAAATAATGACAGTGGCACAATTAGAAATACTATTGAATGATAAAACTTTATATCCCGTCTCGTCTCGTCTTCTTCCGCTTATCCAGGACCGGGTCGCGGAGGCAGCAGTCTAAGCATGGAAGCCCAAACTTCCCTTTCCCCAGACACCTCGGCCAGCTCCTCGGGAAGAACACCGAGGCGTTCCCAGGCCAGCCGAGAGACATAGTCCCTCCAGCGTGTCCTGGGTCTTCCCCGGGGCCTCCTCCCGGGGGGACATGCCTGGAACACCTCCCCAGGGAGGCGTCCAGGAGGCATCCGAAAAAGATGCCCGAGCCACCTCAGCTGGTTCCTCTCGATGTGGAGGAGCAGCGGCTCTACTCCGAGCTCCTCCCGAGTGACTGTGCTTCTCACCCTATCTCTAAGGGAGCGCCCAGCCACCCTGCGGAGGAAACTCATTTCAGCCGCTTGTATCCGCGATCTTGTTCTTTCTGTCATTACCCAAAGCTCATGACCATAGGTGAGAGTCGGAACGTAGATCGACCGGTAAATTGAGAGCTTCGCCTTTTGGCTCAGCTCCTTCACCACGACGGACCGGTAAAGCGACCGCATCACTGCGGAGGCTGCACCGATCCGCCTGTCGATCTCACGCTCCATCCTTCCCTCACTCGTGAACAAGATCCCGAGATACTTAAACTCCTCCACTTGAGGCAGGACTTCTCCACCAACCTGGAGAGGGCAAGCCACTTTATATCCTAAAATTAGGATTAATTAGGATAAATTTATAACTTTATATCCATCAACACCTATTTTAATCAAGAAAAAGCAATGGTGAAATAGGCAATTGCATGGTGAAAAAAAATCCATCAGACATCACAGTTAACAAGTCTGGTTAACTAAAGCTTAGCCTCAATAAGCCTTTGAATGAGTGAGTCAATGAACAACATGTCAAGAACATAACCTAGGCCTACAACAGTTTCTTTAGTATTCAGAACAAGAACATTCATTTAGTATATAACCATTCGTTTTCATTTTGGAATCCAGGTGACTTTTAACTTGTGAAAACAAAGAGCGATAACAAAGAAAGAAAAATATCTTGCTTCTCAGAAATAAATCTCAAAATGTTAGGCTATGTGAAACATTTCATCCTTTCACACACAATGTCCCAAACAGCAGTGGCACACAGCTTTGCGCATTCAGTTTGACAGCCATGGGTCAGCTTACAAGGGCACTTTCCTACTTTTCTGGAAAGCGAAGTCATTAATTAAATCATTGAACTCAAACTGGCGTAGCGTGTGAAGACATGGTGGACAGTGATCATATTGACAATGTCGGGTGATTTATGCGACGGGACAAGGCGGGCTTCCTTACGGGTGGCGAAATACGTCAAAAATGTTAGCAATATAATCAAAACTTCTGAAAATATCGTTTCATATTTTCCGATCTCGCTACCTCTGAGGCCCCTTAGTGGTCGAGGCCCTGGGCAGCTGCCCATGAAGCCCACTAGGATAACGCGTCCTTAATCCCCAGGGCTACCAGCAACCACATTGTGAAGTTTGCAGACGACACAACAGTGGTGGGCCTCATCAGGGACGATAATCACCTGTCTTATAGAGAGGAGGTGGAGCAGCTGGTGGGCTGGGGCAGGGAAAACAACCTGATCCTGAAAATGGACAAAACTAAGATCATTGTTGACTTCAGGAAAAATCAATCCAGCCATGCTCCACTTCTCATCAACAGCACGGCCATGGAAGTGGTCAACAGCACCAAGTTCCTGGGGGTGCACATCACAGACAACTTCACCTGGTCTGTGAACACTGCCTCACTGGTCAAGAAGGCACAGCAACATCTGCACTTCCTGCATAGGATGAGGAGAGCCCACCTGCCCCCGGCCATCCTCACTACATTCTACAGAAGCACCATAGAGAGCATTCTAACCAGCTGCATCTCTGTGTGGTGTGGAGGCTGCAGTGCCTCTGACTGGAAGAATGTGAGGAGAGTGGTGAGGACAGCAGAGACAATCATTGGACCTTCTCTTCCCTCCATTCAGGACATTGCACCAAGGCGTTGCATGTCTTGAGCCAGAAACATCATCAGTGACCCCTCACACCCTCACTATAGACCAGGGGTGTCAAACCTGATCCATAAAGGGCCTTGTGGCTGCAGGTTTTCATTCCAGCCATGCAGCAGCACACCTGACTTGGCTCATTCAATCAACTGAACTGTCTTCACACAGTCAAATACTTGCAGCCACACCCACCCTTGATTAAAGGGTGGGTGTGTCAGTTGATTGAATAAGCCAAATCAGGGTGCTGCTGCATGGCTGGAATGAAAACCTGCAGCCACACGGCCCTTTATGGATCAGGTTTGACACCCCTG
The DNA here is from genome assembly GCF_027579695.1 of Neoarius graeffei. Taxonomy (NCBI): domain Eukaryota; kingdom Metazoa; phylum Chordata; class Actinopteri; order Siluriformes; family Ariidae; genus Neoarius; species Neoarius graeffei. The sequence goes on along the minus strand of NC_083575.1, from coordinate 15,106,511 downwards.
CTATAGACTGTTCTCCCTTCTGGCCTCTGGAAAGAGGTTCTGCAGCATTAGGTGCAGGACCACCAGTTTCTGTAAGAGCTTTTTCCCCCAGGTCACCAGACTGCTGAACTCCAAACCCAAACTATAAACTTATATTTATAACTTGAACATTCCTAATTCCACAGGTCACTTTATACTATTGCACTTTATAATATTTTTGCTGCTGCATGATTTAATTTAATACACTTCATATTTAATTCTGTGCTGAGCCAAATTGCAACGAAATTTCATTCGGTGTACACTTGTTGCATACCGAATGACAATAAAGGTTGTCCAAGTCTACTTCTGTCAAAAGTCTTCAACCAGATTCAGTGGACAATGTACCTGAATGTTATTCTGACCTGAAGGAGGTTTTTATTAAGGGTAAGGCTTGTGGCCTACCACCACACCACCTTTACAATTGCGCCATCTATCTCCTCCCAGGTATGTTACCTCCATGCAGCCTTATCTACCCTCTTTCCCAGAAGGAAGAAGCTGCCATGGAGGAGTACATCCAGAAAGTGCTCAAACAGGGTTACATTTGTCCTTCCAAGTCACCTGCCTCTGCAGGATTCTTCTTTGTGGAGAAGAAGGGAGGAGGCCTGGATATGTCCACGCAAGAACCACGCAAGAAGTCTATGCAAGAACCCTGCATAGACTTCAGAGGACTAAACCAAATATCTGTAAAGTACCCATATCCTCTTCCATTGATTCCCTCTGTATTAGAGCAACTACCTTCTGCAAGAATCTTTTCTCAACTTGATCTGCGCAGTGCATACAACCTAAGCAGAATCCAAGAGGGTGATGAATGGAAGACTGCTTTCAGCACCACCGCCAGCCATTTTGAGTACCGTGTCATGCCATATGGCCTTTCTTCAGCACCAAGTGTCTTCCAATGCCTAATAAACAACGTGCTCCAGTACATGCTGGGGAAGTTTGTAATCGCATACATCAATGACATCCTGATCTACTCTCCTGATGAAGCAAGTCACCTAGAAAATGTCAGGTCAGTTCTTAAGCATCTACTCAGTAATCAGCTCTATGTAAAAGCTGAGAAATGTGAATTCCATTTATGTCAGATTTCATTTCTGGGGTACATCATCAGTGCAGAAGGAGTCAGCATGGATTCTTCCAAGGTGTCTGCTGTCACATCTTGGCCAATACCCACATCTGTGAAGGAACTTCAATGTTTTCTAGGTTTTTCTAACTTCTACCAATGCTTTATAGAGGTTTTAGCACCATTGTGGCTCCCTTAACCACCTTGCTTAAGAAGGGACCCAAATGTCTTCACTGGAACCCTGCAGCTGAGAAAGCCTTCTGCTGACTCAAGACTATATTCACCTCAGCTCCAATCCTGCAACATCCTGACCCAACCAAGCCATTCACATTTGAGGTGGATGCCTCAGAAACTGGAGTGGGAGGAGTATTATCCCAGTGCTTCGGCGATACACCCAGGTTTACCCTGTGGCTTTCTTGTGAAAAAAGCTCTCATCAGCTGAGATGATGTCAGGAATCATGAGCTACTAGTCATCAAGCTCATCCTTGAGGAGTGGGGGCACTGGTGAGAGGGAGCTACACACCCCTTCGTGATACTAACTGATCACAAGAACTTAGAATATCTCAAAAAGGCAAAAAGATTGAACCCACATCAAGCCCTCTTCTTCACAAGATTCAATTTCATGACCTCCTTTCATCCTGGGTCAAAGAACACTAAGGCAGATGCTCTGTCCCAAACCTTCAGTCCAACACCCCATAACTCTGAACCTCATCCTGTTCTTGCACCAGAGTGCTTCATTCAGACAATCACCTGGGACTTGGATAAAGAGATAAGAGCCTCCCAACCTCAAAGGCACCCAGAGGACTATCCTCCTGACCTGTTATACATCCCAAAGCCCCTTTAAAGTAAACTCATCACATGGGCACATGCATCTCTTGCCACAGGTCACCCTAGTAGTCAAAGAACTTACCAAATGCTAAGAAGTAAGTACTGGTGGGAGAAGATGCGGACTGAAATCAGCCAAGTCATCGCCTCCTGCTCAGAATGCACCTAGGCTACTGTTCCATGAACCCCTCCCTCTGGTAAGCTGTGTCCCCTCCTTGTACTTCAGGGACCATGGTCCCACCTGGCCACTGATTTTATCACTGACCTACCACCATCTCAGAGTAATATAGCCATCATGGTTACTGTGGACCAATTTTCGAAGGCGCTGAGACTTATTCCCTTACCGGGCATTCCTACTGCTTTTCAGACAGTGGAACTGTGATTTCAGAAGGTATTCAGATACTTTGGTATCCCTGAGGACATTGTCAGTGACCATGGTCCCCAGTTTATATCACTGCTATGGACTTGTTTCATGGAACATCTTGGAGTCTCAGTAAGCCTCAAGTCTGTGTACCATCCACAGTCCAATGGTCAGGTGGAATGAGCCAACCAGGAGGTTGGTTGTTTCTTAAAAATCTTCTGCATGAGGAACCAAGGGGACTGGTCTTGCTTCATCCCATGGGCCGAGTATGCACAAAACTCACTCGAGTACTCAGATACACAGTTAACACCTTTCCAGTGCATACTTGGCTACCAACCACCCCTGTTCCCATGGGATTACTCACCAGCACAGGTACAAGCAGTGAAGGATTGGTTCTCCAGAAGCCAAGCAGTATGGGAGGAGGTTCACCAGCGTATTGAGGCAGTGAATGCCAAGTACAAAGAGTACACCGACAAACACCAAGGTAACAGTCCAGAATTTTCACCAGGTGACAGAGTATGGGTCTCCACACATGATCTCAAGGAACCTAATTCATGCAAGAAACTACAGGCATGCTATATTGGTCCATACAAGGTGCTATGTTGCATCAACAAGGTGTCCTACAGGCTAGAGTGCCCACCGCACAGTTGCTTAGCTCCTACATTCCATGTGTCATGTCTGCAACCCGCTATTCAAGGTCCACTTGCTGAGAATGCTCTCATCCAGGAACAACAGCCTTTGAGTCTTGAGGAGAACCCATCTACCAGGTAAACAGAATCCTTGATTCTAGAAGGAGAGGAGGACAGGTGAAATACCTGGTAAAGTGGGAAGGTTATGGACCAGAGGAACATAGCTGGGTGGAAACTAAAGACATTCTGGACCCCCAGTTGACACAGGAATTTCACACCCAAGACCCTGACAAACCTGCACCAAGGGGGAGAAGACGTCTCAAGAAGAGTATAGCTCCCAGAGGGAGCTCCTTGGGGAGGGGGGAGTTGTCAGTAATGGCATTGTGAGTCAAAATTCTAACCAAACTCCAAACATGGCTTCCCAAGATTACAATGCCCAAAGTTCACAGCGCCCTCTGTCTCCTTCCTATTAAGTTCACCTGACAGTCATTAACTGTTAATCAGCAATGCTACTTAAGCCTCTCTCTCACACATCTTCAGTGCAAAGTATCGTTCTGTGTTTAACCAGTCATACCAAGCCTTTCTTGCCTGCCTGCCTCTAGTTTCTTGGAACTTTGCTACGTTTACCTGTTTCATGCTCTAGTCTGCTCTCTACTATTCTGTTTGTCGATCGACCAACCCCTGCCTGCTTTCTGACTTCAAGTTTGCATTCTGATTTGGCTACGCTTCCTGTTTGCATCCTTGCTCTCCCCTGCACATACATCTGTGAGTGCATGCAGTCTGACACCTTGTATGGCCCTCACTTTTTGCTCCCATTGGTGGTCTTTGCCAGGGACATAACTGGGGTGTTTAAAACACCATAGAAATGAACACAAAAAAAGTGTAGACATGGTTTAACTCCCAACAAACAATAATGCTGGCAAAACTGTTTAGTATTTGCAATTTAACTCTCCTAGATCAATAAACAGTGAAAGTGTTGTTTGTTTATGTTTCAAATCAACATAATCAAAACATTTATTGCAGAAATCATGTTTTTGTTGTGAAACGTAAGCAAAACAATGTTTTCTTGACTTACATTCAAAGTCGTATCGGTTAATGAAGCAAATGCCAACTACAAAGACATGTAATTGAATTTGTATTTTTTTATTTCATTGATGCTTGAGTGAAAATAAGTTGTATCCTTCTGAAATAACATTGTATAAAAGACAGAGCAGTTTGCATACATTCATGTCTACAGTAGATGAATTCAAATACTGAACTTGAGTCCTGGAAAAACAAACACCACTGGAATGTGCATGTCTGTCTCCACAGCACATGAACAAAATCATAGTGTGCATGTTACAAATGTACTTACTGGAATTGCTACATCTCGGTGTTTTGACGTCCTTTGTTGGTATGAAGTCCGGGCAACACTTCTTTGTTTTGCCACCAGCTGCAATCTACAATGTTAAGTCTTTATTATACACCTAATCGTAGTGTTCAGATATATGCACCTAAAGTCTCATTCTCATTATCTCTAGCCGCTTTATCCTGTTCTACAGGGTTGCAGGCCAGCTGAAGCCTATCCCAGCTGACTACAGGCGAAAGGCGGGGTACACCCTGGCCAAGTCACCAGATCATCACAGGGCTGACACATAGACACAGACTACCATTCACACCTACGGTCAATTTAGAGTCACCAGTTAACCTAACCTGCATGTCTTTGGACTGTGGGGGAAACCAGAGCACCTGGAGGAAACCCACATGGACAACATGCAAACTCCGCACAGAAAGGCCCTCGCCGGCCATGGGGCTCAAACCTGGACCTTCTTGCTGTGAGGCAACAGTGCTAACCACTACACCACTTTGCCGCCTGCACCTAAAGTCCTTCACACTTATTTTAGGCACTGAAAGTGGTGGCTGTCTGGGATGTGTACTTTGGGTAACAGGAGTTTCTTCCTGAATTTGTCTCGGCCTGAAAGCAGATGCTGAGGATCATTGGAATTTGTTCTCTTCTTTGGATATAAGGGGTCACAAGTGCCTTATGTTTTCTTTCATTATAAAAAATATAAACAATTTGGCCTGAGGGCTAATACACTGAAAATAGTCATCAGTTTATTCTACACTTCCCTACATGACAGTGACCTTTGCACAGCGGAGTGGACACCAGTTCTGAACCTGTGGCTGAGACATGAAGCTAATTAGAGACGAGTCACAACAGAAATGGCAAACTTCAAGAGCTACAGAGGGTCAGATAAATTGAAGATAACTTGAAGTAACGTGTATCTAAGTGGATTTTTTTTTAATCGAAAGGTCTTTCTTTGACTTTTTTATTCATTCTGTCAAGATCCAAAAATGACAAACAGGGTTTGAGATGTATGCCAGGAGGCAGTGACTCATGTGCTTTTATGGGAACTCAAAAAAGTACTTCCCGCAAGGTATCTTTGCCATCTTTTCTGATGATCTTGACCATCTCTTTTGACCATTTTTTCTTCTATTCCATGCTGACTCCCTTTCAGTGTGGGATATCTGTTTTATCACTTTCCTAACTGTGACATTTGGTGTGCTAAAAGGGAGATGCTATCACCTTTCAGCAGGGAGATATGCACTGCATACCTGACTATAATATTCATCTTTATATAGCCAATGGAGTGTTCTCACTAACCTGCACTGATGTTCTCAGTAACTTAAAGATCAGTTGCTACAATTTTTCCTTCTGTATCGCACTGATGCACAAGAATCATGGGCAATGAATGGGCACTTTTTCAACCACAATTTCCCTATTTGTTCTTTCTCAGTTGTTCAGTCAGCATCAGCATGAGAGCTGGTGCTTTCCATCACCATCATCAGAACAAAAAGTAAAGGAATCTACAGGTTCTTGCTTGTGCAAGTTTTTCTGAAGGCCACTTTGAATTGAAGTGATTTCATGATTTTCTCATAAGAACCTTATGAGAGACCCTTCTGAATAACACGATGTATGTGTGTGTAGTTTTTTTTTTTTAATCCAGGATGATTCATTATCTGTCTGATTCATGGTCGTAAAATGTTTTGGTGTGGCTCACTGAACTGTTTCTGACTGAAGAGACGCACAACATGAAAAGCTTCCCTGTAATTGGCATCAGCATCACAACTCCACTGACTGGGAATGACACAGACATACTTGTCCCATTGTGTTAATGCAGCAATCCTTATGGATAAATGTCCTCAGTTCCATAAGCATGACAATTACAGGAAATGTCAGTCAAATGGCTGCTTAGTGCTGAATGATGCAGGGAATTCAATGCAAATCAAATACTTGTTTATCTCCCCCCCCAGTACATTCTTTTACGAGGATCCTGGGAATGAATAAAATGGCAGTATACAATTAATTCACTAAAATGGAATGAACAGAAAGTGTGATTGGGAGTATTGGGTGTGTAACACAGTACTACTATCTGTTTGATTCTTCAAATGTCTGTACATAGATTTAAATCTGAAGTGGGTGTGGCCTAAACCAGGACTTTGCTTTGCTTTCCTTTTTCTCGTGTTGTCTTCATTAAAGCTTGGGTAGGCAATTTATTTTAGAAACAGTTTTATTATTTCTTGACATTCTCTTTACATCCCAGCAGCAATGAATAAATTGAATGCTCTGACAATTAAATAATGTCATCTATGGTAGTTGTGGGGTACAAAGTCACCTGCTTGTCTAGCAATATCTGCAATACATAGGTAAAGCTAGTGAGCTAATTAATAGCTGTGATTTCTAACAATATTTTTTTTACATTCATGATGATAAAGATGTATTTTCTTACATGTGAATGAGACCTGAGGTAGTTGATACAGTATTGCCGCTTTTCCACTACCAACGCGGCTGAGTTGGGCTGAGCCGTGCTGAGTTGGGCTGAGTCGAGCTGAGTGGGGCTGTTGGAGTTGCATTTCGACTACAACCACGCTGAACCGTGCTGGCTGGAAGTGGGTGGACACATTGGGTGGAGTTAGCGAAAGTGGGTGGACGTCAATTGATGTCGTTAGGCAGCGCAAACAGTGACATCAGTGATCTTTTAAGTGGTAGTCTCACGACCCGGATAGTAAACAATAAACATGGAGTCGTTAGTGTTGCTGGTCTTGGTGCTGTGGCTTGTTGTCGCCGACAACGCCAACAGATACTGGCAAGAGCGTCTAGATGAGGCGAGGCGCATAAGGCTTCAGAAATTCTCGTAATTCGTAATTCTTCTTCTTCCAGGTTTACAGATCCCAGCGTGCTCGCGGGGCATGTGTGGGCATGTGAGGACATTCCTCCTCACCAATCAGTGCACAGGGGAGTGTCTCCTCATGCCCCTAGCCCCACTCGGCTCGGTTTGGCTCGCTTCAGCCCTACTCCAAAACCGTGCGAGTTTTGGGTGCTAAGCAGGGCTGAAGCGAGCTGAGTCGTGCTGCTCTACGGTAGTCGAAACGCGAGCCGTGTCGGGCTGAAGTGAGCTGAAGCGAGCTGAAGTGAGCTGAAAAAGGGTAGTGGAAAAGGGCCATATGAGTGTGCTACGATCCTGCCCACACACGTGCTCTCATGGACTCATCCTCCAGCAATAGTCCAACAGTGCGTGTTCATGTGTTTTGGAAGATTGGCTTTAGAGGGAAGCCTAATGGGGAAGAGTGGATTTTTTTTAATACTTTCAATATCTAGCATATTCATGCATATTTCTCCAATGTTGCCTACACTAGTTTTAAATATAAACCCTAAGACTACACCCACAGAAACACTGGAAAACACATGTGCATGCTGGTGCAGTGATTGTTTTTTTTATGATTATACTTATTTGCGCTTTCAGAAGAAAACAAACAGATACAACTTGAAAGGGCACACAAAAACAAACAAACAAACAAACAAAAAAACAACAAAAAAACACAAACAAACAAAAAAACACAACCCCCCAAAAAACGAAAAATAAAAGGGGGAGCAGATCAGGTAAAAAAAAAAAAAACATTGCAAGGACATCATACTAATGACTAGAGAGTATTAGACTGGTACCAAAATTCAAAAAAGTGCTTATTTAAGGAGTTAAAGGCATTTTTGAGACAAAGTCGGCAAACAGTCTTATTTTGTCAATTTGGGTGTGCCAAATTCAAATCTGCAATATGCCGAGCTCTATCTGACCTCTGTTGACCTCTAGAGGTCATTGAACTTTGGGGCCGTAAGCATTGCAGCTTCTACCAAAACATAGCTTTCTCAGTCAAAGAAGCAATCAAATGCACTAGAATGATTAATTGAGTCACCACATTGCCTTGTTTCTGCTAATGTAGGGTTGCTGAATCCAAATCCTTCATTTTAAAAACTCCATTTGACCTCTGGTGACCTTTAGAGGTCATTCAACTTAACAATAAAAAAAAAATCATAGAATTTTCATTTTTTTGGCTTTTTCATTTCATGAATTTGAATTTAAGTGTTAAAATCTTTCATCTGCAAACATTTGCAAGACCCCTGGTGGCATCTGGAAGTAAAAAAGCTAACATTTGATGTTTTTTTGCTTGTTTTGGCTGAAATTGCCGCTAATGTAAGACTAACGCCAGGGACACATACACGCGAATTTGGTCAAGCGAAGCGAACTTCGCCATTCATTCCTATGAGGGAAGCGAAGTGGGGCGAAGGCAAGCGAACAGGGGCAAAGCAAAGCGAAAATATTCAGCCAAGTTTAATATTATGCAAATGAGGAGCGAATTTCGCCTGCGGCGGCCAATAAAATCAACAACATGAATGTTTCAATCGATTTGATTCGCCGCTACGACCTGATGACCAATGAGCTGTCAGAATGGAACACTGAATTTCGCCTCTCTTCGCTTCGCTCGTTTCGCCTGCATGTGTCCCTGGCGTAACTCTTGGCACTCCATGGTACTTCCACCACTCCACCAGCAACCAATCACCAGCCACGGTCTGGCTACACCTGTTGCCACTCTCCTCATCAGCCTCAGCTTTAACACCATGCCAAGAACTATGCTTATTGCGAGATTGTTGCTGCCTGCTCAAGAAGTGTATCTTGTCTGTTCAAGCCTTACCTATTTTGCCTTGTTTGAGATCCTTTTGCCACGTGAGTCTTGCCTGTGTTTTTGACCTGTTTTTGGGACATTTTGCCATGCAAACCTTGCCGGTGTTTTTGATCTGTTTTTGGGACATTCTGCCACGTGTGCCTTGCCTGTGTTTTCTGTGCTGTTTTTGGAACTGTCGAGATACATGTGAAATAGAATTGTCATACATTGGCTTGTGATTGTCATGTTCCTCTAGAAGTAGTCTCAGTAGACAGTACTTTGTAGGAGGGGAGAAATTGCGTAGTCCACATGGGTCTGATTGTCATGGCTCTTTTATGACCTGTTGTATGGTTGCCTACACTACTTTCTTCAGTCCCATATAGTAATTTATCATGTAGTCATTTTTTGTTGAAAGAGAAGTTAGAGGGTGACTTTGAAAATGGATCCAGTTTGTACTCTCAAAAGAGATTTACCTTTATCATTTGAGTCTTGTTTTCTTTGCCAAGATGGTAACAATGAAAGAACATTTGCACTGGGTAAAAAGGGAAAATCGAAAATACAAGAAACTATAGAAAAGCGGAGGAAACTGAGAGACCATGCAAATAGAGCTCTGATTGACCGTGTTGATCTTATGTTAGCTGAAGAACAAGACCTTGTCTACCATAGGTCATGATATTCATCATTTACTAGCACAGAGCACATTTCACGGGTTGAAAAACCACAAGCCTCTGCATCAGCTACCTCGAGCAAGGAAGCCTCTAGTTCTGGTCCAAGGTTTTCGCTAAGAATTTCAGTTAACAGCATGAATTGGGATGCTTGCATATTCTGTCAGGATACAAGCATCAAGGAAAGGTTGATATTGGTTAGAACATTCAACAAGAGTGATTCCATTCTGACAGCATCAAAGTATGATCCAGTCATGCTTTTGCGCCTTTCAGGTGTAACTGATCGTATGGCTGCTGAGGGCAAATATCACAACAATTGCTACCACAAATTCTGAAGAAAAGCACTTAAAATTCAAGAAGCCCCTGGGCAAGGATCCTCTGTTGCCTTGGAGTGGCTTCTGGCTGAGCTGAAAGAATGTGCACGCAATGCACAGGTTTTGGAACTCTCACAGGTCTGGGACTATTACTGTGAGTTGGCAGAAACAGCACAAGAAGAAATACCTCAGGTCTTATTACAGCAGGAGGGCAACCTTTAAAGATAGAGTTGAGTCACTTGTTTCAGATTTCTATGTGTGGTTTGCTAAGACAGGGGCACAGCAGGTGGTACTTGTGCCAAAGAACTATGCACATGTGCCTCTTTCACAGTTGATTTCAGGAGGTGAAAGACCTGGGCATCATATTCCTGCATATAATGCCAGCAAAGACTTCCTTGAAATGGTACATGTTGCACTTAAGCTGAGGTCAGAAGTTCTGTTACATCCAACATATGAAGGCTTTGTTGTTAATGAGGATAGTATGATTTCTTCTGTGCCAGAGAGCCTGTACATGTTCCTCAAGTTATTGTTTGGTGGTCAGAGTCTGCTAGAAGCTGACAATGATGAGGGACATGCAGGTAGGGAAGAGAGGGAAGCAAAAATGCAAACCAGGATCCTCAGTGTTGCTCAGGATGTCGTCTACAACATGTCAGGTGGTAAATGCTGGACACCAAAGCACCTGGGGCTTGGCAGTGCGTTGCATCAAGCTACGCAGTCAAGAGAGCTTGTGAACTTGTTTCATAATGCTGTGCATATCATTAGTTACAGAAACATTCCTCAAGTTGATACTGCCTTGGCTGAAAGCTCACTGCAGGCAATGGACACTGAAACAGGAGCTGTTGTACTGCCAAACTTTGTCAGTGGCCGTTTCACACGCTTCCCTTGTGAAAACATTGACATCAACGACTCCAGCTTTGATGGCAAAGGCAGTTTCCATGCTACACAAGCTGCAGCCTGGCAGAGAGGTCCTGCAAGTGACATGGGGATGGAGCTGCTTAGGCCATCAAATAACACAACCCTTGATGTTCCTGATGTTCTGGCAGACGTTATATCAGTGCAAGTTAGTGAGAAGAAAGCTGAGCCCACCACATGTGCAGATAAGGACTGGTTTGCAGACTCAGAATGTGATCAGGCAATTGAAGCTGTGGCCAAAGACACAGCATTCTTCCTGAAACGACAAGGTAGTCAGGAAACTGCAGAGAAAGGGCGGACACATTTCAATCAGCTCCACAGTAAAGTTTCTCCAGAGGTATCAAGTATAGGATACATGCCAATTATACAAGCACCAGCTCATGAATATGACACCCTCAACACTGTTATTTTGAGGTCTAAATATGTGGCTAGAGAGCTGGGTCAGCACTACATTGTCCTCACAGTTGATGAAGCATTGTTCTGTAAACTAATGGAACTCAAATGGGCAAAACCAGAATACCAAGAGTTCTTGGTCATGCGTCTCGGTGGATTGCATACCTCTCTCAAGTTCCTCCAGGTCATCGGGAAGCATATGCAGAATGCTGGATTGGAGGAGGTATGGACTGAAAGCAACTGTCTTGGCCCAAAAACAGCAGAGCATGTTCTGTCTGGAAGTTCATACACCAAAGGAATGAGAATACACAAGTTGACAGTGCAGGCTATGTTCAGGATACTTATCCCCAAGCTTCAAGACTTCCTCAAAGACAGGAATCAAGATTTAGCAAATAGAATACTTGGCCTGCTGTCATCCACTGAGGTGGATGACTTGATTGCACTCCTGTGTACGACAGAATTCAGGGAAGTCATGGCTGCTTTTGTTGAAAGCAGAAAAAATCCAAACTTCAAATTCTGGTGGTCATACATTCAGATGGTTCAGATCCTTCTTCTTTTTACCAGGGCACAAAGAGATGGTCTTTGGCAACTTCATGTGCATTCCTTCACATCAATGCTACCATATTTCTTTAGATATAACCATGTCAACTATGCAAGGTGGGGAACAGTTTACATCAGTGAGATGCACAATCTTCCTGCTGAAGTGGAAGCAGAGTTTGAACAAGGCAACTTTGTGGTGAAGCGGTCAGAGCGCCTGTTCAACCAGGTGTCTCCAGATCAGAGCCAAGAGTGGTTAAATGGAATTGGGAAAAAGGGAGGTGGCATAGTTGGCATAACAAAAACCACATCAGCACTGAGTCGGTGGGCTCTGTCCTACAATCTCCGATCACACCTAGGCAGTGAGACAAAGTCAGTCTATGGAATAGGACGAGATGACACTTTTACACACAATGAGAATAATCTTTCCAGACAGAAAGTAGACCTGGAGGATGAAGACAAGATCTTCAACAAATTGCAAAGTTTGCATCTGTTTTCTGATGATTCAGAACCCAAACTGCACAACATTGTCACCAAAGACATTATGCCACAGAAGATTACAAATGACTTCTTGTCTGCCAGACAGAAAGGCCATGATCAGCTCCTGCAGTTTGTTCAGGAAAGACTTGTTGCTGATGAACATGGTAAGAGAAAAGTTGCCTTTGCAGATCCTTTGGCCAGAAACAAGTATTTAACATTCTCGTCTCTATTTGAAGTTGAGGAGAAGCAGTCAAAGACTTCAAAAAGAGTTGTCTGTGCAGACAGAAAATTCCTTCAAAGGATTCTCACAGCCTCTCAGGCTGGGAGACAGGTCAATCTAGAAGAAATCTTTCAGTATGAATTATTGCCAACACCACCTTGTCTTGCTGACATGACAGGCAATCTCCGATCTGGTCAAAAGTCTACCTTGATGGAGTCATTGCTTAGTGATACACATTGTCCTCAAATGCTTAAAAAAAGCTGAATTAGGCAGAGATCCAACCTTGATTATTGATGGCCAAGCACATGTGTTTGCTTTCGGTAAGCCTCCGAAAGCCAGAACTTTTGGCGATCTGGCCGATTCTTTTGTAACATCCATCATGCAAGCCGGAGAACATTTCAAGTGCATCCATGTAGTTTTTGACAGGTACAACAAGGTGTCCATTAAATCTGCCACTCGGGTTAAACGAGGAAGGAAGACAACCCCAGTTAGGCGGGACATCACAGACAGGGCTGTGACGTTGCCACTGAAGTGGAAAAACTTTATGGCAAGTGAGGAGAACAAGGCAGGCCTTGCAAGATTCCTCTCTCACCAGTTGCTGCTTAAGGCTGACAAGAACAAAACTGTTGTAGTTGCTGGTGGCTTCAGAGATTAAGAGCAGGTGGAAGCCTCAACATCTGACGTTGATATAAAGGAGCTTGAAGCTACACATGAAGAGGCAGACACCAGGATGGTGCTCCATTGCATCAAGACTCAGGCCTCTGTTATTGTTGTATCTTCAAGAGACACAGATGTCTTGGTTCTGCTTTTGGCCCATTTTGCCAGAATGAAGTGTGATAGAGTATAGATGAAGGCAGGTACCTTTAAGAAGCAGAAATACATTCCCATTCACACAGTTGCCGAAAAGCTTGGTGATGCTCTGCTCAGTACCCTGCCTGCTTTTCATGCTATCACAGGATGTGACACAACTTCTTTCTTAGCCAGACACTCAAAACAATCCTGTTTTAAAGTGTTCATGGAGCACCATGGGCTTCTAAAAGACCTTGGCAGAGGTGACCTCAGCAGTACCACATGTGCTGATGTGGAAGCCTTCATCTGCAAGGTGTTCAAAGCTGGCCCATGCACATCGACAAACAGTGCAAGGGCATCTCTATTTGCTCAAGGTCTTCCCTTGGAGAGATTGCCCCCAAGCCAGGACTCATTATCGTTTCACATCAAGAGGGCACACTACCAGGCAGCTGTATGGCTCCAAGCAGACCAACAAAGACCTGCACTGTCTGCACCGGATGCATTGGGTTGGTGAATGGAGAATGATGCTCTTTTGCCAGTTCTCACTTCTAGACTGGTACCAAAATTCAAAAAAGTGCTTATTTAAGGAGTTAAAGGCATTTTTGAGACAAAGTCGGCAAACAGTCTTATTTTGTCAATTTGGGTGTGCCAAATTCAAATCTGCAATATGCCGAGCTCTATCTGACCTCTGTTAACCTCTAGAGGTCATTGAACTTTGGGGCCATAAGCATTGCAGCTTCTACCAAAACATTGCTTCTTTGACTGAGAAAGCTATCAAATGCACTAGAATGATTAATTGAGTCACCACATTGCCTTGTTTCTGGTAATGTAGGGTTGCTGAATCCAAATCCTTCATTTTAAAAACTCCATTTGACCTCTGGTGACCTTTAGAGGTCATTCAACTTAACAATCAAAAAAAAAAATCACAGAATTTTCATTTTTTTGGCTTTTTCATTTCATGAATTTGAATTTAAGTGTTAAAATCTTTCATCTGCAAACATTTGCAAGACCCCTGGTGGCATCTGGAAGTAAAAAAGCTAACATTTGATGTTTTTTTGCTTGTTTTGGCTGAAATTGCCGCTAATGTAAGACTAACGCCAGGGACACACATGCGAATCTGGTCAAGCGAAGCGAACTTCGCCATTCATTCCTATGAGGGAAGCGAAGTGGGGCGAAGGCAAGTGAACAGGGGCAAAGCGAAGCGAAAATATTCACCCAAGTTTAATATTATGCAAATGAGGAGCGAATTTCGCCTGCGGCGGCCAATAAAATCAACAGCATGAATGTTTCAATCGATTTGATTCGCCACTACGACCTGATGACCGATGAGCTGTCAGAATGGAACACTAAATTTCGCCTCTCTTCGCTTCGCTCGTTTCGCCTGCATGTGTCCCCGGCGTAACTCTTGGCACTCCATGGTACTTCCACCACTCCACCAGCAACCAATCACCAGCCACAGTCTGGCTACACCTGTTGCCACTCTCCTCATCAGCCTCAGCTTTAAAACCATGCCAAGAACTATGCTTATTGCGAGATTGTTGCTGCCTGCTCAAGAAGTAACAGGCCTAGCAGCTCAACGTAGGTTTCAAAATAAAAGTACCCTTACGCTTACATACTGGAAGCATGTAAAAATTACAAAATAACTTGATAATCCTTAAAATAGGTTTCTTGTACAAACTGAGACGAAATATTCTGTAAATATAGAAATTATAATAGCAACAGTTACTCTCCCACCAAATCACACCATTCTTAATGTGGGATTTCTGTAAACTTAATGACTGTTGCAAGTCAACCCTTAAACATTTAAAAATACTTTACCACTCAACACAGAATGATGAAAACATTAAGCACCAATCTACTTCAATCAATGTAACAAGCTTATGTACAGTCCTATCAAGAAAAACTGTTTTAGTTGTGGGTTTACCCTTTATCAAATGTGGTGTCCAACAATAATAACCAACAATCTGACGTTTCTCACTCTATCATCTGACCCTGGATAAACTTCTGCCATTCTGGCCAGCTTCCATTCGTTTTGAGGTGCTTGATCATCTTGTAGAAGCACAATGTCATTCACCTTCAGGTTTCTTCTGTTTTTCTGCCACTTTTGTCTTGGTTGTAAACTCAGCAGATATTCCTTTTTCCAACAAATCCAAAATTCATTGGCCAAGTATTGAACTCTGCGCCACCTTTGTTGAAGATACAGGTCTTCTTTGACAAACTGTCCAGGTGGAGGAAGGATAATAGTGGACTTCATTGTTAGAATGTGGTTCGGAGTCAAAGGTTCGGGTGCGGATGGATCATTTAAATGTTCAGCAGTAAGTGGTCAGCTATTGACAATTGTCATCACCTCGTATAAGAAAGTTCTTAGAGAGGAGCTGTCCAATCTTTGTGCTGACTTGTCGAGAATGGCAGTGAGAACACTCCTAATAGTTCTGATTTGCCTCTCCCAGACGCCGCCCATGTGACTTGCAGCTGGGGGATTCATTAGAAATTTGCATCCTAGAGTCTTGACTCTCTCTCCTTCCATTCCTTTCATGAGTTCTGCAAACTCTGTCCTTGCACTGATGAAGTTGGTTCCTTGATCGCCTCGAAGTTGATGAACATTTCCTCTTATGGCAATGAACGCTCTTAATGCATTGATGAACACATCAGTGGTCATGTCGTCAAGCATTTCTATGTGTATGGCTCTCGAACATAGACAGGTAAGTAAAAGTCCATATCTTAACTTCCTTTCTTCCTTCCTTTACATAGATCGGTCCAAAGCAGTCTATGCCGGTGTAGGTGAACGGAGGAGTCGTTTCCATTCTATCCTGAGGTAAGTTACCCATATTTTGTTCTTCAGTACATCTTCTGTACATTTGACACTTGACACATTTGAAGATGTGTGACGATACTGCGCTGCTGCTTCCTAGGACCCACCATCCATTAGCTTGCAGTTCGTTTAAGGTCATTCCACGTCCCTGGTGATGAACCTTTTCATGGAAGTGCTTGATGAGTAAAGCTGATACATGACAGTTATTTGGAAGTATAGCTGGATGCTTTATGTGTGGATGTAACGCTGCTCGACTTAAGCGTCCTCCAACTCTTAAGACTCCTTCTTCATCCAAAACTGGACTTAACTTGTTCAGCTTACTGTACTTGGTCTTGGCTATAACTCCCCTTACTTTCAAGCTCTTTATCTCATCTGGGAATGCTTCCTCTTGAACTAGCTTAATGATAGCAATTTCTGCTTCTTTCCTTTCTTTTAAACTTGTACTCTCATTGGTTCTTTGCTTCACACCTTTGTGTTCTTTAACTCCTCATTTCAATCTGGCAACTGCTTGTACTATCCTTGATCAGTCAGAAAACTTCTCAAGGCGGTCTAGTAATGATCTGTCCTCCTTTATCTTAGTATTAAACACTAGAGCCTTGCGGAGCTCAGGATCATCTTCCTTAACTTCTCCCACCTTGCATTCTCAGACAGGTAATTCCTTTTTAAGATTGACAGAAGAGTCAACTCTTGGCGTCACTTGCCTCACTACTATACGATGACTGATTCCGATTGTATCTCCGTATTCTACACAGGGATTCTCATGGCCGACAATACTCCATCCAAGATCTGTACGTTGTGCGTAAGGCTGGCCAGACATGACTTCTCTTGGGAGAAGGGCTTGTGAGCAGTTGTAGCCAATGAGCAGGCCTACCTCACAGTCCTGCAGAGGTCCTACTTCTTCTTGGAGGTGCTCTAGATGGGACCAAGCCTTTGCAGTTTTGTTAGTTGGTATGTGAGTTCTGTTGGCTGGAATAAAGTCACACATGTAGGTCAGTGGTAAGCTGATTCTTTTGCTTGAGTAAAAGCCTTGAACTTGTAGGTTCTTTACTCTTTGAGACTTTACTACGGTTGTTCTTGAGGTCATAGTAGGGTCATTCCATGTCAAATCAACAAGAGGTTATGCTCGACCATCTCAGATTTCAATGAAATTTGGAGGGCTCAGAGATACTATTAAAAGAAGTTAATCCCCAAAACTTGAGCTTCCTATCACCAATAGTTTCAGAGATACAGGCATTTGAATTTTTCAATTTTTTTGTTTTTTGCTCAAAACATACATATTTCAAAGTGCAATATAATCTTTATTATGCAAGATAGAAACCTAAAATTTTGCACAGAGAGACTCAATGTCTTGTACTACAAGTTTCAAATTAGAATTTCAATGGTCATTGTATACTAGATGGTGATTTTAACAAGGAAATTAAAAAGACAAATTTGCATTTTTTGCATTTTTAACTCATTCTGGAAGCTTGCCTGTGGCAGTAATGCTTAAACTAAGAATGTTATTCAAATCTACACAGAAATATCTACCAATTTCAGTTTTACCAAGTCTCCACTATTCCTAGTTTGTCTGTAATAGGGTTTTGAAATTCGCCGATTTCTAAAACATGCCATTTTCAGTAGCAAGAAATCCAATGTGCGATAGCAGTTAGGAACTTGTAAATTTTTTTCAGTAATCCCCAAGACCCATATTTTATATTTCCAAAATTTTTGTTCTGTGTCTCTCAAGTATTTTTAAACTACAGGGGTTTAAAAAATCCATTTTCACCAAATTCGAATTTTTGATATATTTTCATATAACTGATATTTGAAGGTTAATAAATGCTTCAATAAGGCTCAAGTAGGTTAGGAGACATGTTTCTTCCTCAATTTTAAATAAAATTTCAATTAATGCTCAGTATTCATTATTTGTAAATTGATTTTTATCTAAGACTGTGTAACATTAGCAATCAATGACCAGCTATTGTGTACCAGTCAACAGCCAGCCTTATCAATATCAACACAGCACAATAGGTGACCTTTGATACCAGAACAGGTGGCTCATATCTTATAGTTTTAGAGTCTGTAAACTGCATACTTGTTCAGATAACATTATATTGCTTGGATTATATTAAATACATTGTAATACAGAGCACTGACAAAATTTACCAATGTTATTAACTGAATTTGTTTCTTTGCAAGGACTGGATATTTTGAATAGTTGACTAGGGAATTTAATTGTAGTTGCTTTCAATTTGAGATCAGTATAAATGAGTTTGTTCTTAGACATCTAGAAATGGCTGAACTTCCTCCCTGTTCTGTAGGAATTGGACTAAAGAAAGATTCTGACTGCCATAAACTAACATACAACAGAAATTGTAAGTTAAATATACTCTCTCAGTATAGTTTGGAGCAAATTTCATTAATTAAACAGAGAACTGAACTTGAGAACATTTCAAGCACAGACACAGTATGCCTGCATCATGAGAAACTGTTTCTGATGAAATATGAAGAGCTACAGAAAAGTTGTTATGATCCATATGAAAGGCACAAGAAAAAAGTTAAAACAGAATTACGTTCAATTCTTCCTGAAACAGCAGATTCACTTTCAAAACTGATAAATAAAAATATTAAACCTGGACAAAAATTGTGTTCTAAATGTTCACAGAGAGTGAAAGAACATTTAAGCCAAGCAGATTCAGCAGGTTCTACAGAATCAGAACAAGAGAGCATGTGTGTAGATGTGGATCCAACATACACTGGTGAGGTAGCTGAATCACTTGACAAAAGCCTTGTGTCAATTGGTTGCTCTCCACTGAAAATTGCCAAGTATAGCCACAAACAGAAAGCTGCATATGGCAAAGCAAAGCTGCAATGAGTAGAAGAAACTTTACGTTCTAAAATGGCTACAGCTGTTGGTACAACATCTTCAGATCTAGGGTCTAGTGAAATACCATCATGTTCCAACTGTAGTGAATTGGAAACCTTGATTCAAGATTTAAAACTGAAGTGCTCTGTTTCATCCAAACAAGTTAAAGTGCAAATTCTGACTCTTGTTCCAAACAGCTGGACAATTGAGCAAACAGCAAAAGAATTTGGAGTTCCTCAATATTTGGTAAGAAAGGCTAGACTACTGAAAAATGAAAGAGGTATATTAGCCACACCTGAACCAAAAGTAGGAAGAACATTAACCGATTTTGTTGAAAAAGCAGTTGTTGAATTTTATGATGATGAATATACCAGAATGCTACCAGGCAAGAAAGATTTCATTTCAATAAAAGTAGGTGGTTTGAAAGAACAGAAAACAGAAGCGGCTATTACTGTGTAACCTGAATGAATTGTATGTTGCGTTTAAGGAAAAAAATCCAAGTTTTAAAATTGGCTTTTCAAAATTCTGCCAGTTAAGGCCAAAGTGGTGTATCACTGTAGGAGCCAGTGGTACACATTCTGTCTGTGTTTGTACAATACATCAAAACACAAAATTGATGATAGCATGCCTTCCTGGGAAAACTGATAATCATGAACTTATGCAGAAAATAGTTTGCTCTGAAACTTCAAAAAACTGCATGATCCACAGATGTGAATCTTGCCCAGGAAAGGAAGCCCTGAATAGATATCTGCTAGAACTGTTATCTGATGAATATGATGAAGATGATAACATTAATTTTCAGCAATGGATGAGGCAAGGCAAGGCAAGTTTATTTATATAGCACATTTCATACACAGTGGCAGTTCAATGTGCTTTACAGAAGTAAAAGCAAAACAGTAAACAATAGAGAATAAAATTACATAAAATAAATGGGAAAAATATAATAAGAATTAAACAATAGTAGAAATAAAAAAAATAAAATGAAGTAGAAGTTCAAATGGGGGAGGGGAAAAAAGGCAGAATAAAATAGAATAAAAGTTAAGTAAAATTTGAAACATGCAGAAACTGTAAAAGTACAGATTATAAAAACATGTAAGGAAGACAATATTAATTATTTAACAGAAAGCATCTGAAAACAGCTTGGTCTTTAACCTAGATTTGAAGCTGCCAACAGCAGGAGCATTTTTAATGTCCTCTGGCAGTTGGTTCCATAGCTGTACTGCATAGTAGCTAAAAGCTGCTTCACCACACTTTGTTTTAACAACAGGTTTTACCAGTAAATTTTTCTGTTCCGATCTGGTAGATCTGATTGGGTTAGGCCGCTGCAACATATCAGAGAGGTAATTGGGCCCTGTACCATTTAGAGATTTGTACACCAGCAGCAATGCTTTAAAGTCAATTCTGTAGCTTACTAGAAGCCAGTGAAGGGACCTTAGAATTGGAGTAATGTGCTCTGTTCTTTTTGTTCGTGTGAGAACCCTAGCTGCTGCATTTTGCACCAGATGAAGTCGTTTGATGGTCTTTTTTGGCAGGCCTGTGAAAAGGCCATTGCAGTAATCAACCCTACTAGAGATGAAGGCATGTATCAGTTTTTCCAGATCATTTTTTGACACAAGTCCTCTTAGTTTGGAGATGTTTTTTAGGTGATAGAATGCCGTTTTAGTGATTGCTTTCATGTGACTGTCAAAGTTTAGCTCGCTGTCAATGAAAACACCAAGATTTTTAACCATTTCTTTAGTTTTAATCCCTTTTATGTCAAGAATACTGGTAATCCTGAGTCTTTCATCTTTTTTTCCAAATAGAATTACTTCTGTTTTATCTGAGTTCAACTGAAGAAAATTTTGTGACATCCAGTTTTTAATTTGATAGATACACTGATAAAGACATTCAAGGGGGGCATAATCATTAGGTGATAAAGCAAAATAAATTTGGGTGTCATCTGCATAGCAGTGATCCAAAATTGAATTGTTATTGATAATTTGCCCAAGTGGGAGCATATAAAGGTTGAAAAGTAATGGTCCAAGAATCGACCCCTGGGGGACACCACAGGTCAAGGACATTGATGTTGAGGAACAATTTCCCATGGTAACAAAAAAGCTTCTAAGTATGAATTTAACCAATTGATAACTTTACCAGTCAATCCAACCCAGTGTTCAAGTCGATATAGCAGTATGTTGTGATCAACAGTATCAAAAGATGCACTGAGGTCCAGTAATACCAGGACCGATGTTTTGCCTGCATCAGTATTAAGATGTATATCATTTATAACTTTAATCAGCGCTGTTTCAGTGCTATGATTGGCACGAAAACCTGACTGAAAATTATCAAAATGGCTGTTTGATATCAAGAAGGCAGTTAATTGATTGAAGACAATTTTTTCAAGGATTTTCCTGATGAATGGCAGATTTGATATTGGCCTGTAGTTATTTAATACTGAAGGATCCAGATTATTTTTTTAAGTAGGGGCTTTACAACGGCTTTTTTCAGGGACACAGGAACAACGCCAGTCTCTAGGGATGTATTTATAATTTGAAGCACATCTGTAATTATAAGATGAAGAACAGACTTAAAAAATTTGGTGGGCAGAATGTCCAATTCAGATGTTGAGGAACTGAGATTTTGTACAGTTTTTTCAAGAGTCTCATAATCAATTTAACAAAATTCTGACATTGTGTTGAAGTTATCTATTTGTGTCATTGGTGATTGCAGTTTTTCAATTTTTTGCAGCTGAGATATATTATGAGCAATATTCTGCCGTATTTTATCAATTTTACCTTTGAAGAAGGATGCAAACTCATTGCATTTATTAACTGCGAGAAGTTCAGGTGCTAATTGTGGTGAGCACAGATCGCACAACGTTAGTTACCCAGCAATTATCAGTGGCTGATTTCATTGAATTATTGACAAACTTGACAATCTAACTGTTCATCATTACATTGCGAAACACCAAAGTGGATACTTGACTGAACTGAAAGAGAAGATACCAGAAACTGAATGCATTGTAATTTTGGATTTTGCAGAAAACTATTCTTTTATAGTACAAGATGCTGCCCAGGGGTTTCATTGGGACAGTTCACAAGTTACATTGCATCCATTTGCAGTCTACTATAGAAAAAATGACACCTTGTGCAAGCTTTCATTGTGTGTAATTAGTGATTGCATGAAACACACCACCATCACTGTATTTGCTTTTCAGCATGCAATAATTCCCTATTTGAAGGCTGAAATTGTAACATTAAACCACATCCATTATTTTAGTGATGGTGCAGCGTCCCAGTATAAGAACTATAAAAACTTTGCAAACCTGAGACACCATAAGCAAGATTTTGGTTTGAATGCTGAATGGAACTTTTTTGCTACCAGTCATGGCAAAAATCCCTGTGATGGGATTGGAGGAACTGTGAAACGTTTGGCGGCTAGGGCTAGCCTTCAGAGACCCCTTGAGGGTCAAATTTTGACATCTCAACAATTTTTCAAGTTTTGCGAAGATAACATTAAAGGTATCAAATTCTTCTTTGTAAAAAATGAAACAGTGTCAGAATTTAAGAAGTCACAGGAACACAGGTTTAAAAATGCTAAAACTATTCCAGGGACAAGAGATAATCACTCTTTTGTGTCATCTTTACTTACCGAACTCAAGGTGTTTCTGGTGAGATTGACAATTTTATTGGCAGTGGAACAGTGGGACAGGAAACAGTGCAAGAATACTTCCCAGGACAATACATTGCCTGTCTATATGATGGCAACTGGTGGTGTGGCAATATAGTTCAAAGATCTACTGAATATGAAGACTACGAAGTCAAATTTATGCATCCTCATGGTCCCTGCAAACAGTTTAAGTGGCCTTTGAAGGATGATATTTGTTGGGTTCCTGCAGAACACATTCTACAAGTCATTCCTCCCCCAACTGCTTCTAGTTCTAGGTCAGCAAGAAGTTACACCATTGACCAGTCAACAGTAGATTCTATCAAAGAAAAGTTCCTTGCAGTCAAGAAGAGCAAGTGATTTATCTGAAAAATGACTGACTTCTTTAGTTTATATATATATATATATATATATATATATATATATATATATATATATATATATATTTTTTTTTTTTTTTTTTTTTTACTGAAAAATGTGAAATGTTCATATATTATTTAGCTTATTTCAAAATGATAATATTTTTAAAACCATATTTCTGTGACATGAACACAAGTAAAATGTTTCCTTATCTATACAAATCATTTAGTTGTATTTATCAGTCCTTAATCATCAATAAAATGGAAATAATATCAAAAATTCGAATTTGGAAAAAATGGATTTTTTAAACACCTGTAGCTCAGAAATACTTGAGAGACACAGAACAAAAAACTTGGAAATATAAAATATGGGTCTAGGAAATTACTGAAAAAAATTTACAAAGTTCCTAACTGCTATCCCACATTGGAATCCATGCTACTGAAAATGGCATGTTTTAGAAATCGGCGAATTTCAAAACCCTATTACAGACAAACTAGGAATAGTGGAGACTTGGTAAAACTGAAATTGGTAGATATTTCTGTGTAGATTTGAATAACATTCTTAGTTTAAGCATTACTGCCACAGGCAAGCTTCCAGAATGAATTAAAAATGCAAAAAAAAATGCAAATTTGTCTTTTTAATTTCCTTGTTAAAATCACCATCTAATATACAATGACCATTGAAATTCTAAGTTGAAGCTTGTAGTACATTGAGTCTCTCTGTGCAAAATTTTAGGTTTCTGTTTTGCATAATAAAGATTATATTACACTTTGAAATATGTATGTTTTGAGCAAAATGCAAAAAAATTGAAAAATTCAAATGCCTGTATCTCTGAAACCGTTGGAGATAGGAAGCTCAAATTTTGGGGCTTAACTTCTTTTAATAGTATCTCTGAACCCTCCAAATTTCATTGAAATCTGAGATGGTCGAGCATAAATTTGTCAGATATTTGTTGATTTGGCATGGAATGAACCAGTAGAGATCTTCAACTTGACTTGTTCTTTATCTGCCTCCAAAGCATCAGCTACTTCACTTAGAACAAAAGTTGTGTCACTTTGAGAATCTAATAGTGCATATACAAGCATCTCTTGTGCTGGCTGAGTGGCAGACGAAAGCCAGACAGGAATTATCGCAGCTGTTTATACAGTAGCTTCATCCTGGATAACACTAAGTGTAGTAGAAGCTGTGGCAGTTTCTTTAGGTTGTGTTGCTTGAGGTTTTGCTTTGTTCTTTTCTTGATTTTGATTACTTGACTTCTCTAAAGCTTGGCTTTGTTTAACTTGCGGTGCCTTTTGCTCTCGTTTGTCTCTCTCTTCATGCAAACAGGTAGGATGATGCTTACTACATGTATCACAAACACTCCTACTGTTGCAGCTCTTTGATACATGACCTGACTTGAGGCACCCAAAGCATAGCTTTTCAGCTTGAACAAACTTAACTCTGTCTGATACTTTTTTCTCCACAAACTTCCTACATGTGTGCAAAGTATGCCCATTCCTTTTACAGAAGACACATGTTTTGACAGTCTCTTCATTAGAACTTGTGGTCAGTGTCTTTGCTTTAACATTTTGTTGTCTTTGCTGCTTTGGCTTTTCAGTTTCACCTTGCTTTAGTGATTGTAATGACATAACTGGGTTACAAACAATTTTTGCTTCTCTTGTCAGAAATTTCACAAACTGACTGAAGGAGGGGAACTGGCCACTCTGCTCCTCCATTTCCATGACTTTCCGGTTCCATCTTGCAGTTAGCCAATCAAGTAGCTTTGCAAGAATCTTTCTGTTTTTGTTACAGTCATTCAAGATCTCCAGTGCCTTGATATGGACCATAGCGGCTTCGCAGCTCCGGAGAAAATCAACAAACTCTCTTAGCTCAGAGCTATCTTTAGGTCCAATCTTGGTCCATGCTTGAAGTTTGACTCTATATGTCTTTGCAACTGTAAATGGATTTCCGTATCTCTCCTCCAAAATCTCCCATGCTGCAGCATAGGCAGACTCGGTTCCAAGTAGGAAATAGCCATCCAATGCATTCTTAGCTTGTCCACTTACATATTTACGAAGATAATATATCTTCTCTTTGTCTTGAATATTCTTGTGATCAATCAGAGTTTCAAACAACAGTTTCCAATCACTGTACTTCAATGGATCCCCAATGAATATTGAAGGCTCATGAACTGGGATTCTATTGGCACTTAAAGCATCTGTGAGTACCTTAATGAGCTCTGCTGTGCTTTGAGCCGAGGAGGTAATCACAGGATGTGGGGCAAGAGGTACAGACGAGGGCAGACGGCTTGTAGGACATCGTAGCTGGATGTCTGCTACCATCTCATGACTTGGAATGTCTTTAGGCTCTTCTTTAATAGCCAACCCTTGACCATACACCTGCATTCTTGCGCGTGCTGCACTAAGCTCCTTCACTGTTTCTAAATGCTTTATCTTTCTTCATTTTTCCTCTAAAGTTATCTGTAGAGCTGTGTGTTCTTCCTCTAGTTGAGCTTTCCTTTTGGCTTCCTCTTCTTCTCTCTTTATTCTCCTCTTCTTCTTCTTGCTCTAAGCGACGCTTTATGACTGCTGCCTCTTGAGCCGCTATCTTCCTTTTAGCTTCTGCTTCTAAGCGTTGTAGTTCCAGTTGTTCTCTTTCTTGTTCTTGCAACACTTTCAGAACAGCTTGGCTTGCTGCAGCATCCGCAGCAGCTTCTTGGAGCTTTACGGAAGACGTTCTTGATTGCTCTGAGGCACTCTTCAAGATAGAGGTGACAGAGTCGAATTCACTCTTACTTGAGTTCCAAAGAGAGCCTGCTTCTGGCCAATCTTGGTCTTCTCCTTCTAGAATCTTTCCATCTAGGTGACTTGAAGCTCTAGAAATGATGAAGCTCGAAACCTCTACACACAGATCTACTTTTCGCCTCATGTCTTGGTCTGGAGTTGAGACTCTGCGCAGATCTTCATAAACATGCTCGATGTCTGCGGAAAGGCCTCTGACATCTCCAAGGATATCATTAAGCATACCCTCTGATAAAGGCTGCAATGACTGTGATAATGACTGCTTAGAGAATTTAACATGCGTTCTCCATTTTCTGTAAATGTAGTCAAACTTTCATTGAAGTGCATTAATTTTCTCTTCTTGCATTGCTTTACCCTTCTCTGATAGAGTACGGATTCGCTCACCATGTCTGGGCTGCTGCACTTCCTCCTGCTGAGGCTCAGCATGTACTTCATCTTCTGAAGGGCCTTGAAGATTCTCACTTTCCCTTACCTGACTAGTGGGCTCACTTGACTCTGCCATAATTGAATAATAAAATTAAACTGACTTTCAAATGTGAATTTCAAAATGAAAAATAAAGTCTGCATTAACTTAAATGCTTATTCAAGTGAGTGTCTCTTAAATGTCTTTGTGTTGAAATATTACACTATTCTTTTCAATAGAGGTACGCTCAAACAAAAGTATCATATGCTTTACATGTCTGTAGCAATATGCTCAAGTGGCTCAAAATGCATTTACACAACTGAGAATGTAGATTAAACTTAATCTTAGTTCTCTAAGAGCACTTCTGAAAAACTTAAATATCACATGGCAAATAGCCTTCACTTAATATTACCAAAAAAACACTTTGAATTGTGAAATTCAATATGAAATATTTTCACCTTTAACCTTCAAGCATTTAAAATGCAACTTAAATATTATTAATGTTTAGCTTTAAACCTTCAGTTTATATGAACTTGGAATCTTCAATGTTGACTTGGCAAATGCATCACCATTAACACATTAGTTAAACTAGCCATCTTTTCCATGAACCTTTAAAAACAATTCTTATGAGGCTCTTTCTTAGCCTACTCTTATCTTATTGTCCATGTGCTTAATGACTGTCAACTATGGGTTAAGTGCACACTCATCTGCCAGTCCTTCGATGACTGTCATATGCACCACCATAGCTACGATGATGAGATTAGCTCGTTCTTGGGCTTGCTGCTTCACTGGCGTCGGCGAACAGTCCGAATTTCGCTGGCGTCGGTGAACACAGTTTCACTTGCATCGGTGAACAGTCCGAGTTTCACTATGACTCCCTCCCGAAGCACATACGATGCAAGCGATTTCTTTAACAGGTTTATTTGAAGTCTTCCTCTCCCAAACCATCCAAAGACCTCCGCAAACCGTGAAACTAGCAATTGAGGTTTTTCACCCACGTGACCAAGTCATGTGATGCTGCCATTTTGGACGTCACGGCTCGAATCAGTTTGAATGCGAGGAAGGCGACAAATGAAAAACATAAAAGAAAAAGGAGCGAGATGCAGAAAACACCTTCACTATCCAGCGACGTAGGGCATTTACAGGGCGAGCAGAGGGAGAGGTATTTGCAAAAATTGAGGTTAGCAGGCTTAGAGAACGACATTTACCTACTTCCACCAGGATTGTTCACTGACGTACGGAAGTACACGAAGCCCTCGTCTTTACCTGACTTCGGCCCACATGATCTGTATACGTATGTCATTAAAAACCCATCGCCATACACAGGTATTGATCTGAAAGCGTACAAGAGTTTGGATGCCTACAAATATTTTGTGTCAGGCTGGGTAACATGCCTACATCAGCGGGTTGTCCCTGGAGCCGGTGGTCGCCATCTTATTACAGCTAAGGTTTGTTCACATTTTCATTTACTTTCAGTCCTCAGGATAAACAAAATGTTATTAAATATCATTGAAATAACTTCTTAGTCTGTTGAGACATGGCCCGTTATAAATTTACTGTTACCAGGCAATGACCAAGAACTGTATTATTAGGGTCGGTGTCTGTGTTGTAGCAGTGTACTAGCAGCTAGCTGTTAGTACTAGCTAATGTCAACAACATAGTAGCTAGTATGTTACTGTAGCAATGTTTACGTTCAGTCATTTGGATGACTGTTAAAACCTTTCAGTCTCAAGTTTTTCCTTTACTGTATTTACTAGTTTACTGTAATTATGATCTGGCAGCTATTTACACCGGATCCAGTGTAAATAGCTGCCGGAGCTGACGTCCGAGCTTGCCGGAGCTAGCGCGCTCGGGCAGGCTGGGAGCTAGCGCGCTCGGGCAGGCTGGGAGCTAGCGCGCTCGGGCAGGCTGGGACGTCGGCTCCGGCAGCTATTTACACTGGATCCAGTGTAAATAGCTGCCGGATCATAATTACAGTAAACTAGTAAATACAGTAAAGGAAAAACTTGAGACTGAAAGGTTTTAACAGTCATCCAAATGACTGAACGTAAACATTGCTACAGTAACATACTAGCTACTGTTGTTGACATTAGCTAGCTTGACCTTCAAAATGGCGGACACCGGGGCGTCACATGACCCTGTGACGTCAGGTGAAAAACCTCAATACACAGTATTACAGTTAACAGTTAGCACACTCAGTATACCCAAGTACAAAGATTCATAATGAAAATAAAGACATAAAAATACCTCATTGCCTGCATGCTATGAAAGGGAATCTGTAGGTCTTCTTATCTTCAAACTTTACAGTGTAACTTTACTGTACCATGTAACTTTCTTTTATGTCCTTCGACAGTGTAATGTCTAAGCTGTGCACACCATGTCTGCTTGCTTGCTCTGTCGTTAGGCAAAACGCTACAGGCCTAGAAGCTCAACGTAGGTTTCAAAATAAAAGTACCCTTACACTTACATACTGGAAGCATGTAAAAATTACAAAATAACTTGATAATCCTTAAAATAGGTTTCTTGTACAAATTAAGATGAAATATTATGCAAATATAGAAATTATAATAGCAACAGTTACATTGAGTGTCCTGCATCACTTGGTATAACCTATCCTTAATAATAGCAAAGTAGGGGAAGGCCGGCTTTGCATTTGGCAGGAGAATTTGACCATCAATGACTCTCACTTGGTCAAATGCATGCCGCAGAGTCCCGTCTCGCGACTGCTGTAATGGGAAATCCCCAAGGGAATCCCCAAGAGAGGGAGGAGGGCCAGGGCACTCCTCACTCTGCGTATCGCCCTGACGCGGTGCTGACGTAGACGGCTCTGTGACAGCTTCTCCCACCAATGCTACTCCGGGGCTTTCCCCAGATGGATTACTGCAGGACCCACTCCTTACTATGTGCATCATTAATTCCTTAAAACCCAGCCAACCAGTCCCCAAAATCAGGGTGAGACGAGGGTTAACCACCGCCTTTACACGATGCTCTTCCCCTCAAAATAGAATGTGGACAGACACTAAAGGGTAGTTGTGAACATCCCCTTGCACACACAACACCTTCACCACTCAAGTCAAGTCAAGTTTATTTATATAGCGCTTTTAACAATTGAACAACTTAAAATATGAGCTAATTTTATCCCTAATCTATCCCCAATGAGCATGCCTGTGGCAATGGTGGCAAGGAGAAACTCCCTCAGACGACTTGAGGAAGAAACTTCAAGAGGAACCAGACTCAAAAGGGAACCCATCCTCATTTGGGCAACAACAGACAACATGACAGTGGACAGTGCTGTAACGGGAACAGTCCTAACATAACATTAACAGTCCTAACATAAAGTCAGCTTCGTTGATGTTATAAACCCCCCACTGATGGAAACCGAAGTGCAAAACCGTTCATGACAACTGCAATCCCAAAGTCAGCAAGTCAACTACATTAACAGTCCTAACATAAAGTCAGCTTCATTGATGTTATAAACCCCCCACTGACGGAAACCAAAGTGCAAAACTGTTCATGACAACCGCAATCCCAAAGTCAGCAAGTCAACTGCAGTCCTAAAGTCAGCAAGTCAACTGCAGTCCCCAGCCACAAAAGCACAACTGCAAGAGTCCAGAGCGTCCTCCAGGCATGACCCCCAACTGTCCACATGGGGCCGCCCTCCACAGGAGCGATGCGATGAGACTCCAACCAGACACAGGGCGCCAGGATGGATCAGGCAGGTCTGAGGAGCAGAAGAGGTCAGGTAGGTCGATCCCAGGACCTACATGTAACTCAGAGGGACAGATTTTTTTTTTTGAGGGGGAGAAAAACCCACAGGTTGTTAGGTATGCCCCATGTCACCTGAATAAGTAAGGAACAGTATACATATCGCATTGAGTACAAGCAGGGACTCCGGCAACTAACTATGACAGCATAACTAAAAGGGGAGAGCCAGAAGGTAACACAGGCATGAGGGAGCCCTGGGACATAAAGCAGCCAGCCGCTACACCATCAACAAACTTGAGTGAGCAAGCGAGTGGGGGACTGACAGCATCTATACATCCCAGTTTACCAAAACACTCTATGTCTGCACTGCAAAAAATGGCCTTTCAAAAATAAGAAATAAAAGATTAAAACAAAGCATATTTGCTTGAATCAGGTGAAAAAAATCTGCCAATGGAACTAGTCAAATTTGACTTGGTAAGATTTCTTAAAGTAAGATGAAAAATCTAACCTGTTTTTAGATGAAATAATTCCAAAATAAGATTGGGGAACTTATTATGCGAGATATATATATACGCCTTACACCCGACACGGGTATTTACAAATTATGTATATGAATTCGATAGTTGGTAAAGATAACGTCACAAAGATATTTCATGTACATTTAACAGTCCTTGTTTTTCATTTTTGTCTCTTCTGAATGTTAGCTTCTTTACGATCATGATCCAGAAATAAACTGATTTCTTCTATAAGCTTGCGCCACTCTAATCTATCATTCGTCTTGTTATACCATGAGTCCAGGACTCCAGCACGCTTGAGTATCGACTTTAATGTGTCTTTATATCTGAGAAAAGGACGACCAACTTTCCTTGTTCCCTCAGCAAGTTCTCCAAAAAGAAGAATTTTTACAGGTCTTTCATCTGGGAGGCGTATTACATGACCTAACCATCGAAGTCTGTTTTTAACTAATGTAGTTTCTATGTCAGCAGTTTTGGCACGAGCCAGTACCTCGTCATTAGTAATGTAGTCGCTCCATTTTATACCTAGGATGGATCTAAGGTGTCTTTGTTGGACCGTTCTGAGAAGCTTGATTTGATGATAATATAAGGTCCACGTTTCACTAGCATAGAGAAGTAGTGGCATAATGCACTGGTTGTATACATTGAGTTTAGTTTCAACAGTGAGGTCTCTGCAGTCAAATACCCTATCTCTTTGTCTTCCCATGGCACACGAGGCTGCTTGAATTCTAGCAGCAAGTTCCTCATCTAATCTACAGTCACTTGTTAAGTAGCTTCCAAGGTATTTAAAACGGTGTACCCTCTTGATCTTGCAACCATCAATGAAGAAGTCACACTGGTCACCAATACTCATAGATTCAGTCTTATCGGTGTTAATTGAAAGGCCCATCCTCTTTGAGAGTTGATGATAAGCTGTAAGCAGTGACTGTAGGTATGTGCTGTTGTTGGCAAATATGGCAATGTCATCTGCGTATTGGGCCTCCCTTATAAACTCGGTAAGTATCTTAGTCTTAGATTTCAGGCGTCTCAGGTCAAAGAGGTTACCATCGTAACGAAAATGAACTTTGATACTGTAGTGTGCTGGAAGGTCTTTAAATGCAAGGTGAAGCATAACTGCTGCATAGATTCCAAACAAGGTGGGTGCAAGCTTGCATCCCTGCTTCACACCATTTTTATAATCAATGGGTCTGGATAGATCTCCATCAATCAATAATCTGGCGTGTACTGATGAATAGAGCATGCTGACTATGCAAACAAACTTTGTGGGACATCCGAGTTTCTGTAAGATTTTAAAGAGGAGATTGCGATTTATGCAATCAAAAGCTTTGGTAAAGTCAATGAAGATAATATGCAGATTCTGACGCTGTTCTCGAGACTTTTCCATAACTTGTCTCAGAACAAAAATCCCATCAACAGTGCTTCTGCTAGCTCTGTATCCAGACTGTGATTCCGGGTAGATCTGTTTGGCTAGGTATCGAAGACGTTGCAGAAGAACATCAGCAAATAGCTTGCCTACAACACTTAGGAGAGATATACCTCGGTAGTTAGAGCAATCATTACGGTTGCCTTTTTTGAACAGTATGCAGATCGTAGAATCAACAAGATCAGCTGGTAGATATTCTTTTCTCCAGAAGTCATTGACAAGAGTTAAAAGAGTGGTTGCTAAAGCATTGCCTCCATAGACAAGCACCTCAGGTATGATTCCGTCTGGACCTGAGCTCTTCTTAAGTTTGGTGTTCTTTATAGCTACATTTATCTCTTCAAGTGAGATGTTGTTGTCAAGATCTTCAACGATGGGTCGCTGCTCAAACTCTTCTATTATAGACCAATCAATATTAGAAGGTTGATTCAGAAGTTCTTCAAAGTGCTCAACCCATCTGTCTTTGATATCGTCAGAAGAAGAGAGAATGGCGCCACCCTTTGATTTTACAGGATGGATACTGTGGCAGCGGGGGCGTGGTCAAGCACCAGTCTGTGACAGGAGGGTGGAGTTGGGGAAGGTAAGTGGCAGAATCGCTTCACCTGAGTGTCATTAACCTGTGTTTTGTGTGTTCTCCCCAGTAAACCGCCCTATTTAAGGAGGGAGAGCGAGAGCAGAGGAGATCATCCCCGGACGAGACGCTGTGTGTGTGTGTGTGTGTGTGTGTGTGTGTCTCTCTCGCTATTTTGAGCATTATTGTAAACCTGAAAAGTGTGGCAATAAAGCCGATAGCTAAACCTGATCTCTGTCCTGCCATCCTCTGTGCTCCACCCACACGCGATCTTCGCTACAGTGGTGCCGAAACCCGGGATCGTGGAGCACCTGTCCTGCAGCCCCATGGAATCCTCCCCGTTCGCGGACTTGGTCCACGCCCTCGCCACGGCTCAGCAGAGCCAGCACCAGGCGCTCGTCACGCTCCAGAAGGAGCAGGAGCGCCGCTTCGAAGCCCTGGTGCTGGCTCAACAGGAAGACCATGAGGCGTTCCGGCGCCTCCTCGCGTCGGCGGGGTCCACCAGCGCCCCGGCCGCGGGCCCATCTCCCATCACCTTGACTAAGATGGGCCCGCAGGACGACCCCGAGGCGTTCATCGCGTTGTTCGAACAGGTCGCCGAAGCCTCGGGGTGGCCGATGGAACAGCGCGCGGCGCGCCTCCTCCCCCTCCTGACGGGAGAGGCGCAGTTAGCCGCACTACAGCTCCCCGCCGACCACCGGCTGGCCTACGCCGACCTTTGCCGGGCTGTCCTCCAGCGCGTGGGGCGCACGCCGGAGCAGCAGCGCCAGCGCTTCCGCGCGCTGCGAATGGAGGAAGTCGGCAGCCCGTTCGCGTTCGGCCAGCAGCTCCGGGATGCCTGCTGGTGGTGGCTGAGGGCCGAAGATCGCGACGCCGAGGGGATCATCGACCAGGTGGCGCTGGAGCAGTTCATCGCCCGCCTACCCGCCGGAACCGCGGAGTGGGTCCAGTGCCAACCGCCCGGCGTCGCTGGATCAGGCCGTAGGACTGGCGGAGGATCACCTGGCGGCTGTCCCGGCGGCAGGACAACGGATGTCATCTTCTCTCTCCTCTTCTCTCTCTTTCTCTCTCTTCCCCCTCCTCCCGTGTCCCGTCCTCGCCCCATTCCCCCACCACGGAGGCGGGGGCCGGCCCCACCCCAGCCGGCCCGCCGCACCCGTGGTGCCCTCCCGTTTCTCCCTTCTGTGTCTGTCTCTCCCCCCCCTCAGGTGAGTGACCCTCAATCCACAGCTGCAGAGGGGAGGCCCGGGCCGGTTTGCTGGCGCTGCGGGGAACCGGGCCACCTGCAGCAACAGTGTGCCGCGATGGAGGTGGGGGCGGTGGTGCGGATCCCCGACGCGCCAGAGGCTGCCCTCGATCAGGCCGGAGCATATCGCATACCGGTAAGTGTACAAGGGGCGACCTATCAGGCGTTGGTGGATTCGGGTTGCAACCAGACCTCGATCCGCCAAAGCCTGGTGCAAGACGAGGCATTGGGGGGAGCACAAGGGGTGAAGGTGTTGTGTGTGCACGGGGATGTTCACTGCTACCCGTTGGTGTCGGTCCACATACATTTCAGAGGGGACAAATCTATAGTAAAGGCGGCGGTTAATCCTCGCCTTACCCACTCTTTAATCTTGGGGACTGATTGGCCGGGATTCCGGGGGTTGATGGCACACCTAGTAAAGAGTGGGTCCTGCCGGTTAGCCGGGGGGGGTCCCGGTGTCGTTTTGGCTGGAGCTGCGGTCGCAGAGCCGTCTACGTCATCTCCGCAACAGAGTGAGGAGCCCCCGGCCCCTCCTCTTTCTATTGGGGAATCCCTCGCGGATTTCCCACTGGAACAATCGCGAGACGAAACTCTGCGACACGCGTTTGACCAAGTGAGAGTAATCGATGGTCAAACGCTCCAGCCGAACGCCACCCCGACCTTCCCCTATTTTTCCATTTTAAAGGATAGGTTATACCGAGTGACGCAGGACACTCAGACGAAGGAGCGTGTCACCCAGTTGTTAATTCCAAAGAGCCGCCGGGAATTGGTATTCCAGGCGGCTCACTTTAATCCCATGGCGGGACACCTCGGGCAGGATAAAACACTCGCCCGGATAATGGCCCAATTCTATTGGCCGGGGATTCGCGGCGACGTCCGTAAGTGGTGTACGGCGTGCCGCGAATGCCAGTTAGTAAATCCAGCGGCCATTCCAAAAGCGCCCTTGCGCCCCCTACCATTAATCGAGACCCCGTTTGAACGAATTGGGATGGATCTCGTCGGGCCATTAGATCGGTCAACACGAGGGTACCGCTTTATATTGGTTCTGGTGGACTATGCAACGCGATACCCGGAAGCGGTGCCTCTTCGCAATATCTCCGCACGTAGTATTGCAGAGGCCCTCTTCCACGTCATCTCCCGGGTCGGAATCCCGAAAGAGATTCTGACTGATCAAGGCACCTCGTTTATGTCACGAACACTGGCCGAACTGTATGGGCTACTGGGTATTAAGCCGATCCGCACCAGCGTGTATCACCCACAAACGGACGGTTTAGTCGAACGGTTCAACCGCACCCTCAAGAATATTATCAAAAAATTCGTAAGTGAGGACGCACGTAACTGGGATAAGTGGCTCGAACCCTTGTTGTTTGCAGTGCGAGAGGTCCCCCAAGCCTCCACGGGGTTCTCCCCATTTGAATTACTGTATGGGCGTAAGCCGCGCGGCATCTTAGATGTACTGCGGGAAAATTTGGAGGAGGGACCTTCGCAGAGCAAAAATGAAATTCAATACGTTATGGATCTGCGCGCAAAACTCCACACGCTCACCCACTTAACTCAGGAGAATTTGCGGCAGGCCCAGGAATGGCAAACCCGCCTGTACAACAAGGGCACGCGCCTTAGAGAGTTCACTCCAGGAGATAAGGTACTCGTCCTGTTGCCCACGTCGAGCTCCAAATTAATCGCCAAGTGGCAAGGGCCCTTCGAGGTCACACGGCGAGTCGGGGACGTCGACTATGAGGTTAGGTGAACGGACAGGGAGGGGGCGCTACAGATCTACCACCTCAATCTGCTGAAGCTCTGGAATGAGGAGGTCCTCGTGGCGTTGGTGTCGGTAGTTCCGGAGAAGGCGGAGCTGGGGCCGGAGATCCAAAAAGGGTCATTGGCATCTCGCACCTCTCCGGTCCCCTGTGGAGACCACCTCTCCCCGACCCAACTCACGGAGGTCGCCCAGTTGCAGGCCGAGTTTTCGGATGTGTTCTCGCCCCGGCCCGGACGCACCAACCTCATAGAACACCACATAGAGACGCCCCCGGAGGTGGTAGTGCGTAGCCGTCCTTATAGATTACCCGAACACAAAAAAAAGGTGGTTCGGGAAGAACTTCAGGCCATGCTCGAAATGGGCATCGTCGAGGAGTCCCACAGTGACTGGAGCAGCCCAGTGGTCTTGGTTCCCAAGGCCGACGGCTCGGTCCGGTTCTGTGTGGACTATAGAAAAGTCAATGCGGTGTCTAAATTCGACGCGTACCCAATGCCTCGTATTGATGAGCTGCTCGATCAACTAGGCACGGCTCGCTTTTACTCGACACTGGATTTGACGAAGGGATATTGGCAGATCCCCTTGACTCCATTATCCCGGGAAAAAACGGCCTTTTCCACACCGTTCGGCTTACACCAGTTCGTCACACTACCGTTTGGGCTGTTTGGGGCGCCCGCTACGTTTCAGCGGCTGATGGACCGGATCCTCCGGCCCCACGCCACCTATGCGGCCGCTTACTTAGACGACATCATCATTTATAGTAATGACTGGCAGCGGCACCTGCAACACCTGAGGGCCGTCCTTAGGTCGCTGAGGCGGGCGGGGCTCACTGCCAACCCGAAGAAGTGTGCGATTGGGCGGGTGGAAGTACGGTATCTGGGCTTCCACTTGGGTAACGGGCAGGTGCGTCCCCAAATTAATAAGACAGCAGCGATTGCGGCCTGCCCGAGACCCAAGACCAAAAAGGGGGTGAGACAGTTCCTGGGGCTGGCTGGCTATTATCGTAGGTTTATACCGAATTATTCGGACGTCACCAGCCCGCTGACTGACCTCACTAAAAAGGGGGCGCCAGATCCGGTCCAGTGGACGGAGCAGTGCCAGCGGGCTTTCTCTGAGGTAAAGGCTGCACTGTGTGGGGGGCCACTTTTGCACTCCCCTGACTTCTCTCTCCCCTTTTTGTTGCAGACGGATGCGTCGGACAGAGGGCTGGGGGCCATTTTGTCCCAGCAGGTGGGGGGAGAGGACCGCCCCGTGTTGTACATCAGCCGGAAGCTGTCAGTGCGTGAGGGGCGCTACAGCACTATCGAAAAGGAGTGCCTGGCCATCAAGTGGGCGGTCCTCGCCCTCCGTTACTACCTGCTGGGGCGCTCTTTCACCCTCTGTTCGGACCACGCGCCCCTCCAGTGGCTCCACCGCATGAAGGATGCCAACGCGCAGATCACCCATTGGTATCTGGCGCTCCAACCTTTCAACTTCAAGGTGGTCCACAGGCCGGGGGCGCAGATGGTCGTGGCGGACTTCCTCTCCCGTCAAGGGGGGGGGAGTCGGCTGCGGGCCGGACGGGCGCACGGCCTGAGTCGGGCGGTGGGGGTATGTGGCAGCGGGGGCGTGGTCAAGCACCGGTCTGTGACAGGAGGGCGGAGTTGGGGAAGGTAAGTGGCAGAATCGCTTCACCTGAGTGTCATTAACCTGTGTTTTGTGTGTTCTCCCCAGTAAACCGCCCTATTTAAGGAGGGAGAGCGAGAGCAGAGGAGATCATCCCCGGACGAGACGCTGTGTGTGTGTGTGTGTGTGTCTCTCTCGCTATTTTGAGCATTATTGTAAACCTGAAAAGTGTGGCAATAAAGCCGATAGCTAAACCTGATCTCTGTCCTGCCGTCCTCTGTGCTCCACCCACACGCAATCTTCGCTACAGATACTTTTAGATCTTGGACCGTAGACAGCGTTGATTGTTTTGTAAAATTCTCTGAGGTTGTTCTCTCTAGCATATTGTTCTGCTTCACATGCTTTCTGTTGATACCAGGTGTTCTTCAGGTTCCTTATCGTTGCTCTGAGAGCATTCCTGTCTTTTCTGAGGTCTTTGGTTTTAAGAAGAGTTACTATTTCTTCGTGATGATCTTCAAACCAGTCCTGGCATCTTGTCTTTAGTTTTCCAAAGGTGTGAGTGGTAGCTTCGTGTAACACATTTTTCAGGCCATCCCAATTCACAACTGATCCAACTAAACAGTCACCAAGAAAGCACTGAAGTGAGTCTAACTTCTCAGCATTCATTGAAGTGTCCAGCTTTGGTGGACGTCTTGGTCGTCTCTTTTTCCTCTTAATAGGAATAGAGTATCTGCAGGTGAGAAGCTTATGGTCAGTATTATGCGAGATCTGATTAACTCAAAATAATCAAAATAGTTCTTATAACAAGATCATACTTCTTACATTTAGCCATTCAAGTCATTTTTATTTATTTCATTTTAAGGGTGTTTCACTTAAATTCATGACAAAGTCTTAGCAGTAAAAACTGAATTTAAGATAAATATACTAATATTAGCATTGTTAAATTCTACAACTAAGCATTGCTAGCTTAAAAGATTCTCCTTTTGTGACCTGTAATTAGTAAAATACTCTAGATATGAGACCAGAGAATATCTTGAATGAAGTTGACGACACATGTAGCATTGCAACAAGTTTTTTTTTTTCCCATTTCAACATTCAAACATTAAAACATCTCTTAAGATTCCACTTCCCCAGGACCTCAGGCACCAAAATAAATAAATAAATAAATAAATAAAACGTCTACGCATTTTGATGGCACTGACTATTCATGTGTATGAGGGGTTTACAAGATCAGGCACAAAACAAACAAACAAAAAAAAAAAACACTGAACTTAACTCACAGCATTCCAAAAAGACCTCACTAAAATGCCCTCCACTTACTCATAAACTTTTTGAAGGCACTTGTCTGGTCTAGAGTATGTACAGCATCTAGAAGGAGCTCAATCTGAATGACTGAGTAAACCGTCACAGTAAACTAAAGATATGCAAGGTGACCAAACGTCTACGCATTTTGACTTACAGTGCTTACACAACGCCAAAGCAACAGTGCATTTTGGGGGCAAGATTCAAAGATTTCAGTAAAGTTCATTTATTCCCAAAACAAGCATACTTTGTTTTTGGGTTTTTTTTTTTCATTGAAACAAGATGAACTGTATTTGACAAATGTCCAAAATGTACTTACTTGTTTTAAAAAAAAAAAACTTGTTTTATTTTCAAAGGTGCTCCAAATAAGACTTTCAAGACATTTTGTCTATACAAGATTTTCAAGATGGACTGTCTAAAAACTAGCCTTTCTAGCTAAATGAGGTTTTGCTTGTTGGGCAATTATGTCTTATAATAAGGGTGGCTAGATGTTTTGACTTGAAAATAGACAAATAAACTTCCTAAGATTTTTATTTTTTGCAGTGTGAGGACCCTCCAGATCTACACCTTTACCTCATAAACACCATTAACACAAGGCTTGACTAAACAGATATGTTTTCAGCCTAGACTTACAGTAAACACTGAGACTGTGTCAGATTCCCGAACACTACTTGGAAGGCTGTTCCATAACTGTGGGGCTTTGTAAGAAAAGTCTCTGCCCCCTGATGTAGCCTTCACTATAGCCTGCACCTTTTGATCTAAGTAGGCGTGGCAGGTCATAGAGGACCAGAAGTTCACTCAGGTACTGTGGTGCGAGACCATTCAGTGCTTTAAAGATCAATAGTAGTATTTTATAATCAATACGAAATTTGATTGGGAGCCAATGCAGTGTGGATAAGACAGAGGTGATGTGGTCATATTTTCTAGTTCTAGTAAGGATTCTTGCTGCTGCATTTGAACTAACTGGAGCTTGTTTATGCACTTATTGGAACATCCAGACAGTAAGGCATTACAATAATCCAACCTGGAGGTAACTCATGCTCTCTCCAATGCCTCACCTTGCACCAGGCTTTGGTGGATTGAGGTCTGGTTACAGCCAGAATCCACCAAAGCCTGGTACGTATCCCCTTGGACACTTACTGGTTTACAATATGCTCCAGCCCGATCGAGGGCAGTTTCTGGTGCATCAGGGACCCGGACCACCGTGTCCACCTCCATCGCGGAGCACTGATGTTGGAGATGTCCCGGCTCCCTGCATCGCCAGCACACCGGCCCAGGCTCTCCCTCTGCACCGGTGTTATGGACATCACTCACCTGGGGGGGAGGAGACACAGACAAAGAAGGAGAAAACGGGAGGACACCACGGGTGCGCCAGGCCGGCTGGGGGGGAGCCGGCCCCTGCCTCCGCGGTGGGGGAATGGGGCAAGGATGGGAAGCAGAGGGAGAGGGAGAGAGAGAAGAGAGAGGAGAAGAGGAGACATGCCTTCCTGCTGTTGGAACAGCTGCCATGTGGTCCTCTGCCAGCTCGATAGCTTGGTCCAGCGACGCCGGGCGATGACACTGGATCCACTCCGCCGTTCCTTTTGGAAGTCACGCGACGAATTGCTCCAGTGTCACCAGGTCGATCACTCCCTTGGTGTCGTGGTCGTCTGCCCTCAGCCACCGCCAGGAGGCAGCTCGGAGTTGTTGCCCGAACACAAACGGTCGGCCGACCTCCTCCAAGCACAGCAAGTGGAAGCGCTGCCATTGTTGCTCTGGGGAGTGGCCGACATGCTGGACGATGGCTCATCAGAGGTCCGCGTACGCGAG
The DNA here is from genome assembly GCF_027579695.1 of Neoarius graeffei. Lineage (NCBI taxonomy): Eukaryota > Metazoa > Chordata > Actinopteri > Siluriformes > Ariidae > Neoarius > Neoarius graeffei. Next base: position 15,066,561 of record NC_083575.1, on the reverse strand, counting down.
CCGGCTGTGGCGGGGAGCTGCAACGCGGCCAGCTGTGCCTCGCCCATCAGCAGGGGAAGGAGGCATGCTGTGCACTGGTCGACCAGCCCACCCCACGCCTCCACTGCTTGCTTGAAAAGCATGAGGAAGGCTTCCAGATTGTCATGCGGACCCATCTTTATTAGGGTGAGGTGGGGAGGGTCCACTCTGGTGGCAGTCGTGGACCCCGCCGACACGAGCAGGTGCCGGATTGCCTGGAGATCTTCCTGTTGGGCCAGCACCAAGGCTTCAAACTGTTGTTCTTGCTCCTTTTGGAGGGCAACCAGCGCTTGGTCCTGGTTCTGCTGGGCTGTGACAAGGGCATGGATCAGGTCCTTGAACGGAGAGGACTTCATGGGGCTGTTCCCTTCTGCACTCGTCCCGGGTTTCAGCACCACTGTAGAGAGACCCTGATGTGGGTGGAGCACAGAAGCACAGCAGGCGGCTGTTTGCATCTTAATTATTTTCTTTATTGTTGCTTTTCAGCACACAACTCAAACTCTCTCTCTCTCTCTCACACACACACACAGGCTACTATCAAGCCCTCGGCGCTGACCTCCCCTTTTCACTCTCCTTTTATAGGGCGCGGTCACTGGAGGAGACACACAAACACATGTTATTTGACAACAGGTGTAGCAATATGACCACTCACCCCTTCCTGACTCTGCCCTCCATTCACAGACTGACGCTCGGCCACGCCCCTGCTGCCACAATATATATATATATATATATATATATATATATATATATATATAGCCTTGCAAAAGTATTCATCCCCCTTGGTGTTTGTCCTGTTTTGTTGCATTACAAGCTGGAATTAAAATGGATTTGGGGGGTTAGCACCTGTGGCAGCGGGGGCGTGGTCAAGCGCCGGTCTGTGACAGGAGGGTGGAGTCAGGGAAGGTAAGTGGAAGAATCACTACACCTGATGGCAATTAACCTGCGTTTGTGTGTCTTCCCAGTGACCGCGCCCTACTTAAGGAGGGAGAGCGAGAGCAGAGGACCTCATCTCCGGACTAGACGCTGACTGTGTGTGTGTCTAGCCCATATAGAATTGTTCACTGAAAAGTGTGGCAATAAAGCCTTTTGAAAACCTGATCTCTGTCCTGCTGTCCTCTGTGCTCCACCCACGCCTCGTGAACTGTTACAGCACCATTTGATTTACACAACATGCCTACCACTTTAAAGGTGCATATTGTTTTTTTATTGTAACACAAAAAATAATTAAGATGAAAAAACAGAAATCTGGAGTGTGCATAAGTATTCACTCCCCCAAAGTCAACACTTTGTAGAGCCACCTTTTGGTACAATTACAGCTGCAAGTCTCTTGGGGTATGTCTCTGATTAATGCCCTCCTTGCCTGGTCTGTGAGTTTTGGTGGGTGGCCTTCAGTTTTGTAGTGGTGCCATATTCATCTAGCCACTGGGATTTCTGCCTATTCCTCAAGGCAAAACTGCTCCAACTCCTTCAAGTTAAATGGGTTGTGTTGGTGTACAGTAATCTTCAAGTTATACCACAGATTCTCAATTGGATTGAGGTCTGGGCTTTGATTAGACCATTCCAAGGCATTTAAATCTTTCCCTTTAAACAACTCCAGTGTAGCTTTAGCAGTATGTTTAGGGTCATTGTCCTGTTGGACCATGAACCTTTGTCCCAGTCTCAAACCTCTGGCTGACTCAAATAGATTTTCTTCCAGAATTGCCCTGTATTTAGTGCCATCCATCTTTCCTTCAGTCCTGATCAGCTTTCCTTTCCCTGCAGATGAAAAACATCACCACAGCATGATGCTGCCACCACGATGCTTCATTGTAGGGTTGGTGTTCTCAGGGTGTTGGGTTTGCACCACACATGGCTGTAGGAATGAGAGCAGGTGGGTGGAGCACAGAAGTACGGCAGGCCAGAACTGAGTTCCAAAAACTCTTTATTTCTGCACTTTTCAGCGTCTAATTTTCACTCTCCCAGCCACACACACACACACACACACACACACACACAGACAAGTCGTCTGGTTGGGGAGAGAGCTCCCTTCCTCTGCTCTCTCTCTCTCTCTCTCTCTCTCCTTTTATAGGGTGTGGTCACTGGGGAAGACACACAAACACAGGTTAATTAACATCAGGTGTAGTGATTCTGCTACTTACCTTCCCTGACTCCACCCTCCATTCACAGACCGACGGTTGACCACACCCCCGCTGCCACAATGGCATTTCCCATGATGGACAAAAAGTTCAATTTTTGTCTTGTTTGACCAGAGAATCTTCTTCCATGCGCTTGGGGAGTCTGCCACATGCTGTTGGGCAAACTCCAAGCATGATTTTTTTTTTAAGCAACGACTTTTTTCGACCCACTCTTCCATAAAGCCCCACTCTGTGGAGTGTATGTCTTAAAGTGGTCCTATGGACAGATACTCCCATCTCCACTGTGGATCTTTGCAGCTCCCTAGCATTATCATTGGTGTCTTTGTTGCATCTCTGATTAATGCCCTCCTTGCCTGGTCTGTGAGTTTTGGTGGGAGGCCTTCTCTTGTCAGGTTTGTAGTGGTGCCATATTCTTTCCATTTTCTATCATGGATTTAATGGTGGTCCCTGGGATATTCAAAGTTTAGGTTTTTTTTTTATGATGCAACCCTGATCTATACTTCTCCAAAACTTTCTCTGACCTATTTGGAGTGCTCCTTGGTTTTCATGTTCCTTGCTTAGTAGTGTAGCAGAGTCTAGGTCCTTCCAGAACAGGTTGATTTATACAGACCTCATGTGACAGATCATGGGAAACTTTGATTGCACACAGGTGGATCTTAATTCATAAGTCACATAATTAACTAATTATGTGACTTATGAAGTGTATTGGTTGGACCAGCTCTTATTTGTGAGTTTCATATGAAAGGGGGTGAATACTTATGCACACTTCAGATTTCTGTTTTTTCATCTTAATTATTGTTTGTCACAATAATAAAAAAAAATATGCACCTTTAAAGTGGTAGGCATGTTGTGTAAATCAAATGGTGCTAACCTCCCAAAAAATCCATTTTAATTCCAGTTTGTAATGCAACAAAACAGGACAAACACCAAGGGAAATGAATACTTTTGCAAGGCACTGTGTGTGTATATATATATATATATATATATATATATATATATATATATATATATATATATTTATGATGACCCTGGAGTGGCTAGTCCTGGTCCATCTGCGCCCCGTGGTGAGCCCGTCCATGGACCATCTGTGCACCGTGGTGAGTCTGTCCATGGACCCGCTGCAGTTCGCCTACCAGACAGGCATCCGGGTGGATGATGCCATCATTTTCCTCCTTCACCAAGCTCTGTCTCACCTGGGGAAGCCTTAAAGTTCTGCAAGAATAATTTTTTAAAAAAATTTTCAGTGCTTTCAACACCATCCAGCCCGCACTTTTGGGGGACAAGCTGGGCCATGCAGGAGTAGACCACCACCTCACATTGTGGATTGTAGACTACATCACTGACTGTCTACAGCATTTGAGGACACAGGACTGTGTCGGACATGGTTGTCTGCAGCATGGGGGCCCCGCAGGGAATGGTTCTGGCCCTGTTCCTGTTCACCCTCTACACTGCAGACTTCTCCTATAATTCACCCACTTGTCACCTACAAAAGTTCTCTGACAACTCCGCTATCATTGGCCTCATCACAGATGGGGACGACAGGGAATACAGAGGACTGTTGCAGGACTTTGTGGACTGGTGCCAGCGAAACCACCTCCAGATCAATACGGGGAAAACTAAGGAGCTGGTGGTGGATTCTCACAGGCAAGGCAAGGCAAGGCAAGTTTATTTATATAGTGCATTTCATACACAGTGGCAGTTCAATGTGCTTTACAGAGGTTAAAAGCAAGACAGTAAACAATAGAAAATAAAATTACATAAAATAAATGGGGAAGAAGAGAGAAAAAAATAATAAGTATTAAACAATAGTAGAAATAAAATAATAAAAGGTGCTCTCACTCCCCCCAATACCAATGAGCATCCAGGTCCTGGTCCTGGAAATTGAGCTGGTGACATCTTATAAGTACCTGGGTGTTTATCTGAACAACAAAGTGGACTGGACTGATAACACCACGGCACTGTACAGGAAAGGTCAGAGCAGGCTGTACGGTATCTGCTGTGGAGACTCAGGTCTTTTGGAGTGCAAGGGGCACTCCTGAAGACATTTTTTGACACTGTGGTGGTGTCAGCCATCTTTCATGGCGTGGTTTGCTGGGATATCAGCATCTCCACAGCTGACAGGAAGAGATTGGACAAACTGATCAGGAGGGCCAGCTCTGTGCTGGGATGCCCCCTGGAGCCAGTGGAGGTAGTGGGTGGGAGGAGGATGATGGCTAATCTGTCATCTATGATGGAAAATGACTCCCACCCCCTCCAGGACTTACTCACTGGACTGCAGAGCTCCTTCAGCGGGAGGTTGCGCCACCCTCAGCATGTGAAGGAGCGTTACCACAGATCATTCCTTCCTGCAGCTGTTAGACTGTACAACCAGCACTGCTCACTGCAGACTCACATCTGTATATCTGTCAATAGTTGTTGCATTGTTTTGGTTTTTTTTTTTTGGGGGGGGGTGTTCTGTTTTTTCTGTTTTATCTTTTGCAATTATGACCACCTCATATGTGCAATAAGTGTGTTTCATCTACTTCATAATTCCTCTAATTTAGTATTTATCTTAGGTATAGTTTTTCTTTTTAATGTATGTGTGTATATATACACGTGATTGTAAGAGAAGAATCATTTTATGTTGGCTATGCATTGGCTAACCCTCATGTACAGTATGCAGGGCTAAATTCTACTTAAGCATTAATATAGTATGCATTTGCATGTAATAAACATGCTTTTTGCTGTAGCACTGCATTGTGTGTGTGTGTGTGTGTGTGCATTAGTTAAAGTATGCTTTTTTTTGCTGATTTTTATACTATGTGCATGTACAAGAGTGAAAAAAAGACTTGTTAATTTTGATTCTAATTTATTCCTCTGTACCTCCTTTCCATGTAGCCCTGAGCCATTATCACTTACTTTTTTTGTTAATGCTCAAAGTGGCTGCTGTTTTGGAGGGGCCTGAGGGAACTCTAAACAACACAAAGATTACACTGTTCTTCTTCAGCCTTTGCCTTTGACAGCACTTATCTCTACAATGCGCTGTGACACTTCAGTGTCTGAACCCCCCCTCCCCCATCCTTCTGGTTTTTAAGCTGCTGTTGTCTCTCCGGTTCTCTGTAGATGTCAGTTGTGTCAGATACAATCGATGATACTCAAAATAGAATGTGTACAGTGATTATTATTTTGGGGGAAGAGATTGAAGAATGTTGGACATAATAGCCTGTGGATATATTTTATAGTATAGTGCACAGTGTTTCAGTGTCAAAGAACACACTCACAAATATACAAACACACAAAGGTATAACCATGGGTCAATAGACCTTGTAGACCTTTTTAGGCATTAAATTTGTTCATATTTAGGCACTTTTGTGGCAGAAGGCACACTATAGGCAGAAATTTGATGGTATATGAGGGCATCTGTGGTGTTTTGACTTTGATCCAACTTTGCAAATGAAGTGACTGGTGTATTGTGGTGTGGATTTTATTCTTTTTCTTTTTGAGAAAATGTAAGTTCTTTTTTTCTCATAAATTTGACATTTCTCATAACCTTGTGGCTTTTTAATTGCAAAAAATCTGACACTTAAAATATCTTTTTTTTCCTGATAAATTTCTGACTTTAATCTCAAATTTAGTTTATTCTCTGAGCATTAACACCCAACAACAGCATATTAGAGAATAGGTTAGATTTGAGGTGGTGGGTGTCAGTCATGCTGTTGAGACTGCCAGTCCAAACCCAACTACAAACATGGCCACTCAGAACTACAACACCCACGAACCACAGTGCCCTCTATCACCTGTTTATTAAATACACCTGTCACTTGTTTCCTGGTTCATCATCCCCTGCTATATAAACATTTTTCCCACTCTCACTCGATGCAAAGTATCATTCAGTGTTCATTCCTGTCATACTGAGCCTTAATTCTACTGCCTGCTTTGTGTTCTTGACCCTTGCTCTCGTATCTTTCTTGTTATTCTCTAGCCCTGTCCGCATTGCCCCTTCTGCCGATCAATTGACCCTCACCTGTCCCACAGCCTTGATTCTAGTCTTGTGTTTTGGCTTTGTTTCCAGTTTGCTTTCCCCACTCTCCCCTGCACATACATCTGGAAGTGCCTGTACACTGACAGGATACTTTGCCACAATGGATGCAGCAGAGGAGGCGAGGCAAACTGTTGTGAGTGTTCAGGGGTGCCTCTTGGGGGAACATCAGTCGATGCTTGCCGATCTCTAAACCAAGATGGCTCAGCTAGCTGCCATGATGTTGCAGGCACTCCCAACGTGCCCCGAAATCCCCCCAAGTTCCGCAATTTCACTTCCATGCCTGGAGAAATACACCGGGAATGCAAGCAGCTGTAAGGGATTTTTGCTTCAGTGCTCCATGTACTTCTCTATGATCCAACACATCTCTGACGAATGTAAGATTGCAAAGTTTCTTTTATTCTTGACTGGCAAGGCGATGCAGTGGGCCAGAGCGGTGTGGAGGAGTGGAGGGGAGCACACAACCTCATATGATCATTTCCTCACACTATTCAAGTGTGTGTTTGATCATGAACCTGAGGGAATTGAGGTTGGTGAGAGCCTATTGACCATCACACAGGGCTCTAGGAGAGTCGCTGACTATGCCCTAGATTTCCAAATTCTCGCAGCAGCCAGCAGATGGAATGAGCCAGCTCTAAAAGCTGTTTTCCACCCAGGGCTCCACCCTGCTGAGTGAGTTGGCATGCCGTGATGAACATCTCACCTTAGATGCCCTGATTGATCTTGCAATTCAGCTGGACCATCTACTATCCAGTCACCTGCCCACTTCTACCACCGATGCTCCCACACCCATGGAGGTCTCACAAACTCATTTGAAATGCTCCAAATAAGATTGGAGGAGGAGAGAGGACCTGTGTTTCTACTGTACGGTAGGAGTGCCAACAATCTGATTATTCAGTGTCCAGTCCACTCCAGCTCTGCAGAGACTGAGGCTGACCCAGTGAGTCCAGTGAGATCATTTAGAGCTTAGTCTTTCAAGGTTCTAGTATTGCTGAAACTGCCTTCCTCGACCCAAGTGCTGTCTGCATTTGTTGACTCATGGGGCGGAGGGGAACTTCATCAACAGCTCAGTCACCCAGAAGTTCAGTTTGCCCACAAATCCTCTGCAGAGCCCACTCAGCATCAGGACAATTGACAGAGGCCCAATAGGGGATGGCCTCATCACCACCCGGACCGCTCCTGTGCACATTCAGGTGGGAGCCCAACATACAGAACTAATCTCACTCCTAGTTAACACTACTGTTCATCATGACATGGGTTATCCTTGGCTGCAGCTTCATGACCCTCTCGTCTCCTGGCAGAATAAAGAGATTCTCCAATGGTCCCCGACCTGTTTTCAGAACTGTCTTCAGCATCCTCAGCTAAGTCTCTCCTCCACCTCTGTAGTGAGTCCCCAGCCTGACTCCATAGAAGGGGTCCCAGAGTGTTACCTGGACCTAAAGGAGGCTTTCAGTAAGGGTAAGGCATGCGGCCTACCACCACACCACCCCTTCATCATACTTACAGATCTCATCTCATCTCATTATCTCTAGCCACTTTATCCTGTTCTACAGGGTCACAGGCAAGCTGGAGCCTATCCCAGCTGACTACGGCCGAAAGGCGGGGTACAACCTGGACAAGTTGCCAGGTCATCACAGGGCTGACACATAGACACAGACAACCATTCACACTCACATTCACACCTACGGTCAATTTAGAGCCACCAGTTAACCTAACCTGCATGTCTTTGGACTGGGAAACCGGAGCACCCGGGAGTAAACCCACGCGGACACAGGGAGAACATGCAAACTCCACACAGAAAGGCCCTCGCCGGCCATGGGGCTCGAACCTGGACCTTCTTGCTGTGAGGCGACAGCACTAACCACTACACCACAGTGCCGCCCTACTTACAGATCATAAGAACTTATCTCAAGAAGGTTAAGAGCCTTAACCCACACCAAGCCCAATGGGCTGTTTTTCATGCGCTTCAACTTCAAAATATCCTATCATCCAGGCACCAAGAACACTAAGGCGGATGCCCTGTCACATGTCTTCAGCCCATCTCCTCACAACCCTGAACCTCACTCCATCCTTACGCCCGAATGCTTCATCCAAGCGATTTCATGGGACGTAGACAAGGAGATAAGGGAGTCGCAACCACAGACTCCTCCAGCTAACTGCCCACCTGGCCACCTGTATGTCCCCAACCATCTCCAAGGTAAACTCATCACTTGGGCACATGCATCTCCTGCCACCGGTCACCCAAGCAGTCATCATATTCATCAACTGCTACAGAACAAGTACTGGTGGGAGAATATGTTGTCTGAGATCATCCATTTTGTCTCTTTGTTCATAGAGTGCACACAAGCCAAGGTATCTCGAACACCTCCTACTGGTAAACTATGCCCTCTCCCTGTACTTCAGAGACCCTGGTCTCACCTGGCCATCGACTTTATCACCAACCTACTCATGGCAACACTACCATCCTGGTCATCATCGACAGATTCTCCAAGGGATCGAGACTCGTCCCATTACCTGGCATCTCCACAGCTTTCCAGACTGCTGAACTGTTATTCTAGTATGTATTCAGATACTTTAGCATTCCAGAGGACATGGTCAGCGACCATGGCCCTCAGTTCATCTCACATCTATGGGCCAGTTTCATGGAACGGTTAGGTGTCTCAGTGAGCCTCATGTCTGGATATCACCCCCAGTCCAATGGCCAGGAAGAGAGGGTGTAGAACTTCGAGCGGGTGGGTGGAGCACAGAAGTATGGCAGGCCAGAACTGAGTTTCCAAAAACTCTTTATTTTTGCACTTTTCAGTGACTTTACAATCTCCCAGCCACACATACATGCACACACATAAGTCGTCTGGTTGGGGAGAGAGCTCCCTTCCTCTGCTCTCTCTCTCCTTATATAGGGCGTGGTCACTGGGGAAGACACACAAACACAGGTTAACTGACATCAGGTGCAGTGATTCTGCCACTTACCTTCCCTGACTCTGCCCTCTGTTCACAGACCGACGCTTGACCACGCCCCCGCTGCCACATAGCCCCACCGCCTGACTCAGGCCAGGCAGCTGTCCAGCCTGCAGCCGACTCCCCCTGCCCTTGATGGGATAGGAAGTCCACGACGACCATCTGCACCCCCCGCCTGTGGAAGACCTTGAAGTTAAAGGGCTGGAGTGCCAGATACCAATGGGTGATCCGCGCATTGGCATCCTTCATGCGGTGGAGCCACTGGAGGGGTGCGTGGTCTGAATAGAGGGTGAAATGGTGTCCCAGCAGGTAGTAATGGAGGGCGAGGACCGCCCACGTGATGGCTAGGCACTCCTTCTCTATTGTGCTGTAGCATCCCTCATGCACCGACAGCTTTCTGCTGATGTACAGCACTGGGCGATCCTCCCCCTCCACCTTCTGGGACAGAACAGCCCCCAGCCCTCTGTCCAACGTGTCCATCTGCAACATAAAGGGGAAAGAAAAGTCAGGGGAGTGTAACAGTGGCCCCCCACACAGTGCAGCCTTCACCTCAGAGAAAGCCCGCTGGCATTGTTCCGTCCACTGGACCAGATCTGGTGCCCCCTTTTTAGTGAGATCAGTCAGTGGGCTGGTGACGTCCAAATAATTATGTATAAACCTACGATAGTAGCCAGCCAGCCCCAGAAACTGTCTCACCCCCTTTTTGGTCTTGGGCCTCGGGCAGGCTGCAATCACTGCTGTCTTGTTAATTTGGGGACGCACCTGCCCATTGCCCAAGTGGAAGCCCGAATACCGTACTTCCACCCGCCCAATCGCACACTTCTTCGGGTTGGTCGTGAGACCTGCTCACCTCAGCGACCCAAGGACAGCCCTCAGGTGTTGCAGATACCGCAGCTAGTCGTTACTATAGATTATAATATCATCTAAGTATGCGGGCGCACAAGTGGCGTAGGGGCAGAGGACCCTGTCCATAAGCCGCTGGAACATAGCGGGCACCCCAAACAGCCCAAAAGGAAGTGTGACAAATTGGTGTTAGCCAAATGGTGTGGAAAAGGCCATTTTTTCTCAGGATAATGGAGTCAAGGGGATCTGCCAATAACCCTTTGTCAAATCCAGTGTCGAATAAAAGCGAGCCGTGCCTAGTCGATCCAGCAACTCATCAATACAAGGCATTGGGTATGCATCGAATTTAGACACTGTGTTGACTTTTCTATAGTCCACACAGAACCGGACCGACCCGTCGGCCTTGGGAACCAAGACCACCGGGCTGCTCCAGTCACTGTGGGACTCATCGGCGATGCCCATGTTGAGCATGGGCTCGAGTTCTTCCCGAACCACCTTTTTCTTGTGTTCGGGCAGTCTGTAAGGGCGGCTGCGCACTACCACCCCGGGGGCGTCTCAATGTGGTGTTCTATGAGGCAGGTGTGGCCGGGCAGGGGCGAGAACACGTCCGAAAATTCGGTCTGCAACTGGGCAACCTCCGTGAGTTGGGTAAGGGAGAGGTGGTCTCCACAGGGGACCAGAGAGGTAAGTGATGTCAATGTTCCCTTTTGAACCTCCGGCCCCAGCTCCGCCTTCTCCGGAACCAACGACACCAATGCCACGGGGACCTCCTCATTCCAAAGTTTGAGCAGATTGAGGTGGTAAATCTGTAGTGCCCCACCCCTGTCCGTTCGCCTCACCTCATAGTCGACATCCCCAACTCACCGTATGACCTCAAAGGGTCCTTGCCACTTGGCAATCAATTTGGAGCTTGATGTAGGCAACAGCACGAGTACTTTATCTCCCGGTGCGAACTCCCTAAGGTGCGTGCCCCTGTCGTACAGGCGGATTTGCGGTTCTTGGGCCTGCCGCAAAGTCTCCTGGGTTAGGTGTGTGTGTGGAGTTTTGCGCGCAGGTCGATAACGTATTGAATTTCATTTTTGCTCATTGAATGTGCCTCCTCCCAATTTTCCTGTAGTGCATCTAGGATGCCACACGGCTTACACCCATATAATAATTTAAATGGGGAGAACCCCGTGGAGGCTTGTGGGACCTCTCACACTGCGAATAACAGGGGTTCGAGCCATTTATCCCAATTGCATGCATCCTCGCGTACAAACTTTTAAATTATGTTCTTGAGTGTGCGATTGAACCATTCGACTAAACCGTCCATTTGTGGGTGATAAACGCTGGTGCGGCTCGGCTTAATTCCCAGTAACCCATACATTTTGCGCAGTGTGCATGACATAAACATAGTGCCTTGATCAGTCAGAATCTCTTTGGGGATTCCAATTCAGGAGATAACGTGGAAGAGTGCTTCCGCAATATTACGTGCTGAGATACTGCAAAGAGGCACTGCTTCCGGGTATCGCGTTGCATAGTCCACCAGAACTAAAACAAAGCGATACCCTCGTGTTGACCAATCTAATGGCCCGACGAGATCCATCCCAATTCTTTTGAATGGTGTCTCGATTAATGGCAGAGGGCGCAAAGGCGCTTTTGGAATGGCCGCTGGATTTACTAACTGGCATTCGTGACACACCATACACCACCTACGGACATCACCGCAAATCCCTGGCCAATAGAACTGGGCCATTATTTGGGCTAGTGTCTTATCCTGCCCCAAGTGTCCAGCCATGGGATTAAAGTGAGCCGCCTGGAATGCCAATTCCCTGCAGCTCTTTGGGATCAAAAGTTGTGTGCTTGGCTCCTTAGTCTGAGTGTCCTGCGTCACGCGGTATAATCTATCCTTCATAATGGAAAAATAGGGGAAGGACGGGGTGGCATTTGGCTGGAGCGTTTGACCATCAATTACTCTCACTTAGTCAAACACATGCCGCAGAGTCTCATCTCACGACTGCTCTAAAGGGAAATCCGCGAGGGATTCCCCGAGAGAAGGAGGAGGAGCCTGCTGCTCCTCACTCTGATGCAGTGATGTAGACAGCTCTGTGACAGCTGCTCCCACCAATGCCACACCAGGACCTCCCCCTGCTGAACTATGGCAGGCCCCACTCTTCACTAAATGAGTCATTAATCCCCGAAATGCTGTCCTGCCGTCGGAACAGCTGCCAAATGATCCTCTACCAGCTCGATGGCCTGATCCAGTGATGCTGGGCGATGGCACTGGACCCACTCCGCAGTCCCTTCGGGAAGTCGGGAAATTAACTGCTCCAGTACCACCAGATCGACGATTCCCTCGGCATCTCGGTTGTCAGCCCTCAGCCACCGCCTCAGTGACCTAAGGACAGCCCTTCGGTGGTCTAAGTGCTGAGGCCAGTCAATACTATAAATAATTATATCGTCCAAGTATGCGGCTGCGTAGGTGGCGTGGGGGTGGAGGACCCTATCCATAAGCCGCTGGAACGTAGCGGGCGCCCCAAACAGTCCGAAAGGAAGTGTGATGAACTGGTGGAAGCCAAACGGTGTGGAAAAGGCTGCTTTCTTCCTGGATAGTGGAGTCAAGGGGATCTGCCAATATCCCTTTGTCAAATCCAGTGTCGAATAAAAACAAGCCGTGCCTAGTCGATCGAGCAACTTGTCAATACAAGGCATTGGGTACGCGTCGAATTTAGACACCGCGTTGACTTTTCTATAGTCCACACAGAACCGGACCGACCCATCGGCCTTCGGAACCAAGAGCACCGGGCTGCTCCAGTCACTGTGGGACTCCTTGACGATGCCCATTTCGAGCATGGCCTCGAGTTCTTCCCGGACCACTTTTTTTTTGTGTTCAGGCAGTCTGTAAGGGCGGCTGCGCACTACTACCCCTGGGGACGTCTCAATGTGGTGTTCTATGAGGTGGGTATGGCCGGGCAGGGGCGAGAACATGTCAGAAAATTCTGTCTGCAACTTCGCGACCTCCATGAGTTGGGTCGGAGAGAGGTGGTCTCCACAGGGGACCGGAGCGGTGGGCGATGTCAAATTTCCCTTTTGAACCTCCGGCCCCAGCTTCACCTTCTCTGGAACCATCGACACCAATGCCACGGGGACCTCCTCATTCCAAAGTTTTAACAGATTGAGGTGGTAAATCTGTAACGCCCTGGCCCTGTCCATTCGCCTCACCTCATATTCGACGTCCCCAACTCACCATGTGACCTCAAAGGGTCCTTGCCATCTAGTGCTCAATTTGAAGCTCAACATGGGCAACAACACGAGTACTTTATCTCCCGGTGTGAACTCCCTAAGGTGCATGCCCCTGTCGTACAGACGGACTTGACGTTCTTGGGCCTGCCGCAAATTCTCCTGGGTTAAGTGCGTAAGGGTGTGGAGTTTGGTGCACAGGTCAATCAAGTACTGAATTTCATTTTTACTTGTTGAAGGTCCCTCCTCCCAATTTTCACGCAGCACATCTAGGATGCCACGCGGCTTACACCTGTATAATAATTCAAATGGGGAGAACCCTGTGGAGGCTTATGGGACCTCTCGCACTGCGAATAACAGGGGCTCGAGCCATTTATCCCAGTTGCATGCGTCCTCGCTTACAATTTTTTTAATTATGTTTTTGAGGGTGCGATTGAACTGTTCGAATAAATCATCCATTTGTGGGTGATAAACGCTGGTGCGGATAGGCTTAATTCCCAGTAACCCATACAGTTCACGCAATGTGCATGACATAAATGTAGTGCCTTGATCAGTCAGAATCTCTTTGGGGATTCCGACTCGGGAGATGACGCGGAAGAGTGCTTCCGCAATACTGCATGCTGAGTGTCTTATCCTGCCCCAAGTGTCTGGCCATGGGATTAAAGTGAGCCACCTGGAATACAAGTTCCCGGCGGCTCTTTGGGATCAAAAGCTGAGTTATCGGTTCTTTAGTCTGAGTGTCCTGCGTCACTCGGTATAACCTATCCTTCATTATGGAGAAATAGGGGAAGGACGGTGTGGTGTTTGGCTGGAGCATTTGACCATCGATTACTATCACTTGGTCAAACACATGCCGCAGAGTCTCGTCTCACGAATGCTCTAAAGGGAAATCCGTGAGGGATTCCCCGAGAGAGGGAGGAGGAGCCTGCTGCTCCTCACTCTGACGTGGTGATGATGTAGACGGCTCTGTGACAGCTGCTCCCGCCAATGCCACACCGGAACCTCCCCCCGCTAACTATGGCAGGCCGCACTCTTCACTAAATGAGTCATTAATTCCCCAAATCCCGGCCAATCAGTCCCCAAAATTATCGAGTGGGTAAGGCGAGGATTAACCGCTGCCTTTAATCTAAATTTCTCCCCTCAAAATAGAATGTGGACTGACACTAAAGGGTAGTTGTGAACATCCCCATGCACACACAACACCTTCACCAATTGTGCTCTCCCCAATGCCTCGTCTTGCACCCGGCTTTGGTGGACTGAGGTCTGATTACAGCTGGAGTCCACCAAAGCCTGATACGTATCCCCTTGGATACTCACCGGTATGCGATATGCTCCGGCCTGATCGAGGGCAGTCTCTGGCACATCGGGGATCCAGACCACTGCGCCCACCTCCATTACTGAGCACTGATGCTGGAGGTGCCCCGGCTCCCTGCAGCACCAGCATGCCGGCCCAGGCTCTCCCTCTGCACTGGTGTTCCGGAGTTCACTCACTTGAGAGGGGGAAGACACAGACAGGGATGTAGGAAACAGTAGGGCACTGCAGGTGCAGGGGGCCGGCTGGGGTGGAGCCGGCCCCCGCCTCCATGGTGGGGGAATGGGGTGAGGATGAGGAACAGGGGGAGAGGGAAAGAGAGAAGAGAGGGGAGAAGAGGAGACACGCTGTCCTGCTGTCGGAACAGCCACCATATGGTCCTCCGCCAGCTCAATGGCCGGCTCCAGTGACGCCGGGCGATGGCACTGGACCCACTCCGCGGTTCCTCCCGGAAGTCGGGCGATGAATTGTTCCAGCACCACCAGGTTGATGTCGGCGTCGCGGTTGTCGGCACTCAGCCACCGCCGGCAGGCATCCCGGAGCTGCTGGCCAAGCGCGAACGGCCGGCTGAACTTCTCCAAGTGCAGCATGCGGAAGCGCTGCCACTGCTGTTCCAGTGTGCACCCCACACGTTGGAGGATGGCCCTGCGGAGGTCGGCGTTGTGGGTGCAACTGGTCTTAAGTGATCAGTCTCATTAAATCAGTCTCATTAAATCAGTCTCATTAATAATACCATTAATTTTGGTGTTTAATAATAAATTACCAAACAGCTAAATTATGGTATATTCCAAATTATTATGATCACTACCGATGCAGCAATAATGTATTACTTACCGTATTACATAGACACTACAGCCAATAGCATTCATATACACATGGGTGAAGGCAATTTGGAGTTCTTTGAGATTGTGTGACTTCAGGAATACAGCAGCAAACAACGGACAAGCACAGGTTAACAGAATAATTGAATTTATTATAACAATGATACTAAATGGGTAATAGCAGTTGTTAGTTGATGGGATTTGTAGTTCTAGATGGGGGACTGTGGCTGTCCCTACAGCGTAGACCAGCTGGCTGTCGGCAAGGAGCTGTAGTGCGGCCATCTGCGCCTCGCCTGTTAGCAGGGGGAGGAGGCGCGCTGCGCACTGCTCCACCAGCCAACCCCACGCCTCTGCTGCCTGCTCAAAAAGAGCGAGGAAGGCTTCAGGGTCATCCTGCGGACCCATCTTTGTTAGGGTGAGGTGGGGAGGGTCCACGCCGGTGGTGATGGCAGACCCTGCCAACGCAAGCAGGTGCCAGAACGCCTGGAGATCTTCCTGCTGCGCCAGCACCAGGGCTTCGAACCGTTGTTTTTGCTCCTTCAGGAGGGTGACCAGCGCCTGGTGCTGGCTCTGTTGGGCCATGGTGAGAGCATGGACCAGGTCCTTGAAGGGGGAGGACTCCATGGGGCTGTTCTCTTCTGTACTCTGAGTCCTGGGTTTCAGCACCACTGTAGCAAGGGTTCTAAGTGGGTGGAGCACAGAAGCACGGCAGGCTGAGTTCTCAAAAACTCTTTTCTTTAGCTTTTCAGCTTTTCTATTCACTCTCACACACATGCACACAAGTATCCAGGTTGGGGGAGAGCTCCCTTTCTCTGCCCTCTCTCTCCTTTTAAAGGGCGCCGTCACTGGGGGAGACACACAAACACAGGTTAATTCACGTCAGGTGCAGTGATTTCCTTTCCCTGACTCCACCCTCCATTCACAGACCGACGCTTGGCCACACCCCCGCTGCCACAGTGCCATAACATATAAATTTGTTTCATCTTTTCAACATCTTGCAAGATATCACAAATCCCTTATGTAATTCAATTAGCAAATACACTGTACATTATAATTTTGTTCCTCTTGGGGCACCACACACATCTATCAATTTTGACACAGATAGGGGAAACTATATACCAGGCAGGAGTCTCAATGTCATGTGGGGGCACTATGGAGTCCCTCAGGCACACTCAGGGCTAAGCCTCTATCCCTGAGTAGTGGTGGCCAGGACTGAGGTGTGTACCAGATTTCATCAGTTTGAGTTTTTCGGCAATGGAATCATTACTGTGCAGTTCCAAATGTTGGCGCTATACCAGTAGGTCATTTTGGACATGTGAATATCATTTGAACCATTAAATCCTATAAGTAGTGAAGTTCGAGCCATATCAGGCAATGTATGGTGAAATTATGATACAGTACCTGTTTACGTGGTGTAACATATAAATTTATTGTTTTGGCATTTCAACAGCTTGCAAGATATCACAAATCCCTTTGCAATTCAAAATCAGCAACAACTTGACATCACATACATCAAATATGGCATGAATAAAACAAACTGCCTCAGAGGAGTACGTCAAAATGTAACACATATCAAAACACACACACACTATATATATATATATATATATATATATATATATATATATATATATATATATGCCAAATATGGCATGAATCCAACAAACCACCAAGGAAGAGTACATCAAAATGTAACACGTGTTTTGGCAATGGAGTCATTACTGTCCATGTCCAAATGGTGGTGCTATAGCAGAGGGTGTCTTTGGGCATTTGGATATCTTCAGAACCATGATATTCTATAACATGAAGTTTGAGCTGTATCAGGCAAAGCATGTTGACTTTATGACTCACTTCCTGTTTGTGTGGCATCATGTATAAATTTTCTGGTTTGCCATTTCAACATCTTGCAACATATTGCAAATCCTTTCACATTTTAAAGGGGAACTGAAGGCAAATTTTTTATTTTCAAAATTCTATTTATCTCATTTTATTAAATATAGGAATGCATTTTGATAGCTATTTTGCCACTGTAATAGCAAGTTATGAGTGTTTGAATATGCTATGTAATATATCAGTCCACATGTCAAAGCAAGGGCCATAAACGAGAGTCGTTGAGACCTGTGTGAGACATCGTAGGATGGAAGTAAAACGTACAGGGGAAATCAAAGTGACCAACATCTGCCAATGCTCCCTGTGTCCAAAATTGCTCACTCGTTCACTACTCCCTACTCCTTATATAAGGAATTACTATATAGAGGACTATATAGTGAGCTCATTGTTAAAATGAAAAACCGCTTTCGGACACTAGTCCGTCGCACTGGTATTTACGTCATTATTGTCGGACAATTAAAACGTGCCAGATCAGTCGGCTGGTGGGTTTTCAAAATAATAAATACATGCATGTGTTTTTTCTGATAAATCCATATTATACTGAGTGTATTTCCCACATTAATAAATACAAAGTACCTGCATCTTTCAGTTTTTTATTTTTAAATCAAGGCTGAATACTTTCTTCATTGCCGCTGCCTTTTATTAAATCAAATTTGAGACTTTTAATTTGATTTCTTTCAGCGAGACCACAAAAAAAGAAGCACACACCCTCTTTCGAATGCTGATGTAATCAAGCTGGAAGTTTTGTTTGTTTTGATAGCAATCAGGAAAGTTTGAAAAAAGTAGGCAGTAATCGTCATTTAGACTTGTTTTTGTGCAATATTTTGTTTGGAAAACAGTTTTCAAAATGGCAGCACTGACACCTGGCTTGCACTTCACATTTCAAAGTCTCGCAGAAGTCTCATGAAGATTGTGCTGATAATATTCTATTCTATTCCCAGAGAATATCCACTGGGAACATGTCTGTTGTGATAGCAGGGGGCAGGTGAAGTCTAAGCTGCAGCAGAGAGTCTCTGGAGTATGTGAGTCACCAGCTGACGGGAGTGTCATATAAAAGTCATATAAAAAAACATACTTATGTCCTTTAATAAGGACTGAAAAGAGTACAAAGTAAGAAAAAGGTTAAGAACCCGCTGTTACACAGGTGTCACTATTGCCGCTTTTCCACTACAAATGCGGCTGAGCCGTGCCGTGCCGAGTCGAGCTGAGTCGGGCTGAGCGGGGCTGTTGGAGTTGCATTTCGACTACAACCGCGCTGAACCGTGCTGGCTGGAAGTGGGTGGACACATTGGGTGGAGTTAGCGAAAGTGGGTGGACGTCATGTGATGTCGTTAAGCAGCGCAAACAGTGACATCAGTGACAGTGGCGGAACAAGTCAGAGCCGGGCCAGGGGCGGGGCAAATGACCGGACCCTTTATTAAAGCTTATCATAACATCATTTTAGGCTACAAAATGTCCGCAACTGCGGTGTTTACCAATTTCAACACTACCGGGTGCAGCTATCTTATTTAGTACATCAAGTCCTTCAAACGAACATGTAACTCAGAAACAAAAAACATTAGGATACTGTACATGGCTCATAATAAAACATCAATAGCCTATACTGCGCACATTATTTGAAGGGCATACGAATGAGCGCTCAGAGGTTGCAGCAGTGACAGGAAGAGTCAGAAATAAAAGGAGGGCGGTGCAAACCTCACTGAATGCACTGTGTTTACCAATTTCAACACTACGGGGTGCAACTATGTTATTTTGTACATTAAGTCCTTCAAACAAGCATGTAACTCAGAAACAAAAAAACATTCGGCGACATACTGTACATGGCTCATAATAAAACATCAATAGCCTACTGCGCACATTATTTGAAGGGCATACGGCGAGCCTTGCGCTCCGCGAACTCGTCCACGATGCTCTGTCTGTCACTGATTCAGTGAGCTTTTAAGCGGTAGTCTCACGACCCGAATAGTAAACAATAAACATGGAGGACATGGAGTCGTTAGTGTTGTTGGTCTTGGTGCTGTGGCTTGACAACGCCAACAGATACTGGCAAGAGCGTATAGATGAGGCGAGGCACATAAGGCTTCAGAAATTCTCGTAATTCGTAATTCTTCTTCTTCCGGGTTTGCGGTGTTTACATATCCCAGCGCGCTCGCGGGGCGTGTGTGGGCATGTGAGGACACTCCTCCTCACCAATCAGTGCACAGGGGAGTGTCTGCTCACACCCCCAACCTCAGTCAGCACGGTTTGGCTCGCTTCAGCCCTACCCCAAAACGGTGCGAGTTTTAGGGGCTAAGCAGGGCTGAAACGAGCTGAGTCGTGCTGGTTTTTGGTAGTCGAAACGCGAGCCGTGTCGGGCTGAAGTGAGCTGAAGCGAGCTGAAGTGAGCTGAAAAAGGGTAGTGGAAAAGGGCCATATGACTTTAAATGTCCTGCAAACTTTCTCACACAGCTTTATCCTTGACTTTACCTTATTAGGCCCCAAAGTGACATGTTCGTAACTTCCTGGTGCAGTCAGATGACACTCTGTGAATTTGAATACCCATGACACCATTTTCAAGATGGCCGTGTGCAGGGTAACCACACCTGACCATCTCATCTCATATCATTATCTCTAGCCGCTTTATCCTGTTCCACAGGGTCGCAGGCAAGCTGGAGCCTATCCCAGCTGACTACGGGCGAAAGGCGGGGTACACCCTGGACAAGTTGCCAGGTCATCACAGGGCTGACACATAGACACAGACAACCATTCACACTCACACCTATGGTCAATTTAGAGTCACCAGTGAACCTAACCTGCATGTCTTTGGACTGTGGGGTAAACCGGAGCACCCGGAGGAAACCCACGTGGGCACGGGGAGAACATGCAAACTCCACACAGAAAGGCCCTCGCCGGCCATGGGGCTCGAACCCGGACCTTCTTGCTGTGAGGCAACAGCGCTAACCACTACACCACCGTGCCGCCCCCATACCTGACCAAATCATCTAATTTCAAACATCTTATTTTTGGTGACTAAATGTATGTTTCAACCAAATTAATAATTCTGATACTTAAATAAGATGTCAAATATTGCATTTAACATGTTCTGACAACATTTCCTGAAGAAATTGATATAAAACAAATTACGACAAAATTGTGGTAACATTGATGTCACATCGGGCATTTAACCTTAACATCTCATCTCATCTCATTATCTCTAGCCGCTTTATCCTTCTACAGGGTCGCAGGCAAGCTGGAGCCTATCCCAGCTGACTACGGGCGAAAGGCGGGGTACACCCTGGACAAGTCGCCAGGTCATCGCATGGCTGACACATAGACACAGACAACCATTCACACTCACATTCACACCTATGGTCAATTTAGAGTCACCAGTTAACCTAACCTGCATGTCTTTGGACTGTGGGGGAAACCGGAGCACCCGGAGGAAACCCACGTGGGCACGGGGAGAACATGCAAACTCCACACAGAAAGGCCCTCGCCGGCCATGGGGCTCGAACCCGGACCTTCTTGCTGTGAGGCAACAGCGCTAACCACTACACCACCGTGCCGCCCCCATACCTGACCAAATCATCTAATTTCAAACATCTTATTTTTGGTGACTAAATGTATGTTTCAACCAAATTAATAATTCTGATACTTAAATAAGATGTCAAATATTGCATTTAACATGTTCTGACAACATTTCCTGAAGAAATTGATATAAAACAAATTACGACAAAATTGTGGTAACATTGATGTCACATCGGGCATTTAACCTTAACATAGTCATGGAAAATATATTGTACTGGGCATGGGAGATGATGTTGTGGTCAAGCTGTGTGAAACTCTCCCATCAAACCAAAACTACAAAGTCTTTGCAGGCAATTTTTTTTTTCCTCAGCACCACTGGTTCTCAAGCTTTTTGAGCAACAGATCTACTTTGTAGGAACACTCCGTAGCAATCGCTTGGCTGGTTGTATGCTTGAGGATGACAAAAGTCTTGCCAAGAGAGGCAGAGGATCTGTTGATGCCAGGGTGGAGAAAGGGGAAAGTATGGTCATTGTGAAGTGGTACGACAACAAATCTGTTACCCTGATCTCATTCTACTGTGCAACTGAGCCTCAGGACAAAGCTCAACGCTGGAGCAAATCAGACAAAGCATTTGTGGAGGTCAACAGACTGCACATTGTGAAGGAGTACAACACATTCATGAGGGGGATAGACCTCCTTGATGCATGTGTTGCAAGGTACAAGTACCACATAAGGTCACAGAGGTGGTACCTCTACCTCTTCTGGCAAACCATCATGTTAGGCCTCGTTAATGCATGGTTGATCTACTGCCGTGACTGTAAACTGCTTGGTATCCAAAAGCCACTGAAACAAAGGAGCTTCCAGGCAGAGGTTGCCACTAGCCTGATTCTTTTGCAGGCACAAAGGGGTCGCCCAACACTTGATGCCCCATCTCCACCACTGCCCAAGAGAGTGCGTGTTGGCATTCTGGTTGATGTTCGCACTGACCAGGTTGCACACTGGCCTGTGAAGTGTGAAAAGCATGGCCGTTGCAAATTATGAAAAATCAATGCAACCACCACCCTCTGTGAGAAGTGTGATGTGCATCTTTGCTTCACTGAAGAAGGAAATTGTTTCAGGTGTTACCATTTGGCCTAGGCTACTTTGCTAAAACTGCTTAATGGGCCTGAGAGAGTGATAATAATGGTTAAAACATAGTGCTGATAATACGAAGGTTTTGTTCCCCTTCACTATTCTTTAATAGTTTTTTTTGCACTATGTACATGTTTTCTGAAGGTTACTACATCTGTCTGTAACTCAGGTTTTTTTTACAGCTACAGTAACTTGTTGCATAATTACCCAATATGAGGTAGTTTTTATTATTATTCAGTTTGCACATTTTTTGTTGTAAAACCAGTCAATTTTTTTTTGTTAAACTTAAACATTAAAGTTAGAATGTTATTGTATCTTATGGAAATGCAAATAAAAATACAAATATATGTTACTGAACAAAAAAAACCTGTCAAGCTGATTTATTTTCAAATAAGGAATAAATTTACGATAAGTGCCAAATGTGACATATATGTAACTTTCCAGATCTTTGCCAGTAGGGGTCAGAATAAAAAAAAAACAAATTAGAAATGTGTTCTGTGTGGTCCATTTGGTCTGTTTCATATTCCCTATAATTTTCCTTAAGTTAAGAAGAACAATAGTGTGCTTGCTGCACAAAGCATTGCTGCTTTGTGCAGCAAGCACACTAATAAATAAATATCTCGTCAACTAGCAAAGATGGATTGTGAATTTTTTGTTTTAAAAATGAATTAAAATTTCTCTTGGTGCTTTAACAATTGACATCATAAATTTTACATAATGACACTGAAGGACTGAATTGTGATCATATTGATGTGAGTCATCAGTGCTTGTTGTACGATACAACTTTAGGCATTAATGTGAACACTTCCATGTTGTCTTTGGAAAAAAAAATCTTTAGATATTATTAAAGAAAACACACATTCACATGATGCAGCTGCAGTTAGAAGCCACAATGACTAAGGCTACTATCACACGTCTCGTATCTTGCCACGTAAGCAGTGTGTGGGTCAAATGCCAAGAAATGAGGCATATTTTGTCCAAAATTAAACTCCTGTGACGTACA
This sequence comes from Neoarius graeffei, assembly GCF_027579695.1. Lineage (NCBI taxonomy): Eukaryota > Metazoa > Chordata > Actinopteri > Siluriformes > Ariidae > Neoarius > Neoarius graeffei. Next base: position 15,043,706 of record NC_083575.1, on the reverse strand, counting down.
CTGATTATCCGTGATGTTTCTGTGGCATTCCTATGGCATATTTGGAGTTTGTATTGGGTTCGAGGGACATAAAGTTATAGCATACTGTGGTGTATGCATGGCGCATAATGCGTTGCTGCAGCGAAACCATTTTGTTGCTTTCATTGGCGCAGCGTTTCGTTCTTACATGTGACGTTGCTGCTGTGTACTTGTAGCGTTCACAGGTGGGTATAAAAGGGGGCCCCATGCTGCGTTCATTGTCATTCATCACAGTCAAGAAAGCATCATGCCAGCAAAGAAGTCAGGACCCAAGAAGGGCAAGGGAAGAGGGAAGACATCAGCCGCATCCACCATCCCTCCATTCTCCTCTTCTTCAAGTGAAGTCCACGCTAAACCCACGACAGCTACTTGCACTTCAGGTTCTTCCAGGTCCATGACTGTGGAATGAATGAGAACAAGTAGAGAATGTTGGTCTTTTATAGGTACACATCACATGACCTGTCACCGAATGCCACAAATACCAAAAAATGCAGTGTAGACATTATAGGTACTTTTGCAACAGCACAAATACTTCGACAACGCAATGCTTATGCAGCAGCGACGACACAGCTGCGAAAGGTACATAGTATGTACGCCGTACATATGGATACATATGGCCAGGATATGCCAAAGAAACAAAAAATATGCCATTCATCCACAGCTGATATGTAGTGGATAAGAAAAGAACACTGTGGGTATGCAGTGGCAATGCTTTGTATGCCACAGTTACGCCACAGTTACATCGCATGTCAACTAAAGCATTCACATGGCGTAATAGATGTTCGATCAATGTTCCTGCTGCGTCACTGCCACGTAGCTTTTGTTTTTACAGCATACATGTGAGGTATGTGTGACGTATCAAAGCTGCTATGTATGTATGTATGTGCTATAGATTTTTAAGTGTGGACTTAAAAATACACCGCACCCTGGCATACAAGGAGATCGTGTTACACATCCTAGAGTATTAGCTACGTAAGCTGGCGATGCTGTGATGTTCCTTTCTTACTGCCACGTATCCTGATATGCCATACATATGTAAGGCTGAAACACCAATGTGTGAACAAAGTATGTGTAAATACATTGCTGTTCATGATGACTGACAATTATGTCTCAAATTTTATTATACTGCGTCAGAACAATGGAAAGAGAATCAAACCCAACTTTCAACCAAGAATAACTCAGCTGTGAACCCTCTAACCTGCCACTGATTTGGTGACATTGCAGTGGTTTCACTGTAACAGAATCTGAGTGGTATGTGTGGGTGTTTGCAGTGGCGCGGGAAGACATTGTCGGCAGGGGGTGCTGTGACGTGACCTGGGACATTTTTTTGAAGGGGGGTCTGGGGGTCCTCCACCAGAAAATTTTGTATTTCTTAGATGCAATTTCCTGCATTTTAACCAATCAGGCGTCCGAAATCCTTTTAAGCTTGCAATTGCAATATTTCGTTAAACTGCCTACTACTTATAGGCCTAATCCGTAAAAACGACATTTTTTTTTTTTTGAGTGATGACGGAAGAATCTGAAGCCTGTCTGTCAATGACAATTCTCAGTTAACACGATTACGAAGGACAGGTTATTTTAGAAGCAGAAGCGCACAGCTGTGGTTTAACAGTCGCAGGTTTTACATCTGCTCTAGATAAACTGAAGGAGACGCGGATTCCACCCGATTACAGCCTTACATACCCAGATCCAGTCAAGCGAGTGTGCATTTCAAATAGTCGCACGCACGCACACACACACACATGAAACAGAACAACACTCTCGCTGGAACAACACAAACACCATGGTTCTCTCAATCAACAGACCGAAATCCATGAACCCACTCATCCTACTACTATGGGTTAGTGACACTAACTTAGTGTTCTATTGCAAAAATCACTCATAAAAGTGATGCAGCGGTATTTCACACTCTCCATTAAGAAAAGTAAAAGTAAAACATGATGGACACACCGTTTTAAACGAACATTTTTTAAGACTGTAGTTACATCTGAGTCAACTTCAAAGCACGATGCTAGCAACACCTGCACTTGTTCAAGGCATACCAAATAGGCTCAAGTGAACACAACACAGCGGGCAAAATTAATAACCAAATGGCCTTACCTTAAAACGCTGTCTTGATCATATGACTTCTCGCAATTATTCCACTTAAATCCACACGGTTTAACACACCCAACGCAGATACCAAACTGGAAATGTGCTAACATTGTATTTCTCTACAGACGGTCGACTCGTACTCGCTTCCTGTTGTAATTTCGCGTGCTGAAAAGCTGAACGTCAACGTCACGACAAAAAAAATTCTGATGGTCCACTAGGCTACATATTAAGTTATAAGTTTTAATTAAATCCTTTTTTAAATAACTAAAATGTAGCCCTCATCATCCTACATCTAAAACATGACATATAAAATCAGCAGAGCCAAATGAAAACAAATAAATAAACAAATATATTTTCACGTAAGTTTTGTTTTATGTTCATGTCAGTTTTGAGGGTCCACCACCAGGGGGTGCTGCCGCACACCCCGCACCCCCGGTTCCCGCACCGGTGGGTGTTTGAGACTTTAGTTCTGCAAATAGTGCCTCTTGATATACTTGTGGGTTTTTTGTTTGTTTGTTTGTTTGTTTGTTTTTTAATGCCAGATATCTATTCCTCGATGATCAGCTGTGCAGCTTCAAATTCCAACACATTATATGATGTACACCAACATAACGGTGAACCACCTTTATGTCAGCATGACCAAGGCTGGTTATAATGAGCTCAAAGGCTGAAACATTTCTTCAGGTCTTTTGACTAGCAAATTAACAGCAGTTCACAGGAGAGCCAAAGAGTTTGGCCGGTCATTGTGGGACTGAACAGTGCACTGTCTTGCAATTCTTGTATATTCACACCCTTTCAACTTGAAGAAAAAGAGTGTATTCGTAGCATTTTGAAGCACTGGAAAATGGAGCTGAAGAAGTACTGTGAAACCCACATGAATTCTCAGATAGGTTTGGGACCACACATATAAATTGCTCAGCTCCTGTGGATACAAGCCAATTTTGCACATTCTATGTAGCTTGAGGCCCACTGAGACCTTTCTCAGAGCCTTTCATGAAGCAGAGTGCTTCACGATTGCATTTTTGGTTATAGAGTTAGCATCCAAAAACATTTATTTTGCCCATACCATCAGGGGATGTATTGGAAGTGTGGCCAATTTATTCATAAATGCCATTTACTTAAAGCCAAACAAAACCCTTTGTCCATACTTGATTTGCTGATAAATTTACCCCCACACTTCTTAATAAAAAATAAAACTAACAATTTATCAAGTTTTAAAAGTTGCAGTATTGTTAAGAATAGGCTTCCCTGGGCACAGCCATTTGCACTGAAACTGGATATCCGCTTGTGACATTGCTTACCCACTAGTACACCTTTTACCTCAGTAACACAGAGCCATTTAATCAGAAATTTTCTGTGACCATGTGAACAGATTTTTTTTCCATTCAAGAGTAGCCAGCAATAGAGCATTTACAGATGGCAAAATTGCCAGCAATTACAGACAGGGTTGCTATGTCTGGGAGTTGGATATCTTCTGTATGTAAGCTTGGTCAAGTGCATTTCACATTACAGTTAGTGAAGAATTTGAATTCTCACTCATCTTACTGCCTTTGTTTTCTTCCCATTTCTGTAATCTTTTCCCACATGAAGCATTCCACCATGAAATGGTCTTCGAAAATCACCTTGTACCTGCAGAAATGAAATTTGTCCATAGTGTGACCAGTGCCAATGAAATGCAGCCATTTCACCACATCTAAAAGTAATATTCTTTGTAGGATTGGGGATGGCAAACAAGAAGTTCCCTTTACAATGATGGGGCTTATTTTCACAGCCAAACTCTTGACACTCGGGCACTTTCAGGGTTGTTTACTACAATTTATAAGTGATGAATCCACTAGATCTCAGCATCGGTAAGTCATTTGGTCAGTAACTTGCAACATAATTTCAGATTCTTTCACACAGTTTGTACTTGGAACATGATATTTACTCTCTCCAAGGTACAAATGACAGCACCCAAGGAAGTTTTATTTTAAAAGAAAAACAATCTGTCCAGAGTATACAGGTACAAATATGAATAAATTAACAGTCAAACATGTCTTGTGTGGATATAATCTGTCAGTATCAAGAAGGTTTTTTTTCTGTTTTGTTTGGCTTGAGTGGTGGCAAGTTTTGCGAGCCATTTCATTCATGTCCCAGAACAAAGTGTAAATAAGCAGCATGTACGGTACAGTCAAGCTGGAAAGTCTGCCAGTGACAGTCCCTGTCACTTTCTCCAAGTCAAGTCAAATTTATTTTTATAGTGCTTTTAACAATAGACATTGTTGCAAAGCAGCTTTACAGAATTTAAATTACTTTAAACATGAGCTAATTTTATCCCTAATCTATCCCCAGTGAGCAAGCCTGTGGTGATGGTGGCAAGGAAAAACTCCCTCAGACAGCATGAGGAAGAAACCTCTAGAGGAACCAGAATCAAAAGGGAATCCATCCTCATTTGGGTGACAACAGACAACGTGATGATAACATTTTTAACAGTTTTAACATGAAGTCAGTTTCGTTGATGTTATAACTCTTCATTGCTGGAAACTTGAGTGCAAAACTGTTCATGACAACTGCAGTCCTAAAGTTAGCAAGTCAACTGTAGTCCTCAGCCGTAAAAGCATTCCTGCAAGTGTCCAGAGCATCTTCCAAGTGTGACTTTCAACTGGCCATATGGGGCCGTCCTCCACAGGAGCGATGTGATGAGACTCGAGCCAGATGTAGGGCATCAAGTTGGATCAGGCAGGTCCGAGGAGCAGAGGAGGTCAGCATCTTGATCCCAGGTCTGACATGTAACTCAGAGGGACAGATTCGGGGGGGGGGGGGGGGGGGGGGTAGAAAACACAGGTTGTTGGGTATGCCCAATGTCACCTGAATAAGTAGGAACAGTATACATACCGTATTGCACTGAGTACAAGCAGGGACTCCAGCAACTAACTATGACAGCATAACTAAAAGAGGAGAGCTATCATTCTGTCCATACCAATGAACTGTTTTCGCTTGCACTTCATGGCTATTAAATGTTCCATACTACACAGGGGATTCTTCCCAGATAGCAATTTGATCTGAGTGTATCAGCTCACAAAATTTCTGGCACAGTGCAATAATGAACAGTGCAAAAAAAAGTTAAACAATGTCAACAATGTTCAAAGTGCTGAACTGCATCGTATACATCACCATATATGTAAAACATGGATTAAGTGCTGAACTGCATTATAAACACCATACAAGTAAAACATGGATATAAAACAGATGGCTTTCACACCAAAATGTACTCAAGTTCACAGTCCAGGCTTGTAAAGTAAACCTTATGCATGCTGTCGCTGAGGTAAGAGAGGTTGCTTTCACACCAAAATGTCCTGAAGTTCACACAGGCCTAGCATGTCAAGTGAACCATGGCTTTAAAAACTGGGTTTAAAAAGAAAGAAAGAAAGAAAGAAAGAAAGAAAGAAAGAAAGAAAGAAAGAAAGAAAATGGCAGCGTATGGTATTGGTATAAAGTCTTCACATATGTGATTTAATCAGCAATCACACCACTACAAATGAGCCAAACCAACAGAGGAAACTGACCAAACTTCCCAGTGTGACTGCGCCCTCAGACAGCACCCCTCTCTACAATCACATGTCATCATTAGCCTCGTGCTCAGCCCCTTGTACCTGAAGATGAAAAACATTTATCAGTTCTCACAATGGCATGATTCAAACACAAGTATATCCAGCAATCCTTCCCTACATGATTGGTGTAAATGATTTAACCAAAACTTCTGACAATTAGAGCTGAAACCATTGATTATTTTAGTAATCAATTTCAGTCATTAGGCTAACATTGCTAACTGTGCAGAGTCGGTGATGTTAGCCTAATTCTACTCAGCCTTAGCTCTGGTCCGACAGCTAATGCGGCGGAGTCGGCCTTTTTTCATCCAATTATCAGCAATTTACTTTAATATTGTACATACAGGAACTCGTCTAAACACACAGTGTCTACAACACTACTGAATGCTATCTAGGTTGTCTTGCTAGTTTCTATGTATGAATGGAGAAAAGTCATGGTTATACTGCTTGTATTTCCGTGCAAGCACAAAATCGATTAGGATGGATTGATGTTTTGGGAGACAGAGGCAGTGTATGAAAGGTCAAACCAACACATTCTATTTCGAGGGGAGAAATTTAGAGTAAAGGCGGCAGTTAATCCTCGCCTTACCCATTCTATAATTTTGGGGACTGATTGGCCGGGATTTAGGGAATTAATGGCACATTTAGTGAAGAGTGGGGCCTGCCATAATTTAGCAGGGGGAGGTCCCGGTGTGGCAGTGGCGGGAGCAGCTGTCACAGAGCCGTCTACGTCATCACCATGTCAGAGTGAGGAGCAGCAGGCTCTTCCTCCCTCTCTCAGGGAATCCTTTGCGGATTTCCCATTGGAGCAGTCGCAAGACGGGACTCTGCGGCATGCGTTTGACCAAGTGAGAGTAATTGATGGTCAAACGCTCCAGCCAAATGCCACCCCGTCCTTCCCCTATTTCTCCATTATTAAGGATAGGTTATACTGAGTGATGCAGGACACTCAGACTAAGGAACCTATAACACAGCTTTTGATCCCAAAGAGCTGCCAGGAATTTATATTCCAGGAGGCTCACTTTAGTCCCTTGGCCAGACACTTGGGGCAGGATAAGACACTAGCCTGAATAATGGCCCGGTTCTATTGGCCAGGGATTCGCGGCGATGTCCGTAGGTGGTGTACGGCATGCCGCGAATGCCAGTTAGTAAATCCAGTGGCCATTCCAAAAGCGCCTTTGCGCTCTATGCCATTAAGCGAGACCTCGTTCGAAAGAATTGGGATGGATCTCGTTGGGCCATTAGATCGGTCAACATGAGGATATCGCTTTAGTTTAGTCCTGGTGGACTATGTAACGCGATATCCGGAAGCAGTGCCTCTTCGCAATATCTCAGCATGTAGTATTGCAGAAGCACTCTTCCACATCATCTCCCAAGTCAGAATCCCCAAAGAGATTCTGACTGATCAAGGCACTATGTTTATGTCATGCACACTGCGCGAACTGTATGGGTTACTGGGAATTAAGCCTATCTGCACCAGCATTTATCACCCACAAACGGATGGCTTAGTCGAACGGTTCAATCGCACCCTCAAGAAAATAATTCGGAAATTTGTACGCGAGGATGCACGCAACTGGGATAAATGGCTCAAGCCCCTGTTATTCGCAGTGCGAGAGGTCCCACAAGCCTCCACAGGGTTCTCCCCGTTTGAATTATTATATGGGCGTAAGCCACGTGGCATTCTATATGTGCTGCATGAAAATTGGGAGGAGGAACCTTCAACAAGCAAAAATGAAATTCAATACGTTATCGACCTGCGTGCCAAACTCCACACACTCACACACCTAACCCAGGAGAATTTGTGGCAGGCCCAAGAACATCAAGTTCATCTGTACGACAGGGGCACGTGCCATAGGGAATTCACAGCAGGAGATAAAATACTCTTGTTGTTGCCCACGTCGAGCTCCAAATTGATCGCCAGGTGGCAAGGACCCTTTGAGGTCACACGGCGAGTCAGGGACGTCGACTATAAGGTGAGGCTAACGGACAGGGGTGGGGCATTACAGATTTACCACCTCAATCTGTTAAAACTTTGGAATGAGGAGGTCCCTGTGGCGTTGGTGTCGGTGGTTCCAGAGAAGGCGGAGCTGGGGCCGGAGGTTCAAAAAGGAAAATTGACATTGCCCACCGCTCCGGTCCCCTGTGGAGACCACCTCTCCCCGACCCAACTCACGGAGGTTGCCCAGTTGCAGACAGAATTTTCTGACATGTTCTTGCCCCTGCCTGGCTGCACCCACCTCATTGAACACCACATTGAGACGCCCCTGGGGGTAGTAGTGTGCAGCCGCCCTTACAGACTGCCCGAACACAAGAAAAAGGTGGTTCAGTAAGAACTCAAGGCCATGCTCAAAATGGGCATAGTCGAGGAGTCCCACAGTGACTGGAGCAGTCTGGTGGTCTTGGTTCCCATGGCCGATGGGTCGGTCCGGTTCTGTGTGGACTATAGAAAAGTCAACGCGGTGTCTAAATTCGATGCGTACCCAATGCCTCATATTGACGAGTTGCTCGATTGACTAGGCACAGCTTGTTTTTATTCGACACTGGATTTGACAAAGGGATATTGGCAGATCCCCTTGACTCCGCTATCCTGAGAGAAAATGGCCTTTTGGCCTTTGAAAGGCCTTCGAGGTGGTCCACTGGCTGGGGGCGCAGACGGTTGTGGTGGATTTCCTCTCCCGTCGGTGGGGGAGGAGTCAGCTGCAGGCTGGATGGCTCCCCGGTCTGAGTCAGGCGGTGGGGGTATGTGGCAATGGGGGCATGGTCAAGCGTCGGTCTGTGAATGGAGGGCAGAGTCAGGGAAGGTAAGTGGCAGAATCAATGCACCTGATGGGAATTAACCTGTGTTTGTGCATCTTCCCCAGTGACCACGCCCTATAAGAGGAGAGGGAGAGCAGAGGAAGGGAGCTCTTTCCCCAACCAGAATGCTTGTGTGTGCACACGTGTGACTGGGAGAGTGTAAAGTAAAAACTGAAAAGCTAAAATAAAAGAGTTTGTGAGAACTCAGTTCTGGCCTTTTGTGCTTCTGTGCTCCACCCACCTTAAACCATTTCTACAAACATTAACAGTTTTAACATGAAGTCAGTTTTGTTGATGTTATAAACTCTTCATTGATGGAAACTTGAGTGCAAAATTGTTCATGACAACTGCAGTCCTAAAGTTAGCAAGTCAACTGTAGTCCTCAGCCATAAAAGCATTACTGTAAGTGTCTAGAGCATCTTCCAAGTGTGACTTTCAACTGTCCACATGGGGCTGTCCTCCACAGGAGCGATGTGATGGGACTCCAACCAGACACAGAGCACCAGGATGGATCAGGCAGGTCAGAGGAGCAGAAGAGGTCAGCATCTCAATCCCAGGACTGACATGTAACTCAGAGGGACAGATGGGGTGGGGGGGGAGAAAACACAGGTTGTTAGGTCTGCCCAATGTCACCTGAATAAGTAGGAACAGTATACATATTGCACTGAGTACAAGCAGGGACTCCGGCAAAACTAATTATGACAGCATAACTAAAACTAATAACTAATCAATATATTAAAAATGTGTGAAGAAAGTGAGCTCAGAAGTAAGAAGGGAGAAGGACTGAAAAGGCAGGAAGTGCAGTGACTGCATCCTCATCACAGTTGGGAAGTAGAGATGGTGTCTTTGCAGGTAAGCAGGTCCATGAAGTCTTCCTGGAAGACCACGTTCCTTCTCATGTCTTTAGGGTGGAAAGATCCAGTCTGAGACCCAGACACCAACAAACATGGAAATTAGCTGCATACTTGCCTTAGAGCTGGACATCCACAGTTCCTCCTTGCAGACAGGGGCAGGGTATCCCCAGTGTCAGCAGGATGTCATTGGTGCAGGTCTTGAAGTGCTGAAGAGGCCTTGCTGCATGCTCTCAATTCAGGTTGGATGGGTCTGGGGCTAGACAACTTCTGTTCTCCCTCCACCTCCTGCCATCAGCCCTCCTGGCCACTGTCTGTGAGTGTTCTGGAAACTGTTGCTCAACCCACTCAGAAACTTTCTACAGGAGCTACCCTCTGGGTAGTGGGAAAACCTGCCTGAGAAGGAGTGCAAGTTCCACCATACTGGATGTTTTTAACCCACTCTGAAGCTTTGCTGGTAAGCCAGGAAACAAACCAAAATATATCACTCTCCTTTGACAGAAGATGCACTAGGTGCTGAAAATACACTTTTGCCTACTCAAGGAAAATCCATAGCTCTCATAAGGAGCAGGAGTAGCCAAGTGTTACATGGAACTCAATGGTATTATACACTGGCAAAGTGAGGGAGAGGATCATGTTAGGAGAGACTGATTTGTTGCCCCACTGGAACAGCCACATCCTATCATTCTCCCAGTGTGTCATACTTCGCGTGCAGGATCACTGCATCCTTCAGCACCAAAGTCATCTGTAACTTGTGAGTGAATGATGTAGGAAATTTTATTTTGAAAAATCCAAGAACTGTATTTGGTATCCATAGAGGGAGTCAATAAACATGTAAGGAACATCAAACAAGGGTAATCCATATTCAACAATTATTGTGCACAAGTCGGACAACCGGAATATTGTTTTTTTTTGGGGGGGAACCACACAATGCAAATGACAAAATGCCTTGATATGAAGGCATGTCAATGTATAAAGGGACAGACTAATCAAGGATTTAACAAGGAACAGATGAACACAACAGGACAACCAGTCAATAACAGGGCAGACTTGGAGATGGTACTAAAATAAAGACTGACCAAACAAACAAAAGCACATGGATAACCACAAACACAAACAATGCTCACAGCACTGGGAATCATGTAACACACTGTGAAAGGGAATTTGTGACACATTTTCATGGTTTATAAAATAAAATCATGCCACCTTAATGTTTTTGTGAACTTTTTCCAATCGATATGGCCATGTAAGAAGTACAAAGCAATGGGCTGCAGTATTTTAAAATGCAACAATATCAGTGATTTGGCTTTATTCATACTGGCTCAGTAATTACTGATAAGTTTATAACACAGTGAAAACATGTCATGACCCCAGCTTGGAAGCAAATGAGCAGAAACAGGAGCTCCATAGTAAGGATATGATTTGCAGTCTGGATGGGTATTGTGAGAAATTAGTAATGGAAAAAGAATGCTGGATGAGGATGAGAAAAAGCAGGGGAATGATAATCATTGCCTCTGTAGTAATTATAATCGGTGCATGTGGGTAATAAGCATTTTTATTATTGTTATTGCTCTGCTAGTGTTTGGGAATTTCAGAGACAGGTGGTGGCAGTTACTTTATCACTGACGGGAATAAATAGATTATTGTGCTTTTTTTAACACTAAAGACCAATAATTAGTTAAAACCTTAATGGAGTAGGGGCCATTATGTGCTGATCATAAAATTAAATGCAGTAAAATACAGTGAAATAAAGAAATGAAATATTTCTAACCCATATGGGTTTTGATTTTAGGCCTGGTGCTCAGCTTGTTGAACCGGCGAGTGGCCTAGTGGTTAGCGTGTCTGCCTCTTGATTGAGAGTTCGAGTCACGGTCGGGCCATACCAAAGACCATCATAAAAATGGTACCTACTGCCATTTGGCAAGGCATGCTGCAATACAGATGTGAGTGGGGAGTCAAACTCTCGCGGTTACCAGAGGACTAGCCTCCCACTGTAACCCTAGCTATGTAATAGGTGAGAAGCTGAGGGCTACGGAAATGGAGATCGGCGCCACTTGGTGTGGGAAGGACTTTGGTTTGGCTCAGCTTGTTGCAAGTTGTTGAAATTTTAGGTGGATGGATTTGTATCAACTGTGTCGCTTCATAATGTGTGTTATTTTGAAACTGCTGCAATGAAAGATATTTGCGAGGTAAGCATTGCAAAACCTGCAGAAAGTAGGGTGTATTGGAGTGGCAAGGCCAGAAACTGAACAGTGGGTGGGCCTGGGTAAAACAGGGTGGGCATGGGTTTGACAGCAGTTGTGCAGTAGTAGTATTAGATTATTTTTTCACTTTTTTGTTGAGTATTATTTAAAAAAAAAAAAAGAAACATGAATATCCCTTAACTTTTAACAATCTCCTGTGGATTTCACACATTTTAATTTTTACCTACTTTCTGAATGTAATCTCTTCTGTGGTAAGTTGTCTGCTTTGGTAAAGCTTCTGCACATGCAACAAATAGATGTTGTGCATGTCAGGAACAACAAAAATGGTAGAAATTATATCATTGGGCAATTACTCACAGCCTTCACTGTTGAAATGGTGAGAGATGAGCAGATGTACTTGTGTGTATGTGGGTGTGTGTGTGGGGGGGGCATGTGGTGTATCTACCTAGCCTCTAGGGGCGCTGCGATATCGTAATGAGCGGGACAATGACGTACAAGAGAATAAGAGGGATGAAGTAAAGTGAAGTTCATGTTACCCATTGCTCTGTGATTTATTAGGGCCCGAGCCCTATGGGCGAAGGCCCTATTGTTCTTGTAAGAGTTCACTATTATTATTATTCTTCCGTCTTCTTTATTTTTCTCCGCTGTTGGGCCATTTTCGGGGCACTTGCCATGGGCGAAAACGCACGAAATTTGGCACCAGTTCCGAGAATTGCCACCGCTACTCAGACCGCCCTATGGGCGAAGGCCCTATTGTTCTTGTAAGAGTTCACTATTATTAGGGCCCGAGCCCTATGGGCGAAGGCCCTATTGTTCTTGTAAGAGTTCACTATTATTAGGGCCCGAGCCCTATAGGGCGAAGGCCCTATTGTTCTTGTAAGAGTTCACTATTATTATTCTTCCGTCTTCTACTTCTTGTTCTTCTTCTTTATTTTTCTCCGCTGTTGGGCCATTTTCGGGGCGCTTGCCATGGGCGAAAACGCACGAAATTTGGCGCCAGTTCCGAGAATTGCCACCGCTACTCAGAACCAAAAGCCCAAACTTGGCCGGGGCTCAGGGCCTCTATAGCGCCCCCTAAGTCGTTGTGATTTTGGTCTCCCGCATTAAGGTGCCTGGGTGCCATGTAGTTTGTAGTAGTGGCATGCCATTTGGGACGCATATGTATCTCACTAGGCCGGACAAAAATGTAATGCTAATGCATTAGCCACGCCCAACAGGAAGTGAGGTAATTTCACTTTTGTGCGAAATGCATGGCCACGAAGACGGCGCAACTCCTCCTAGACCGTTCTTAGGAATGTCACCAAAATTGATACACATCATCTACAGATATGGCTGCCAAAAGTTACTAAATACGTTTCACGTAGCATAAACCGTTCAGAAGTTATACGTCAATCAATTTTCGATGCAAAATTTTACATGCTTAAAAATTCATAACAAATCTTCTAGTTGCTCAAAACTGCTCATACTTCACAGGCACATCACTCATTGGGCTTCTGACATGTTACCCAATTTCTGTGATATTTTGCCACTGGGGGCGCTATTTTTGGGCAAAAAATCCAATCTTTCCTCAAATTTGGTCAAACTTCACGGCCACCCTCTTACTACCTCCCATGTCATGTATACCACATTTTGGGAATTTTCGTCCATGGGGGGCGCTGTGTTTGGCCGACGCAATTGCTCCAAAACGGGTTTTTGGTAAATAATTCCATAATGCTTTTCCTTCACACCACTACCTTGTGATAGTACGTTGCTGTTGTAGACACTTATTTTTCCAACTCATAATCGCTCATGTACAGCATAGCGCCACCTACTGACATGGGAAAAACCATAACATTTATTTTCAAAAATCTATATCTCATCTTCTATTTACTCAATTGTCATCAAACTTCATACGCAAACTCTTCATAGCTCACCTGACATATACGCCAAATTTTGTGCACTTTCGCCCCTGGGGGTGCTGGTTATGGCAAAAATGATATTGCAACTTCTGATTTGTCAAACTTGGCAAGCAAACTCTTTACAAGACCCTTTTTGGGGCGCTTGCCATGGTTGACAACGCACGAAATTTGGCTCCTTTTTCTTAGACTGCCACAGCTACTGAGAACCAGAAGCCCAGATCCAGGCGGGCCTCAGGGCCTCTTTAGCGCCCCCTAAGTCGTTGTGATTTTGGCCTCCCGCATAAAGGTGCCTGGTTGCCATGTAGTTTGTAGTAGTGGCATGCCATTTGGTACACATATGTATCTCACTAAGCCGGACAAAAATGTAATGCCAATGCATTAGCCACGCCCAACAGGAAGTGAGGTTATTTCACTTTTGTGCGAAATGCATGGCCAGGAAGACGGCGCAACTCCTCCTAGGCCGTTCATAGGAATGTCACCAAAATTGATACACATCATCTACAGACATGGCTGACAAAAGTTCCTAAACACGTTTCACGTAGGATAAGCCGTTCAGAAGTTATACGTCAATCAATTTTCAATGCAAAATTTTACATGCTTAAAAATTCATAACAAATCTTCTAATTGCTCAAAACTGCTCATACTTCACATGCAAATCACGCATTGGGCTTCTGACATGCTACCCAAATTCTGTGATATTTCGCCACTGGGGGCGCTATTTTTGGGCAAAAAATCCAATCTTTCCTCAAATTTGGTCAAACTTCACGGCCACCCTCTTACTACCTCCCATGTCATGTATACCCCATTTTGGGAATTTTCGTCCATGGGGGGCGCTGTTTTTGGCCGACGCAATTGCTCCAAAACGGGTTTTTGGTAAATAATTCCTTAATGCTTTTCCTTCACACCACTACCTTGTGATAGTACGTTGCTGTTGTAGACACTTATTTTTCCAACTCATAATCGCTCATGTACAGCATAGCGCCACCTTCTGACATGGGAAAAACCAAAACATTTTTCTTTCAAAAATCAATATCTCATCTTCTATTTACTCAATCTTGATCAAACTTGATACGCACACTCTTAACAGGTGACCTGACATATCTCCCAAATTTTGTAAACTTTTGCCACTGGGGGCGCTGTTTTCAGGCAACATTTTATATCTCGGCTTCTGATTGGTCAAACTTGATCAAACTTGACACAACAACTCTTCATAGGTGCCTTGACATGTAGACCAAATTTGGTGAACTTTCACCACTGGGGGCGCTCATTGCGCTGTATCAGTTGCAGGAGAGGTGTTTACAATCATGAGGCACCAGGAGTATGTTGTTTTGGTTGCCTTAAACACACATGACTTGTGGGGAATGGGTGGGCAGTCGGGAGCAAGTGTTGTAGCGTTACATACAGACTAATAGATGTCTAACAGAAGACAATCCTATGAAGCTATAGCTTGGTGACTGAGAAGGTAAATACATTAATTTGGTTGGGGAGCCATGGCATAAAATTTTCTGTCCATGACAACATCTCAGCGCACCGTGTACTCTGTGTCCGATTCTGTGCTTTGTCGCCATTGTGGGAGTAATGTCTGTTGCCAAAGAAGCTGTGGAAGGTATTTCGCGGGGACGCATGCCCCCGGCCCCCTTGGCCGCTGGCGCGAGGGCCCGTCGAGGCCGCTTGCGGCTTTAATTAGGGCCCGAGCCCTATAGGGCGAAGGCCCTATTGTTCTTGTAAGAGTTCACTATTATTAGGGCCCGAGCCCTATAGGGCGAAGGCCCTATTGTTCTTGTAAGAGTTCACTATTATTAGGGCCCGAGCCCTATAGGGCGAAGGCCCTATTGTTCTTGTAAGAGTTCACTATTATTATTAGGGCCCGAGCCCTATGGGCGAAGGCCCTATTGTTCTTGTAAGAGTTCACTATTATTATTCTTCCGTCTTCTTCTTCTTCCGTCTTCTTCTTCTTCTTTATTTTTCTCCGCTGTTGGGCCATTTTCGGGGCGCTTGCCATGGGCGAAAACGCACGACATTTGGCACCAGTTCCGAGAATTGCCACCGCTACTCACCGCCAGAAGCCCAAACTTGGCCGGGGCTCAGGGCCTCTATAGCGCCCCATAAGTCGTTGTTATTTTGGCCTCCCGCATTAAGGTGCCTGGGTGCCATGTAGTTTGTAGTAGTGGCATGCCATTTGGTACGCATATGTATCTCACTAAGCTGGACAAAAATGTAATGCCAATGCATTAGCCACGCCCAACAGGAAGTGAGGTAATTTCACTTTTGTGCGAAATGCATGGCCACGAAGACGGCGCAACTCCTCCTAGACCGTTCATAGGAATGTCACCAAAATTGATACACATCATCTACAGACATGGCTGACAAAAGTTACTAAATAAGTTTCACGTCGGATAAACCGTTCAGAAGTTATACATCAATCAATTTTCGATGCAAAATTTTACATGCTTAAAAATTCATATCAAATCTTCTGATTGCTCAAAAATGCTCATACTTCACACGCAAATCACTCATTGGGCTTCTGACATGTTACCCAATTTCTGTGATATTTCGCCACTGGGGGCGCTATTTTTGGGCAAAAATTCCAATCTTTCCTCAAATTTGGTCAAACTTCACGGCCACCCTCTTACTTCCTCCCATGTCATGTATACCACGTTTTGGAAATTTTCGTCCATGGGGGGCGCTGTTTTTGGCCGACGCAATTGCTCCAAAACGGGTTTTTGGTTAATAATTCCATAATGCTTTTCCTTCACACCACTACCTTGTGATAGTACGTTGCTGTTGTAGACACTTATTTTTCCAACTCATAATCGCTCATGTACAGCATAGCGCCACCTACTGCCATGGGAAAAACCAAAAAATTTATTCTTCAAAAATCTATATCTCATCTTCTATTTACTCAATTGTCATCAAACTTCATACGCAAACTCTTCATAGCTCACCTCACATATACACCAAATTTTGTGCACTTTTGCCACTGGGGGCGCTACTTTTGGGCAAAAAATCCAATCTTTCCTCAAATTTGGTCAAACTTCACGGCCACCCTCTTACTACCGCCCATGTCATGTATACCACATTTTGGGATTCTTCGTCCATGGGGGGCGCTGTTTTTGGCCGACGCAATTGCTCCAAAACGGGTTTTTGGAGCATAATTCCATAATGCTTTTCCTTCACACCACTACCTTGTGCAAGTACCTTGCTGTTGTAGACACTTATTTTTCCAACTCATAATCGCTCATGTACAGCATAGCGCCACCTAGTGACATGGGAAAAACTAAAAAATTTATTCTTCAAAAATCTACATCTCATCTTCTATTTACTCAATTGTCATCAAACTTCATACGCAAACTCTTCACAGCTCACCTGACATATACGCCAAATTTTGTGCACTTTCGCCCCTGGGGGTGCTGGTTATGGCAAAAATGATATTGCAGCTTCTGATTTGTCAAACTTGGCAAGCAAACTCTTTACAAGACCCTTATTGGGGCGCTTGCCATGGTCGACAACGCACGAAATTTGGCTCCTTTTTCTTAGACTGCCACCGCTACTGAGAACCAGAAGCCCAGATCCAAGCGGGCCTCAGGGCCTCTATAGCGCCCCCCGAGCACCGTTCAGTGCGAGACCCTATTGTTGCCATGTGTCCATTTCTGTGGTTTGTCGCCATTGTGGGAGTAATGTCTCTTGCCGAAGAAGCTGTGGAAGGTATTTCGCGGGGACGCATGCCCCCGCCCCCCTTGGCCACTGGCGCGAGGGCCCGTCGAGGCCGCTTGCGGCTTTAATTAGGGCCCGAGCCCTATAGGGCGAAGGCCCTATTGTTCTTGTAAGAGTTCACTATTATTAGGGCCCGAGCCCTATAGGGCGAAGGCCCTATTGTTCTTGTAAGAGTTCACTATTATTATTCTTCCGTCTTCCTCTCTTCTTCTTCTTCTTCTTTATTTTTCTCCGCTGTTGGGCCATTTTCGGGGCGCTTGCCATGGGCGAAAACGCACGAAATTTGGCACCAGTTCCGAGAATTGGCACCGCTACTCAGAACCAAAAGCCCAAACTTGGCCGGGGCTCAGGGCCTCTATAGCGCCCCCTAAGTCGTTGTGATTTTGGCCTCCCGCATTAAGGTGCCTGGTTGCCATATAGTTTGTAGTTGTGGCATGCCATTTGGTATGCATATGTATCTCACTAAGCCGGACAAAAATGTAATGCCAATGCATTAGCCACGCCCAACAGGAAGTGAGGTAATTTCACTTTTGTGCGAAATGCATGGCCACGAAGACGGCGCAACTCCTCCTAGACCGTTCATGGGAATGTCACCAAAATTGATACACATCATCTACAGACATGGCTGACAAAAGTTCCTAAATACGTTTCACGTTGGATAAACCGTTCAGAAGTTATACGTCAATCAATTTTCACTTCAATATTTTACATGCTTAAAAATTCATAACAAATCTTCTAATTGCTCAAACCTGCTCATACTTCACACGCTAATCACTCATTGGGCTTCTGACATGTAACCCAATTTCTGTGATATTTTGCCACTGGGGGCGCTATTTATGGGCAAAAAATCCAATCTTTCCTCAAATTTGGTCAAACTTCACGGCCACCCTCTTACTACCTCCCATGTCATGTATGCCGCATTTTGGGAATTTTCGTCCATGGGGGGCGCTGTTTTTGGCCGACGCAATTGCTCCAAAACGGGTTTTTGGTAAATAATTCCATAATGCTTTTCCTTCACACCACTACCTTGTGATAGTGCGTTCCTGTTGTAGACACTTATTTTTCCAACTCATAATCGCTCATGTACAGCATAGCGCCACCTTCTGACATGGGAAAAACCAAAAAATTTATTCTTCAAAAATCTATATCTCATCTTCTATTTACTCAATTGTCATCAAACTTCATACGCAAACTCTTCATAGCTCACCTGACATGTACGCCAAATTTTGTGCACTTTCGCCCCTGGGGGTGCTGGTTATGGCGGAAATGATATTGCAGCTTCTGATTTGTCAAACTTGGCAAGCAAACTCTTTTCAAGACCCTTATTGTGGCGCTTGCCATGGTCGACTACGCACGAAATTTGGCTCCTTTTTCTTAGACTGCCACCGCTACTGAGAACCAAAAGCCCAGATCCAGGCGGGCCTCAGGGCCTCTATAGCGCCCCCTAACTCGTTGTGATTTTGGCCTCCCGCTTTAAGGTGCCTGGTTGCCATGTAGTTTGTAGTAGTGGCATGCCATTTGGTACGCATATGTATCTCACTAAGCCGAACAAAAATGTAATGCCAATGCATTAGCCACGCCCAACAGGAAGTGAGGTAATTTCACTTTTGTGCGAAATGCATGGCCACGAAGACGGCGCAACTCCTCCTAGACCGTTCATAGGAATGTCACCAAAATTGATAGACATCATCTACCGACATGGCTGACAAAAGTTACTAAATAAGTTTCACGTAGCATGAACCGTTCAGAAGTTATACGTCAATCAATTTTCAATGCAGAATTTTACATGCTTAAAAATTCATAACAAATCTTCTAATTGCTCAAACCTGCTCATACTTCACACGCAAATCACTCATTGGGCTTCTGACATGTTACCCAATTTCTGTGATATTTTGCCACTGGGGGCGCTATTTATGGGCAAAAAATCCAATCTTTCCTCAAATTTGGTCAAACTTCACGGCCACCCTCTTACTACCTCCCATGTCATGTATGCCGCATTTTGGGAATTTTCGTCCATGGGGGGCGCTGTTTTTGGCCGACGCAATTGCTCCAAAACGGGTTTTTGGTAAATAATTCCATAATGCTTTTCCTTCACACCACTACCTTGTGATACTGCGTTCCTGTTGTAGACACTTATTTTTCCAACTCATAATCGCTCATGTACAGCATAGCGCCACCTTCTGACATGGGAAAAACCAAAAAATTTATTCTTCAAAAATCTATATCTCATCTTCTATTTAGTCAATTGTCATCAAACTTCATACGCAAACTCTTCATAGCTCACCTGACATGTACGCCAAATTTTGTGCACTTTCGCCCCTGGGGGTGCTGGTTATGGCGGAAATGATATTGCAGCTTCTGATTTGTCAAACTTGGCAAGCAAACTCTTTTCAAGACCCTTATTGTGGCGCTTGCCATGGTCGACTACGCACGAAATTTGGCTCCTTTTTCTTAGACTGCCACCGCTACTGAGAACCAAAAGCCCAGATCCAGGCGGGCCTCAGGGCCTCTATAGCGCCCCCTAACTCGTTGTGATTTTGGCCTCCCGCTTTAAGGTGCCTGGTTGCCATGTAGTTTGTAGTAGTGGCATGCCATTTGGTACGCATATGTATCTCACTAAGCCGAACAAAAATGTAATGCCAATGCATTAGCCACGCCCAACAGGAAGTGAGGTAATTTCACTTTTGTGCGAAATGCATGGCCACGAAGACGGCGCAACTCCTCCTAGACCGTTCATAGGAATGTCACCAAAATTGATACACATCATCTACAGACATGGCTGACAAAAGTTACTAAATAAGTTTCACGTAGCGTGAACCGTTCAGAAGTTATACGTCAATCAATTTTCAATGCAGAATTTTACATGCTTAAAAATTCATAACAAATCTTCTAATTGCTCAAAACTGCTCATACTTCCCACGCAAATCACTCATTGGGCTTCTGACATGTTACCCAATTTCTGTGATATTTCGCCACTGGGGGCGCTATTTTTGGGCAAAAAATCCAATCTTTCCGCAAATTTGGTCAAACTTCACGGCCACCCTCTTACTACCTCCCATGTCATGTATACCACATTTTGGGAATTTTCGTCCATGGGGGGCGCTGTTTTTGGCCGACGCAATTGCTCCAAAACGGGTTTTTGGTAAATAATTCCATAATGCTTTTCCTTCACACCACTACCTTGTGATAGTGCGTTGCTGTTGTAGACACTTATTTCTCCAACTCATAATCGCTCATGTACAGCATAGCGCCACCTACTGACATGGGAAAAACCAAAAAATTTATTCTTCAAAAATCTATATCTCATCTTCTATTTACTCAATTGTCATCAAACTTCATACGCAAACTCTTCATAGCTCACCTGACATATACGCCAAATTTTGTGCACTTTTGCCCCTGGGGGTGCTGGTTATGGCACAAATGATATTGCAGCTTCTGATTTGTCAAACTTGGCAAGCAAACTCTTTACGGTATTTCGCGGGGACGCTTGCCCCCGCCCCCCCTGGCCGCTGGCGCGAGGGCCCGTCGAGGCCGCTTGCGGCTTTAATTATTCTTCTTCTTTATTTTTCTCCGCTGTTGGGCCATTTTCGGGGCGCTTGCCATGGGCGAAAACGCGCGAAATTTGGCGCCACTTCCGAGAATTGCCACCGCTACTCAGAACCAAAAGCCCACACTTGGCCGGGGCTCAGGGCCTCTATAGCGCCCCCTAAGTCGTTGTGATTTTGGCCTCCCGCATTAAGGTGCCTGGTTGCCATATAGTTTGTAGTAGTGGCATGCCATTTGGTATGCATATGTATCTCACTAAGCCGGACAAAAATGTAATGCCAATGCATTAGCCACGCCCAACAGGAAGTGAGGTAATTTCACTTTTGTGTGAAATGCATGGCCACGAAGACGGCGCAACTCCTCCTAGACCGTTCATAGGAATGTCACCAAAATTTATACACATCATCTACAGACATGCCTGACAAAAGTTACTAAATACGTTTCACGTAGGATAAACCGTTCAGAAGTTATACGTCAATCAATTTTCACTTCAAAATTTTACATGCTAAAAAATTCATAACAAATCTTCTAATTGCTCAACACTGCTCATACTTCACACCCTAATCACTCATTGGGCTTCTGACATGTTACCCAATTTCTGTGATATTTCGCCACTGGGGGCGCTATTTTTGGGCAAAAAATCCAATCTTTCCTCAAATTTGGTCAAACTTCACGGCCACCCTCGTACTACCTCCCATGTCATGTATACCACATTTTGGGAATTTTCGTCCATGGGGGGCGCTGTTTTTGGCCGACGCAATTTCTCCAAAATGGGTTTTTGGTAAATTATTCCATAATGCTTTTCCTTTACACCACTACCTTGTGATAGTGCGTTGCTGTTGTGGACACTTATTTTTCCATTTCATAATCACTCATGTACAGCATAGCGCCACCTACTGACATGGGAAAAACCAAAAAATTTATTCTTCAAAAATCTATATCTCATCTTCTGTTTACTCAATTGTCATCAAACTTTATAACCAAACTCTTCATAGCTCACCTGACATGTACGCCAAATTTTGTGCACTTTCGCCCCTGGGGGTGCGGGTTATGGCAGAAATGATATTGCAGCTTCTGATTTGTCAAACTTGGCAAGCAAACTCTTTACAAGACCCTTTTTGGGGCGCTTGCCATGGTCGACATCGCACAAAATTTGGCTCCTTTTTCTTAGACTCCCACCGCTACTGAGAACCAGAAGCCCAGATCCAGGCGGGCCTCAGGGCCTCTATAGCGCCCCCTAACTCATTGTGATTTTGGCCTCCCGCATTAAGGTGCCTGGTTGCCATGTAGTTTGTAGTAGTGGCATGCCATTTGGTACGCATATGTATCTCACTAAGCCGGACAAAAATGTAATGCCAATGCATTAGCCACGCCCAACAGGAAGTAAGGTAATTTCACTTTTGTGCGAAATGCATGGCCACGAAAACGGCGCAACTCCTCCTAGACCGTTCATAGGAATGTCACCAAAATTGATACACATCATCTACAGACATGGCTGACAAAAGGTCCTAAATACGTTTCACGTAGAATAAACCGTTCAGAAGTTATACGTCAATCAATTTTCAATGCAAAATTTTACATGCTTAAAAATTCATAACATATCTTCAAATTGCTCAAAACTGCTCATACTTCACACGCAAATCACTCATTGGGCATCTGACATGTTACCCAATTTCTGTGATATTTCGCCACTGGGGGCGCTATTTTTGGGCAAAAAATCCAATCTTTCCTCAAATTTGGTCAAACTTCACGGCCACCCTCTTACTACCTCCCATGTCATGTACACCTCATTTTGGGAATTTTCGTCCATGGGGGGCGCTGTTTTTGGCCGACGCAATTGCTCCAAAACAGGTTTTTGGTAAATAATTCCATAATGCTTCTCCTTCACACCACTACCTTGTGATAGTACGTTGCTGTTGTAGACACTTATTTTTCCAACTCATAATCGCTCATGTGCAGCATAGCGCCACCTACTGACATGGGAGAAACCAAAAAATTTATTCTTCAAAAATCAATATCTCATCTTCTATTTTCTCAATCTTGATCAAACTTGATACGCACACTCTTAACAGGTCACCTGACATATGTGCCAAATTTTGTGAACTTTTGCCACTGGGGGCGCTGTTTTCAGGCAACAATTTATATCTCGGCTTCTGATTGGTCAAACTTGATCAAACTTTACAAAACAACTCTTCATAGGTCCCTTGACATGTATACCAAATTTGGTGAACTTTCACCACTGGGGGCGCTCATTGCGCTGTAGCAGTTGCAGGAGAGGTGTTTACAATCATGAGGCACCAGGAGTATGTTGTTTTCGTTGCCTTAAACACACATGACTTGTGGGGAATGGGTAGGCAGTCGGGAGCAAGTGTTGTAGCATAGCGCCACCTACTGACATGGGAGAAACCAAAAAATTTATTCTTCAAAAATCAATATCTCATCTTCTATTTTCTCAATCTTGATCAAACTTGATACGCACACTCTTAACAGGTCACCTGACATATGTGCCAAATTTTGTGAACTTTTGCCACTGGGGGCGCTGTTTTCAGGCAAGAATTTATATCTCGGCTTCTGATTGGTCAAACTTGATCAAACTTTAGAAAACAACTCTTCATAGGTCCCTTGACATGTATACCAAATTTGGTGAACTTTCACCACTGGGGGCGCTCATTGCGCTGTAGCAGTTGCAGGAGAGGTGTTTACAATCATGAGGCTCCAGGAGTATGTTGTTTTGGTTGCCTTAAACACACATGACTTGTGGACCACTGGGGGCGCTCATTGCACTGTAGCAGTTGCAGGAGAGGTGTTTACAATCATGAGGCACCAGGAGTATGTTGTTTTGGTTGTCTTAAACACACATGACTTGTGGGGAATGGGTAGGCAGTCGGGAGCAAGTGTTGTAGCGTTACATACAGACTAATAGATGTCTAACAGAAGACAATCCTATGTAGCTATAGCTTGGTGACTGATGAGGTAAATACATTAATTTGGTTGGGAAGCCATGGCATAAAATGTTCTGTCCATGACAACATCTCAGCGCACCGTGTACTCTGTGTCCAATTCTGTGCTTTGTCACCATTGTGGGAGTAATGTCTCTTGCCAAAGAAGCTGTGGAAGGTATTTCGCGGGGACGCATGCCCCCGCCCCCCTTGGCCGCTGGCGCGAGGGCCCGTCGAGGCCGCTTGCGGCTTTAATTCTTCTTCTTCTTTATTTTTCTCCGCTGTTGGGCCATTTTCGGGGCGCTTGCCATGGGCGAAAACGCGCCAAATTTGGCGCCACTTCCGAGAATTGCCACCGCTACTCAGAACCAAAAGCCCACACTTGGCCGGGGCTCAGGGCCTCTATAGCGCCCCCTAAGTCGTTGTGATTTTGGCATCGCGCATTAAGGTGCCTGGTTGCCATATAGTTTGTAGTAGTGGCATGCCATTTGGTACGCATATGTATCTCACTAAGCCGGACAAAAATGTAATGCCGATGCATTAGGCACGCCCAACAGGAAGTGAGGTAAGTTCACTTTTGTGCGAAATGCATGGCCACGAAGACGGCGCAACTCCTCCTAGACCGTTCATAGGAATGTCACCAAAATTGATAGACATCATCTACAGACATGGCTGACAAAAGTTACTAAATACGTTTCACGTAGGATAAACCGTTCAGAAGTTATACGTCAATCAATTTTCACTTCAAAATTTTACATGCTAAAAAATTCATAACAAATCTTCTAATTGCTCAACACTGCTCATACTTCACACGCTAATCACTCATTGGGCTTCTGACATGTTACCCAATTTCTGTGATATTTCGCCACTGGGGGCGCTATTTTTGGGCAAAAAATCCAATCTTTCCTCAAATTTGGTCAAACTTCACGGCCACCCTCTTACTACCTCCCATGTCATGTATACCACATTTTGGGAATTTTCGTCCATGGGGGGCGCTGTTTTTGGCCGACGCAATTTCTCCAAAACGGGTTTTTGGTTAATTATTCCATAATGCTTTTCCTTTACACCACTACCTTGTGATAGTACGTTGCTGTTGTGGACACTTATTTTTCCATCTCATAATCACTCATGTACAGCATAGCGCCACCTACTGACATGGGAAAAACCAAAAAATTTATACTTCAAAAATCTATATCTCATCTTCTGTTTACTCAATTGTCATCAAACTTCATACGCAAACTCTTCATAGCTCACCTGACATGTACGCCAAATTTTGTGCACTTTCGCCCCTGGGGGTGCGGGTTATGGCAGAAATGATATTGCAGCTTCTGATTTGTCAAACTTGGCAAGCAAACTCTTTACAAGACCCTTTTTGGGGCGCTTGCCATGGTCGACATCGCACGAAATTTGGCTCCTTTTTCTTAGACTCCCACCGCTACTGAGAACCAGAAGCCCAGATCCAGGCGGGCCTCAGGGCCTCTATAGCGCCCCCTAACTCATTGTGATTTTGGCCTCCCGCATTAAGGTGCCTGGTTGCCATGTAGTTTGTAGTACTGGCATGCCATTTGGTACGCATATGTATCTCACTAAGCCGGACAAAAATCTAATGCCAATGCATTAGCCACGCCCAACAGGAAGTAAGGTAATTTCACTTTTGTGCGAAATGCATGGCCACGAAAACGGCGCAACTCCTCCTAGACCGTTCATAGGAATGTCACCAAAATTGATACACATCATCTACAGACATGGCTGACAAAAGTTCCTAAATACGTTTCACGTAGAATAAACCGTTCAGAAGTTATACGTCAATCAATTTTCAATGCAAAATTTTACATGCTTAAAAATTCATAACATATCTTCAAATTGCTCAAAACTGCTCATACTTCACACGCAAATCACTCATTGGGCATCTGACATGTTACCCAATTTCTGTGATATTTCGCCACTGGGGGCGCTATTTTTGGGCAAAAAATCCAATCTTTCCTCAAATTTGGTCAAACTTCACGGCCACCCTCTTACTACCTCCCATGTCATGTACACCTCATTTTGGGAATTTTCGTCCATGGGGGGCGCTGTTTTTGGCCAACGCAATTGCTCCAAAACAGGTTTTTGGTAAATAATTCCATAATGCTTCTCCTTCACACCACTACCTTGTGATAGTAGGTTGCTGTTGTAGACACTTATTTTTCCAACTCATAATCGCTCATGTGCAGCATAGCGCCACCTACTGACATGGGAGAAACCAAAAACTTTATTCTTCAAAAATCAATATCTCATCTTCTATTTTCTCAATCTTGATCAAACTTGATACGCACACTCTTAACAGGTCACCTGACATATATGCCAAATTTTGTGAACTTTTGCCACTGGGGGCGCTGTTTTCAGGCAACAATTTATATCTCGGCTTCTGATTGGTCAAACTTGATCAAACTTTACAAAACAACTCTTCATAGGTCCCTTGACATGTATACCAAATTTGGTGAACTTTCACCACTGGGGGCGCTCATTGCGCTGTAGCAGTTGCAGGAGAGGTGTTTACAATCATGAGGCACCAGGAGTATGTTGTTTTGGTTGCCTTAAACACACATGACTTGTGGGGAATGGGTAGGCAGTCGGGAGCAAGTGTTGTAGCATAGCGCCACCTACTGACATGGGAGAAACCAAAAAATTTATTCTTCAAAAATCAATATCTCATCTTCTATTTTCTCAATCTTGATCAAACTTGATACGCACACTCTTAACAGGTCACCTGACATATGTGCCAAATTTTGTGAACTTTTGCCACTGGGGGCGCTGTTTTCAGGCCACAATTTATATCTCGGCTTCTGATTGGTCAAACTTGATCAAACTTTACAAAACAACTCTTCATAGGTCCCTTGACATGTATACCAAATTTGGTGAACTTTCACCACTGGGGGCGCTCATTGCGCTGTAGCAGTGGCAGGAGAGGTGTTTACAATCATGAGGCACCAGGAGTATGTTGTTTTGGTTGCCTTAAACACACATGACTTGTGGACCACTGGTGGCACTCATTGCACTGTAGCAGTTGCAGGAGAGGTGTTTACAATCATGAGGCACCAGGAGTATGTTGTTTTGGTTGCCTTAAACACACATGACTTGTGGCGAATGGGTAGGCAGTCGGGAGCAAGTGTTGTAGCGTTACATACAGACTAATAGATGTCTAACAGAAGACAATCCTATGTAGCTATAGCTTGGTGACTGAAGAGGTAAATACATTAATTTGGTTGGGAAGCCATGGCATAAAATGTTCTGTCCATGACAACATCTCAGCGCACCGTGTACTCTCTGTCCAATTCTGTGCTTTGTCACCATTGTGGGAGTAATGTCTCTTGCCAAAGAAGCTGTGGAAGGTATTTCGCGGGGACGCATGCCCAGGTCACCTGACATATGTGCCAAATTTTGTGAACTTTTGCCACTGGGGGCGCTGTTTTCAGGCAACAATTTATATCTCGGCTTCTGATTGGTCAAACTTGATCAAACTTTACAAAACAACTCTTCATAGGTCCCTTGACATGTATACCAAATTTGGTGAACTTTCACCACTGGGGGCGCTCATTGCGCTGTAGCAGTTGCAGGAGAGGTGTTTACAATCATGAGGCACCAGGAGTATGTTGTTTTGGTTGCCTTAAACACACATGACTTGTGGACCACTGGGAGCGCTCATTGCACTGTAGCAGTTGCAGGAGAGGTGTTTACAATCATGAGGCACCAGGAGTATGTTGTTTTGGTTGCCTTAAACACACATGACTTGTGGGGAATGTGTAGGCAGTCGGGAGCAAGTGTTGTAGCATAGCGCCACCTACTGACATGGGAGAAACCAAAAAATTTATTCTTCAAAAATCAATATCTCATCTTCTATTTTCTCAATCTTGATCAAACTTGATACGCACACTCTTAACAGGTCACCTGACATGTGTGCCAAATTTTGTGAACTTTTGCCACTGGGGGCGCTGTTTTCAGGCAACAATTTATATCTCGGCTTCTGATTGGTCAAACTTGATCAAACTTTACAAAACAACTCTTCATAGGTCCCTTGACATGTATGCCAAATTTGGTGAACTTTCACCACTGGGGGCGCTCATTGCGCTGTAGCAGTTGCAGGAGAGGTGTTTACAATCATGAGGCACCAGGAGTATGTTGTTTTGGTTGCCTTAAACACACATGACTTGTGGACCACTGGGGGCGCTCATTGCACTGTAGCAGTTGCAGGAGAGGTGTTTACAATCACGAGGCACCAGGAGTATGTTGTTTTGGTTGCCTTACACACACATGACTTGTGGCGAATGGGTAGGCAGTCGGGAGCAAGTGTTGTAGCGTTACATACAGACTAATAGATGTCTAACAGAAGACAATCCTATGTAGCTATAGCTTGGTGACTGATGAGGTAAATACATTAATTTGGTTGGGAAGCCATGGCATAAAATGTTCTGTCCATGACAACATCTCAGCGCACCGTGTACTCTGTGTCCAATTCTGTGCTTTGTCACCATTGTGGGAGTAATGTCTCTTGCCAAAGAAGCTGTGGAAGGTATTTCGCGGGGACGCATGCCCCCGCCCCCCTTGGCCGCTGGCGCGAGGGCCCGTCGAGGCCGCTTGCGGCTTTAATTAGGGCCCGAGCCCTATAGGGCGAAGGCCCTATTGTTCTTGTAAGAGTTCACTATTATTATTCTTCCTTCTTCTTCTTCTTCTTCTTCTTTATTTTTCTCCGCTGTTGGGCCATTTTCGGGGCGCTTGCCATGGGCGAAAACGCACCAAATTTGGCACCAGTTCCGAGAATTGCCACCGCTACTCAGAACCAAAAGCCCAAACTTGGCCGGGGCTCAGGGCCTCTATAGTGCCCCCTAAGTCGTTGTGATTTTGGCCTCCCGCATTAAGGTGCCTGGGTGCCGTGCAGTTTGTAGTAGTGGCATGCCATTTGGTAGGCATATGTATCTCACTTAGCCGGACAAGAATGTAATGCCAATGCATTAGCCACGCCCAACAGGAAGTGAGGTAATTTCACTTTTGTGCGAAATGCATGGCCACGAAGACGGCGCAACTCCTCCTAGACCGTTCATAGGAATGTCACCAAAATTGATACACATCATCTACAGACATGGCTGACAAAAGTTACTAAATACGTTTCACGTAGGATAAACCGTTCAGAAGTTATATGTCAATCAATTTTCGATGCAAAATTTTACAAGCTTAAAAATTCATAACAAATCTTCTGATTGCTCAAAACTGCTCATACTTCACACGCAAATCACTCATTGGGCTTCTGACATGTTCCCCAATTTCTGTGATATTTCGCCACTGGGGGCGCTATTTTTGGGCAAAAAATCCAATCTTTCCTCAAATTTGGTCAAACTTCACGGCCACCCTCTTACAACATCCCATGTCATGTATACCACATTTTGGGAATTTTCGTCCATGGGGGGTGCTGTTTTGGGCCGACGCAATTGCTCCAAAACGGGTTTTTGGTAAATAATTCCATAATGCTTTTCCCTTCACACCACTACCTTGTGATAGTACGTTGCTGTTGTAGACACTTATTTTTCCAACTCATAATCGCTCATGTACAGCATAGCGCCACCTACTGACATGGGAAAAACCACAAAATTTATTCTTCAAAAATCTATATCTCATCTTCTATTTACTCAATTGTCATCAAACTTCATACCCAAACTCTTCATAGCTCACCTGACATATACGCCAAATTTTGTGCACTTTCGTCCCTGGGGGTGCTGGTTACGGCAAAAATGATATTGCAGCTTCTGATTTGTCAAACTTGGCAAACAAACTCTTTACAAGACCCTTATTGGGGCGCTTGCCATGGTCGACAACGCACGAAATTTGGCTCCTTTTTCTTAGACTGCCACCGCTACTGAGAACCAGAAGCCCAGATCCAGGCGGGCCTCAGGGCCTCTTTAGCGCCCCCTAAGTCGTTGTGATTTTGGCCTCCCGCATAAAGGTGCCTGGGTGCCATGTAGTTTGTAGTAGTGGCATGCCATTTGGTACGCATATGTTTCTCACTAAGCCGGACAAAAATGTAATGCCAATGCATTAGCCACGCCCAACAGGAAGTGAGGTAATTTCACTTTTGTGCGAAATGCATGGCCACGAAGACGGCGCAACTCCTCCTAGACCGTTCATAGGAATGTCACCAAAATTGATACACATCATCTACAGACATGCCTGACAAAAGTTCCTAAATACATTTCACGTAGGATAAGCCGTTCAGAAGTTATACGTCAATCAATTTTCAATGCAAAATTTTACATGCTTAAAAATTCATAACAAATCTTCTGATTGCTCAAAACTGCTCATACTTCACACGCAACTCACTCATTGGGCTTCTGACATGCTACCCAATTTCTGTGATATTTCGCCACTGGGGGCGCTATTTTTGGGCAAAAATTCCAATCTTTCCTCAAATTTGGTCAAACTTCACGGCCACCCTCTTACTACCTCCCATGTCATGTACACCACATTGTGGAGATTTTCGTCCATGGGGGCGCTGTTTTTGGCCGACGCACTTGCTCCAAAACGGGTTTTTGATAAATAATTCCATACTGCTTTTCCTTCACACCACTACCTTGTGATAGTACGTTGCTGTTGTAGACACTTATTTTTCCAACTCATAATCGCTCATGTACAGCATAGCGCCACCTACTAACATGGGAAAAACCAGAAAATTTATTCTTCAAAAATCTATATCTCATCTTCTATCTACTCAATTGGCATCAAACTTCAAACGCAAACTCTTCATAGCTCACCTGACATATACGCCAAATTTTGTGCACTTTCGCCACTGGGGGCGCTATTTTTGGGCAAAAAATCCAATCTTTCCTCAAATTTGGTCAAACTTCACGGCCACCCTCTTACTGCCTCCCGTGTCATGTATACCACATTTTGGGAATTTTCGTCTATTGGGGGGCGCTTTTTTTGGCAGACGCACTTGCTCCAAAACGGGTTTTTGGTCAATAATTCCATAATGCTTTTCCTTCACACCACTACCTTGTGATAGTACGTTGCTGTTGTAGACACTTATTTTTCCAACTCATTATCGCTCATGTACAGCATAGCGCCACCTTCTGACATGGGAAAAACCAAAAAATTTATTCTTCAAAAATCTATATCTCATCTTCTATTTACTCAATTGTCATCAAACTTCATACGCAAACTCTTCATAGCTCACCTGACATTTACGCCAAAGTTTGTGCACTTTCGCCACTGGGGGTGCTGGTTATGGCAAAAATGATATTGCAGCTTCTGATTTGTCAAACTTGGCAAGCAAACTCTTTACAAGACCCTTATTGGGGCGCTTGCCATGGTCGACAACGCACGAAATTTGGCTCCCTTTTTCTTAGACTGCCACCGCTACTGAGAACCAGAAGCCCAGATCCAGGCGGGCCTCAGGGCCTCTATAGCGCCCCCCGAGCACCGTACAGTGCGAGACCCTATTGTTACCATGTGTCCAATTCTGTGCTTTGTCGCCATTGTGGGAGTAATGTCTCTTGCCGAAGAAGCTGTGGAAGTTATTTCGCGGGGACGCATGCCCCCGCCCCCCTTGGCCGCTGGCGCGAGGGCCCATCGAGGCCGCTTGCGGCTTTAATTCTTCTTCTTCTTTATTTTTCTCCGCTGTTGGGCCATTTTCGGGGCACTTGTCATGGGCGAAAACGCACCAAATTTGGCGCCACTTCCGAGAATTGCCACCGCTACTCAGAACCAAAAGCCCACACTTGGCCGGGGCTCAGGGCCTCTATAGCGCCCCCTAAGTCGTTGTGATTTTGGCATCCCGCATTAAGGTGCCTGGTTGCCATATAGTTTGTAGTGGTGGCATGCCATTTGGTATGCATATGTATCTCACTAAGCCGGACAAAAATGTAATGCCAATGCATTAGCCACGCCCAACAGGAAGTGAGGTAATTTCACTTTTGTGTGAAATGCATGGCCACGAAGACGGCGCAACTCCTCCTAGACCGTTCATAGGAATGTCACCAAAATTGATACACATCATCTACAGACATGGCTGACAAAAGTTACTAAATACGTTTCACGTAGGATAAACCGTTCAGAAGTTATACGTCAATCAATTTTCACTTCAAAATTTTACATGCTTAAAAATTCATAACAAATCTTCTAATTGCTCAACACTGCTCATCCTTCACACGCTAATCACTCATTGGGCTTCTGACATGTTACCCAATTTCTGTGATATTTCGCCACTGGGGGCGCTATTTTTGGGCAAAAAATCCAATCTTTCCTCAAATTTGGTCAAACTTCACGGCCACCCTCTTTCTACCTCCCATGTCATGTATACCACATTTTGAGAATTTTCGTCCATGGGGGGCGCTGTTTTTGGCCGACGCAATTTCTCCAAAACGGGTTTTTGGTAAATAATTCCATAATGCTTTTCCTTCACACCACTACCTTGTGATAGTGCGTTGCTGTTGTGGACACTTATTTTTCCATCTCATAATCACTCATGTACAGCATAGCGCCACCTACTGACATGGGAAAAACCAAAAAATTTATTCTTCAAAAATCTATATCTCATCTTCTATTTTCTCAATCTTGATCAAACTTGATACGCACACTCTTAACAGGTCACCTGACATATGTGCCAAATTTTGTGAACTTTTGCCACTGGGGGCGCTGTTTTCAGGCAACAATTTATATCTCGGCTTCTGATTGGTCAAACTTGATCAAACTTTACAAAACAACTCTTCATAGGTCCCTTGACATGTATACCAAATTTGGTGACCTTTCACCACTGGGGGCGCTCATTGCGCTGTAGCAGTTGCAGGAGAGGTGTTTACAATCATGAGGCTCCAGGAGTATGTTGTTTTGGTTGCCTTAAACACACATGTCTTGTGGACCACTGGGGGCGCTCATTGCGCTGTAGCAGTTGCAGGAGAGGTGTTTACAATCATGAGGCACCAGGAGTATGTTGTTTTGGTTGCCTTAAACACACATGACTTGTGGGGAATGGGTAGGCAGTCGGGAGCAAGTGTTGTAGCGTTACATACAGACTAATAGATGTCTAACAGAAGACAATCCTATGTAGCTTTAGCTTGGTGACTGATGAGGTAAATACATTAATTTGGTTGGGAAGCCATGGCATAAAATGTTCTGTCCATGACAACATCTCAGCGCACTGTGTAATCTGTGTCCAATTCTGTGCTTTGTCACCATTGTGGGAGTAATGTCTCTTGCCAAAGAAGCTGTGGAAGGTATTTCGCGGGGACGCATGCCCCCGCCCCCCTTGGCCGCTGGCGCGAGGGCCCGTCGAGGCCGCTTGCGGCTTTAATTAGGGCCCGAGCCCTATGGGCGAAGGCCCTATTGTTCTTGTAAGAGTTCACTATTATTTATTCTTCCGTCTTCTTCTTCTTCTTCTTCTTCCATCTTCTTCTTCTTCTTTATTTTTCTCCGCTGTTGGGCCATTTTCGGGGTGCTTGCCATGGGCGAAAACGCACGAAATTTGGCGCCACTTCCGAGAATTGCCACCGCTACTCAGAACCAAAAGCGCAAACTTGGCCGGGGCTCAGGGCCTCTATAGCGCCCCCTAAGTCGTTGTGATTTTGGCCTCCCGCATTAAGGTGCCTGGTTGCCATATAGTTTGTAGTACTGGCATGCCATTTGGTACGCATATGTATCTCACTAAGCCGGACAAAAATGTAATGCCAATGCATTAGCCACGCCCAACAGGAAGTGAGGTAATTTCACTTTTGTGCGAAATGCATGGCCACGAAGACGGCGCAACTCCTCCTAGACCGTTCATAGGAATGTCACCAAAATTGATATACATCATCTACAGACATGGCTGACAAAAGTTACTAAATACGTTTCACGTAGGATTAACCCTTCAGAAGTTATACGTCAATCAATTTTCACTTCAAAATTTTACATGCTAAAAAATTCATAACAAATCTTCTAATTGCTCAAAACTGCTCATACTTCACACGCTAATCACTCATTGGGCTTCTGACTTGTTACCCAATTTCTGTGATATTTCGCCACTGGGGGCGCTATTTTTGGGCAAAAAATCCAATCTTTCCTCAAATTTGGTCAAACTTCACGGCCACCCTCTTACTACCTCCCATGTCATGTATACCACATTTTGGGAATTTTCGTCCATGGGGGGCGCTGTTTTTGGCCGACGCAATTTCTCCAAAATGGGTTTTTGGTTAATAATTCCATAATGCTTTTCCTTCACACCACTACCTTGTGATAGTACGTTGCTGTTGTAGACACTTATTTTTCCAACTCATAGTCGCTCATGTACAGCATAGCGCCACCTACTGACATGGTAAAAACCAAAAAATTTATTCTTCAAAAATCTATATCTCATCTTCTATTTTCTCAATTTTCGTCACACTTCATACGCAAACTCTTCATAGCTCACCTGACATATACGCCAAATTTTGTGCACTTTCGCCCCTGGGGGTGCTAGTTATGGCAGAAATGATATTGCAGCTTCTGATTTGTCAACCTTGGCAAGCAAACTCTTTACAAGACCCTTATTGGGGCGCTTGCCATGGTCGACAACGCTCGAAATTTGGCTCCTTTTTCTTAGACTGCCACCGCTACTGAGAACCAGAAGCCCAGATCCAGGCGGGCCTCAGGGCCTCTATAGCGCCCCCTAACGTGTTGTTATTTTTGCCTCTCGCATTAAGGTGCCTGGTTGCCATGTAGTTTGTAGTGGTGGCATGCCCTTTGGTACGCTTATGTATCTCACCAAGCCGGACAAAAATGTCATGCCAATGCATTAGCCACGCCCTACAGGAAGTGAGGTAATTTCACTTTTGTGCGAAATGCATGGCCAGGAAGACAGCGCAACTCCTCCTAGACAGTTCATAGGAACGTCACCAAAATTGATACACATCATCTACAGACATGGCTGACAAAAGTTGCTAAATACGTTTCACGTAGGGTGCACCGTTCAGAAGTTGTACGTCAATCATTTTTCAATGCAGAATTTTACATGCTTAAAAATTCATAACAAATCTTCTAATTGCTCAACACTGCTCATACTTCACACGCAAATCACTCATTGGGCTTCTGACATGTGACCCAATTTCTGTGATGTTTCGCCACTGGGGGCGCTATTTTTGGGCAAAAAATCCAATCTTTCCTCAAATTTGGTCAAACTTCACGGCCACCCTCTTACTAGCTCCCATGTCATGTATTCCACATTTTGGGAATTTTCGTCCATGGGGGGCACTGTTTTTGGCCCACGCAATTGCTCCAAAACGGGTTTTTGGTAAATAATTCCATAATGCTTTTCCATCACACCACTACCTTGTGATTGTACGTTGCTGTTGTAGACACTTAATTTTCCAACTCATAATCGCTCATGTACAGCATAGCGCCACCTACTGACATGGGAAAAACCAAAAAATTTTTTCTTCAAAAACCTATATCTCATCTTCTATTTACTCAATTGTCATCAAACTTCATACGCATACTCCTCATAGCTCACCTGACATATACGCCAAATTTTGTGCACTTTCGCCACTGGGGGTGCTGATTAT
Source organism: Neoarius graeffei (assembly GCF_027579695.1). Taxonomy (NCBI): domain Eukaryota; kingdom Metazoa; phylum Chordata; class Actinopteri; order Siluriformes; family Ariidae; genus Neoarius; species Neoarius graeffei. The sequence continues at coordinate 15,008,519 of NC_083575.1, read as the reverse complement.
GGCAAAAATGATATTGCAGCTTCTGATTTGTCAAACTTGGCAAGCAAACTCTTTTCAAGACCCTTATTGAGGCGCTTGCCATGGTCGCCGGCGCACGAAGTGCGAGACCCTATTGTTGCCATGTGTCCAATTCTGTGCTTTGTCGCCATTGTGGGAGTTATGTCTCTTGCCGCAGAAGCTGTGGAAGGTATTTCGCAGGGACGCATGCCCCCGCCCCCCTTGGCCGCTGGCGCGAGGGCCCGTCGAGGCCGCTTGCGGCTTTAATTATTCTTCTTCTTTATTTTTCTCCGCTGTTGGGCCATTTTCGGGGCGCTTGCCATGGGCGAAAACGCGCGAAATTTGGCGCCACTTCCGAGAATTGCCACCGCTACTCAGAACCAAAAGCCCACACTTGGCCGGGGCTCAGGGCCTCTATAGCGCCCCCTAAGTCGTTGTGATTTTGGCCTCCCGCATTAAGGTGCCTGGTTGCCATATAGTTTGTAGTAGTGGCATGCCATTTGGTATGCATATGTATCTCACTAAGCCGGACAAAAATGTAATGCCAATGCCTTAGCCACGCCCAACAGGAAGTGAGGTAATTTCACTTTTGTGTGAAATGCATGGCCACGAAGACGGCGCAACTCCTCCTAGACCGTTCATAGGAATGTCACCAAAATTGATACACATCATCTACAGACATGGCTGACAAAAGTTACTAAATACGTTTCACGTTGCATTAACCGTTCAGAAGTTATACGTCAATCAATTTTCACTTCAAAATTTTACATGCTAAAAAATTCATAACAAATCTTCTAATTGCTCAACACTGCTCATACTTCACACGCTAATCACTCATTGGGCTTCTGACATGTTACCCAATTTCTGTGATATTTCGCCACTGGGGGCGCTATTTTTGGGCAAAAAATCCAATCTTTCCTCAAATTTGGTCAAACTTCACGGCCACCCTCTTACTACCTCCCATGTCATGTATACCACATTTTGGGAATTTTCGTCCATGGGGGGCGCTGTTTTTGGCCGACGCAATTGCTCCAAAACGGGTTTTTGGTAAATTATTCCATAATGCTTTTCCTTTACACCACTACCTTGTGATAGTGCGTTGCTGTTGTGGACACTTATTTTTCCATCTCATAATCACTCATGTACAGCATAACGCCACCTACTGACATGGGAAAAACCAAAAAATTTATTCTTCAAAAATCTATATCTCATCTTCTGTTTACTCAATTGTCATCAAACTTCATACGCAAACTCTTCATAGCTCCCCTGACATAGTAACTTTTGTCAGCCATGTCTGTAGATGATGTGTATCAATTTTGGTGACATTCCTATGAACGGTCTAGGAGGAGTTGCGCCGTCTTCGTGGCCATGCATTTCGCACAAAAGTGAAATTACCTCACTTCCTGTTGGGCGTGGCTAATGCATCGGCATTACATTTTTGTCCAGCTTAGTGCGATACATATGCGTACCAAATGGCATGCCACTACGACAAACTATATGGCAACCAGGCACCTTAATGCGCGATGCCAAAATCACAACAACTTAGGGGGCGCTATAGAGGCCCTGAGCCCCGGCCAAGTGTGGGCTTTTGGTTCTGAGTAGCGGTGGCAATTCTCGGAAGTGGCGCCAAATTTGGCGCGTTTTCGCCCATGGCAAGCGCCCCGAAAATGGCCCAACAGCGGAGAAAAATAAAGAAGAAGAAGAATTAAAGCCGCAAGCGGCCTCGACGGGCCCTCGCGCCAGCGGCCAAGGGGGGCGGGGGCATGCGTCCCCGCGAAATACCTTCCACAGCTTCTTCGGCAAGAGACATTACTCCCACAATGGCGACAAAGCACAGAATTGGACACATGGCAACAATAGGGTCTCGCACTGTACGGTGCTCGGGGGGCGCTATAGAGGCCCTGAGGCCCGCCTGGATCTGGGCTTCTGGTTCTCAGTAGCGGTGGCAGTCTAAGAAAAATTAGCCAAATTTCATGCGTTGTCGACCATGGCAAGCGCCCCAATAAGGGTCTTGTAAAGAGTGTGCTTGCCAAGTTTGACAAATCAGAACCTGCAATATCATTTTTGCCATAACCAGCACCCCCAGGGGCGAAAGTGCACAAAATTTTGCATATATGTCAGGTGAGCTATGAAGAGTTTGCGGATGAAGTTTGATGACAATTGAGTAAATAGAAGATGAGATATAGATTTTTGAAGAATAAATTTTTTGGTTTTTCCCATGTCAGTAGGTGGCGCTATGCTGTACATGAGCGATTATGAGTTGGAAAAATAAGTGTCTACAACAGCAACGTACTATCACAAGGTAGTGGTGTGAAGGAAAAGCATTATGGAATTATTTACCAAAAACCCGTTTTGGAGCAATTGCGTCGGCCAAAAACAGCGCCCCCCATGGACGAAAATTCCCAAAATGTGGTATACATGACATGGGAGGTAGTAAGAGGGTGGCCGTGAAGTTTGACCAAATTTGAGGAAAGATTGGATTTTTTGCCCAAAAATAGCGCCCCCAGTGGCGAAAGTGCACAAAATTTGGCGTATATGTCAGGTGAGCTATGAAGAGTTTGCGTATGAAGTTTGATGACAATGGAGTAAATGGAAGATGAGATATAGATTTTTGAAGAATAAATTTTTTGGTTTTTCCCATGTCAGTAGGTGGCGCTATGCTGTACATGAGCGATTATGAGTTGGAAAAATAAGTGTCTACAACAGCAATGCACTATCACAAGGCAGTGGCGTGAAGGAAAAGCATTATGGAATAATTTACCAAAAACCCGTTTTGGAGCAATTGCGTCGGCCAAAAACAGCGCCCCCCCATGGACGAAAATTCCCAAAATGTGGTATACATGACATGGGAGGTAGGAAGAGGGTGGCCGTGAAGTTTGACCAAATTTGAGGAAAGATTAGATTTTTTGCCCAAAAATAGCGCCCCCAGTGGCGAAATAACACAGAAATTGGGTAACATGTCAGAAGCCCAATGAGTGATTTGCGTGTGAAGTATGAGCTGTTTTGAGCAATTAGAAGATTTGTTATGAATTTTAAAGCATGTAAAATTTTGCATCGAAAATTGATTGACGTATAACTTCTGAACGGTTTATCCTACGTGAAACATATCTAGGAACTTTTGTCAGCCATTTCTGTAGATGATGTGTCTCAATTTTGGTGACATTCCTATGAACGGTCAAGGAGGAGTTGCGCCGTCTTCGTGGCCATGCATTTCTCACAAAAGTGAAATTACCTCACTTCCTGTTGGGCGTGGCTAATGCATTGGCATTACATTTTTGTCCGGCTTAGTGAGATACATATGCCTACCAAATGGCATGCCACTAGTACAAACTACATGGCAACCAGGCACCTTAATGCGGGAGGCCAAAACCCATACGAGTTAGGGGGCGCTATAGAGGCCCTGAGGCCCGCCTGGATCTGGGCTTCTGGTTCTCAGTAGCGGTGGCAGTCTAAGAAAAAGGAGCCAAATTTGTGCGTTGTCGACCATGGCAAGCGCCCCAATAAGGGTCTTGTAAAGAGTTTGCTTGCCAAGTTTGACAAATCAGAAGCTGCAATATCATTTTTGCCATAACCAGCACCCCCAGGGGCGAAAGTGCACAAAATTTGGCGTACATGTCAGGTGAGCTATGAAGAGTTTGCTTATGAAGTTTGATGACAATTGAGTAAATAGAAGATGAGATATAGATTTATGAAGAATAAATTTTTTGGTTTTTCCCATGTCAGTAGGTGGCGCTATGCTGTACATGAGCGATTATGAGTTGGAAAAATAAGTGTCTACAACAGCAACGTACTAGCACAAGGAAGTGGTGTGAAGGAAAAGCATTATGGAATTATTTACCAAAAACCCGTTTTGGAGCAATTGCGTCAGCCAAAAACAGCGCCCCCCATGGACGAAAATTCCCAAAATGTGGTATACATTACATGGGAGGTAGGAAGAGGGTGGCCGTGAAGTTTGACCAAATTTGAGGAAAGATTGGATTTTTTGCCCAAAAAGAGCGCCCCCAGTGGCGAAATGTGACAGAAATTGGGTAACATGTCAGAAGCCCCATGAGTGATCTGCTTGTGAAGTATGAGCAGTTTTGAGCCTTTAGAAGATTTGTTATGAATTTTTAAGCATGTAAAATTTTGAAGTGAAAATTGATTGACGTACAACTTCTGAACGGTTGATCCTATGTGAAACGTATTTAGTAACTTTTGTCAGCCATGTCTGTAGATGATGTGTATCAATTTTGGTGACATTGCTATGAACGGTCTAGGAGGAGTTGCGCCGTCTTCGTGGCCATGCATTTCGCACAAAAGTGAAATTACCTCACTTCCTGTTGGGTGTGGCTAATGCATTGGCATTACATTTTTGTCCGGCTTAGTGAGATACATATGTGAACCAAATGGCATGCCAGTACTACAAACTATATGGCAACCAGGCACCGTAATGCGGGAGGCCAAAATCACAACGACTTAGGGGGCGCTATAGAGGCCCTGAGCCCCGGCCAAGTTTGGGCTTTTGGTTCTCAGTAGCAGTGGCAATTCTCGGAACTGGCGCCAAATTTCGTGCGTTTTCGCCCATGGCAAGCGCCCCGAAAATGGCCCAACAGCGGAGAAAAATAAAGAAGAAGACGGAAGAATAATAATAATAGTGAACTCTTACAAGAACAATAGGGCCTTCGCCCAGTAGGGCTCGGGCCCTAATTAAAGCCGCAAGCGGCCTCGACGGGCCATCGCGCCAGCGGCCAAGGGGGGCGGGGGCATGCGTCCCCGCGAAATACCTTCCACAGCTTCTTCGGCAACAGACATTACCACAAGGTAGTGGTGTGAAGGAAAAGCATTATGGAATTATTTACCAAAAACCCGTTTTGGAGCGATTGCGTCGGCCAAAAACAGCGCCCCCCATGGACGAAAATCCCCAAAAGGTGGTATACATGACATGGGAGGTAGTAAGAGGGTGGCCGTGAAGTTTGACCAAATTTGAGGAAAGATTGGATTTTTTGCCCAAAAATAGCGCCCCCAGTGGCGAAATATCACAGAAATTGGGAACCATGTCAGAAGCCCAATGCGTGATTTGCGTGTGAAGTATGAGCAGTTTTGAGCAATTAGAAGATTTGTTATGAATTTTTAAGCATGTAAAATTTTGCAGTGAAAATTGATTGACGTATAACTTCTGAACGGTTTATGCTACGTGAAACGTATTTAGAAACTTTTGTCAGCCAGGTCTGTAGATCATGTGTATCAATTTTGGTGACATTCCTATGAACGGTCTAGGAGGAGTTGCGCCGTGTTCGTGGCCATGCATTTCGCACAAAAGTGAAATTACCTCACTTCCTGTTGGGCGTGGCTAATGCATTGGCATTACATTTTTGTCCGGCTTAGTGAGATACATATGCGTACCAAATGGCCTGCCACTACTACAAACTCCATGGCAACCAGGCACCTTAATGCGGGAGGCCAAAATCACAACGAGTTAGGGGGCGCTATAGAGGCCCTGAGGCGCGCCTGGATCTGGGCTTCTGGTTCCCAGTAGCGGTGGCAGTCTAAGAAAAAGGAGCCAAATTTCGTGCGTTGTCGACCATGGCAAGCGCCCCAATAAGGGTCTTGTAAAGAGCTTGCTTGGCAAGGTTGACAGATCAGAAGCTGCAATATCATTTTTGCCATAACCAGCACCCCCAGGGGCGAAAGTGCACAAAATTTGGTGTAGATGTCAGGTGAGCTATGAAGAGTTTGCGTATGAAGTGTGATGACAATTGAGTAAATAGAAGATGAGATATAGATTTTTGAAGAATCAATTTTTTGGTTTTTCCCATGTCAGTAGGTGGCGCTATGCTGTACATGAGCGATTATGAGTTGGAAAAATAAGTGTCTACAACAGCAACGTACTATCACAAGGTAGTGGTGTGAAGGAAAAGCATAATGGAATTATTAACCAAAAACCCATTTTGGAGCAATTGCGTCGGCCAAAAACAGCGCCCCCCATGGACGAAAATTTCCAAAATGTGGTATACATGACATGGGAGGTAGTACGAGGGTGGCCGTGAAGTTTGACCAAATTTGAGGAAAGATTGGAATTTTTGCCCAAAAATAGCGCCCCCAGTGGCGAAATATCACAGAAATTGGGTAACATGTCAGAAGCCCAATGAGTGATTTGCGTTTGAAGAATGAGCAGTTTTGAGCAATCAGAAGATTTGTTATGAATTTTTAAGCATGTAAAATTTTGCATCGAAAATTGATTGACGTAAAACTTCTGAACGGTTTGTCCTACGTGAAACGTATTTAGTAACTTTTGTCAGCCATGTCTGTAGATCATGTGTATCAATTTTGGTGACATTCCTATGAACGGTCTAGGAGGAGTTGCGCCGTCTTCGTGGCCATGCATTTCGCACAAAAGTGAAATTACCTCACTTCCTGTTGGGCGTGGCTAATGCATTGGCATAACATTTTTGTCCGGCTTAGTGAGACACATATGCGTACCAAATGGCATGCCACTACTACAAACTACATGGCACCCAGGCACCTTAATGCGGGAGGCCAAAATCACAACGACATAGGGGGCGCTATAGAGGCCCGGAGCCCCGGCCAAGTTTGGGCTTCTGGTTCTGAGTAGCGGTGGCAATTCTCGGAACTGGTGCCAAATTTCGTGCGTTTTCGCCCATGGCAAGCGCCCCGAAAATGGCCCAACAGCGGAGAAAAATAAAGAAGAAGAAGAAGACGGAAGAAGAAGAAGAAGAAGAAGAGGAAGAAGACAGAAGAAGAATAATAATAGTGAACTCTTACAAGAACAATAGGGCCTTCGCCCATAGGGCTCGGGCCCTAATTAAAGCCGCAAGCGGCCTCGACGGGCCCTCGCGCCAGTGGCCAAGGGGGGCGGGGGCATGCGTCCCCGCGAAATACCTTCCACAGCTTCTTCGGCAAGAGACATTACTCCCACAATGGCGACAAACCACAGAAATGGACACATGGCAACAATAGGGTCTCGCACTGAACGGTGCTCGGGGGGCGCTATAGAGGCCCTGAGGCCCGCTTGGATCTGGGCTTCTGGTTCTCAGTAGCGGTGGCAGTCTACGAAAAAGGAGCCAAATTTCGTGCGTTGTCGACCATGGCAAGCGCCCCACTGGGGGCGCTATTTTTGGGCAAAAAATCCAATCTTTCCTCAAATTTGGTCAAACTTCACGGCCTCCCTCTTACTACCTCCCATGTCATGTACACCACATTTTGGGAATTTTCGTCCATGGGGGGCGCTGTTTTTGGCCAACGCAATTGCTCCGAAACAGGTTTTTGGTAAATAATTCCATAATGCTTCTCCTTCACACCACTACCTTCTGATAGTACGTTGCTGTTGTAGACACTTATTTTTCCAACTCATAATCGCTCATGTGCAGCATAGCGCCACCTACTGACATGGGAGAAACCAAAAAATTTATTCTTCAAAAATCAATATCTCATCTTCTATTTTCTCAATCTTGATCAAACTTGATACGCACACTCTTAACAGGTCACCTGACATATGTGCCAAATTTTGTGAACTTTTGCCACTGGGGGCGCTGTTTTCAGGCAACAATTTATATCTCGGCTTCTGATTGGTCAAACTTGATCAAACTTTACAAAACAACTCTTCATAGGTCCCTTGACATGTATACCAAATTTGGTGAACTTTCACCACTGGGGGTGCTCATTGCGCTGTAGCAGTTGCAGGAGAGGTGTTTACAATCATGAGGCTCCAGGAGTATGTTGTTTTGGTTGCCTTAAACACACATGTCTTGTGGACCACTGGGGGCGCTCATTGCGCTGTAGCAGTTGCAGGAGAGGTGTTTACAATCATGAGGCACCAGGAGTATGTTGTTTTGGTTGCCTTAAACACACATGACTTGTGGGGAATGGGTAGGCAGTCGGGAGCAAGTGTTGTAGCGTTACATACAGACTAATAGATGTCTAACAGAAGACAATCCTATGTAGCTTTAGCTTGGTGACTGATGAGGTAAATACATTAATTTGGTTGGGAAGCCATGGCATAAAATGTTCTGTCCATGACAACATCTCAGCGCACCGTGTACTCTGTGTCCAATTCTGTGCTTTGTCACCATTGTGGGAGTAATGTCTCTTGCCAAAGAAGCTGTGGAAGGTATTTCGCGGGGACGCATGCCCCCGCCCCCCTTGGCCGCTGGCGCGAGGGCCCGTCGAGGCCGCTTGCGGCTTTAATTAGGGCCCGAGCCCTATGGGCGAAGGCCCTATTGTTCTTGTAAGAGTTCACTATTTTTAGGGCCCGAGCCCTATGGGCGAAGGCCCTATTGTTCTTGTAAGAGTTCACTATTATTATTCTTCTTCCGTCTTCTTCTTCTTCTTCTTCTTCCGTCTTCTTCTTCTTCTTTATTTTTCTCCGCTGTTGGGCCATTTTCGGGGCACTTGCCATGGGCGAAAACGCGCGAAATTTGGCGCCACTTCCGAGAATTGCCACCGCTACTCAGAACCAAAAGCCCACACTTGGCCGGGGCTCAGGGCCTCTATAGCGCCCCCTAAGTCGTTGTGATTTTGGCATCCCGCATTAAGGTGCCTGGTTGCCATGTAGTTTGTAGTAGTGGCATGCCATTTGGTATACATATGTATCTCACTAAGCCGGACAAAAATGTAATGCCATTGCATTAGCCACGCCCAACAGGAAGTGAGGTAATTTCACTTTTGTGCGAAATGCATGGCCACGAAGACGGCGCAACTCCTCCTAGACCGTTCATAGGAATGTCACCAAAATTGATACACATCATCTACAGACATGGCTGACAAAAGTTCCTAAATAGTTTTCACGTAGGATAAACCGTTCAGAAGTTATTCGTCAATCAATTTTCACTTCAAAATTTTACATGCTTAAAAATTCATAACAAATCTTCTAATTGCTCAACACTGCTCATACTTCACACGCTAATCATTCATTGGGCTTCTGACATGTAACCCAATTTCTGTGATATTTCGCCACTGGGGGCGCTATTTTTGGGCAAAAAATCCAATCTTTCCTCAAATTTGGTCAAACTTCACGGCCACCCTCTTTCTACCTCCCATGTCATGTATACCACATTTTGGGAATTTTCGTCCATGGGGGGCGCTGTTTTTGGCCGACGCAATTTCTCCAAAACGGGTTTTTGGTGAATAATTCCATAATGCTTTTCCTTCACACCACTACCTTGTGATAGTTCGTTGCTGTTGTAGACACTTATTTTTCCACCTCATAATCGCTCATGTGCAGCATAGCGCCACCTACTGACATGGGAGAAACCAAAAAATTTATTCTTCAAAAATCAATATCTCATCTTCTATTTTCTCATTCTTGATCAAACTTGATACGCACACTCTTAACAGGTCACCTGACATATGTGCCAAATTTTGTGAACTTTTGCCACTGGGGGCGCTGTTTTCAGGCAACAATTTATATCTCGGCTTCTGATTGGTCAAACTTGATCAAACTTTACAGAACAACTCTTCATAGGTCCCTTGACATGTATACCAAATTTGGTGAACTTTCACCACTGGGGGCGCTCATTGCGCTGTAGCAGTTGCAGGAGAGGTGTTTACAATCATGAGGCACCAGGTGTATGTTGTTTTGGTTGCCTTAAACACACATTACTTGTGGACCACTGGGGGCGCTCATTGCGCTGTAGCAGTTGCAGGAGAGGTGTTTACAATCATGAGGCACCAGGAGTATGTTGTTTTGGTTGCCTTAAACACACATGACTTGTGGGGAATGGGTAGGCAGTCGGGAGCAAGTGTTGTAGCGTTACATACAGACTAATAGATGTCTAACAGAAGACAATCCTATGTAGCTTTAGCTTGGTGACTGATGAGGTAAATACATTAATTTGGTTGGGAAGCCATGGCATGAAATGTTCTGTCCATGACAACATCTCAGCGCACCGTGTACTCTGTGTCCAATTCTGTGCTTTGTCACCATTGTGGGAGTAATGTCTCTTGCCAAAGAAGCTGTGGAAGGTATTTCGCGGGGACGCATGCCCCCGCCCCCCTTGGCCGCTGGCGCGAGGGCCCGTCGAGGCCGCTTGCGGCTTTAATTAGGGCCCGAGCCCTATAGGGCGAAGGCCCTATTGTTCTTGTAAGAGTTCACTATTATTATTCTTCCGTCTTCTTCTTCTTCTTCTTCTTTATTTTTCTCCGCTGTTGGGCCATTTTCGGGGCGCTTGCCATGGGCGAAAACGCACCAAATTTGGCACCAGTTCCGAGAATTGCCACCGCTACTCAGAACCAAAAGCCCAAACTTGGCCGGGGCTCAGGGCCTCTATAGCGCCCCCTAAGTCGTTGTGATTTTGGCCTCCCGCATTAAGGTGCCTGGGTGCCGTGTAGTTTGTAGTAGTGGCATGCCATTTGGTAGGCATATGTATCTCACTTAGCCGGACAAGAATGTAATGCCAATGCATTAGCCACGCCCAACAGGAAGTGAGGTAATTTCACTTTTGTGCGAAATGCATGGCCACGAAGACGGCGCAACTCCTCCTAGACCGTTCATAGGAATGTCACCAAAATTGATACACATCATCTACAGACATGGCTGACAAAAGTTACTAAATACGTTTCACGTAGGATAAACCGTTCAGAAGTTATACGTCAATCAATTTTCGATGCAAAATTTTACAAGCTTAAAAATTCATAACAAATCTTCTGATTGCTCAAACCTGCTCATACTTCACACGCAAATCACTCATTGGGCTTCTGACATGTTCCCCAATTTCTGTGATATTTCGCCACTGGGGGCGCTATTTTTGGGCAAAAAATCCAATCTTTCCTCAAATTTGGTCAAACTTCACGGCCACCCTCTTACAACATCCCATGTCATGTATACCACATTTTGGGAATTTTCGTCCATGGGGGGTGCTGTTTTGGGCCGACGCAATTGCTCCAAAACGGGTTTTTGGTAAATAATTCCATAATGCTTTTCCCTTCACACCACTACCTTGTGATAGTACGTTGCTGTTGTAGACACTTATTTTTCCAACTCATAATCGCTCATGTACAGCATAGCGCCACCTACTGACATGGGAAAAACCACAAAATTTATTCTTCAAAAATCTATATCTCATCTTCTATTTACTCAATTGTCATCAAACTTCATACCCAAACTCTTCATAGCTCACCTGACATATACGCCAAATTTTGTGCACTTTCGTCCCTGGGGGTGCTGGTTACGGCAAAAATGATATTGCAGCTTCTGATTTGTCAAACTTGGCAAACAAACTCTTTACAAGACCCTTATTGGGGCGCTTGCCATGGTCGACAACGCACGAAATTTGGCTCCTTTTTCTTAGACTGCCACCGCTACTGAGAACCAGAAGCCCAGATCCAGGCGGGCCTCAGGGCCTCTTTAGCGCCCCCTAAGTCGTTGTGATTTTGGCCTCCCGCATAAAGGTGCCTGGGTGCCATGTAGTTTGTAGTAGTGGCATGCCATTTGGTACGCATATGTTTCTCACTAAGCCGGACAAAAATGTCATGCCAATGCATTAGCCACGCCCAACAGGAAGTGAGGTAATTTCACTTTTGTGCGAAATGCATGGCCACGAAGACGGCGCAACTCCTCCTAGACCGTTCATAGGAATGTCACCAAAATTGATAGACATCATCTACAGACATGCCTGACAAAAGTTCCTAAATACATTTCACGTAGGATAAGCCGTTCAGAAGTTATACGTCAATCAATTTTCAATGCAAAATTTTACATGCTTAAAAATTCATAACAAATCTTCTGATTGCTCAAAACTGCTCATACTTCACACGCAACTCACTCATTGGGCTTCTGACATGCTACCCAATTTCTGTGATATTTCGCCACTGGGGGCGCTATTTTTGGGCAAAAATTCCAATCTTTCCTCAAATTTGGTCAAACTTCACGGCCACCCTCTTACTACCTCCCATGTCATGTACACCACATTGTGGAGATTTTCGTCCATGGGGGCGCTGTTTTTGGCCGACGCACTTGCTCCAAAACGGGTTTTTGATAAATAATTCCATACTGCTTTTCCTTCACACCACTACCTTGTGATAGTACGTTGCTGTTGTAGACACTTATTTTTCCAACTCATAATCGCTCATGTACAGCATAGCGCCACCTACTAACATGGGAAAAACCAGAAAATTTATTCTTCAAAAATCTATATCTCATCTTCTATCTACTCAATTGTCATCAAACTTCATACGCAAACTCTTCATAGCTCACCTGACATGTACGCCAAATTTTGTGCACTTTCGCCACTGGGGGCGCTATTTTTGGGCAAAAAATCCAATCTTTCCTCAAATTTGGTCAAACTTCACGGCCACCCTCTTACTGCCTCCCGTGTCATGTATACCACATTTTGGGAATTTTCGTCTATTGGGGGGCGCTTTTTTTGGCAGACGCACTTGCTCCAAAACGGGTTTTTGGTCAATAATTCCATAATGCTTTTCCTTCACACCACTACCTTGTGATAGTACGTTGCTGTTGTAGACACTTATTTTTCCAACTCATTATCGCTCATGTACAGCATAGCGCCACCTTCTGACATGGGAAAAACCAAAAAATTTATTCTTCAAAAATCTATATCTCATCTTCTATTTACTCAATTGTCATCAAACTTCATACGCAAACTCTTCATAGCTCACCTGACATTTACGCCAAAGTTTGTGCACTTTCGCCACTGGGGGTGCTGGTTATGGCAAAAATGATATTGCAGCTTCTGATTTGTCAAACTTGGCAAGCAAACTCTTTACAAGACCCTTATTGGGGCGCTTGCCATGGTCGACAACGCACGAAATTTGGCTCCCTTTTTCTTAGACTGCCACCGCTACTGAGAACCAGAAGCCCAGATCCAGGCGGGCCTCAGGGCCTCTATAGCGCCCCCCGAGCACCGTACAGTGCGAGACCCTATTGTTACCATGTGTCCAATTCTGTGCTTTGTCACCATTGTGGGAGTAATGTCTCTTGCCGAAGAAGCTGTGGAAGTTATTTCGCGGGGACGCATGCCCCCGCCCCCCTTGGCCGCTGGCGCGAGGGCCCGTCGAGGCCGCTTGCGGCTTTAATTCTTCTTCTTCTTTATTTTTCTCCGCTGTTGGGCCATTTTCGGGGCACTTGCCATGGGCGAAAACGCACCAAATTTGGCGCCACTTCCGAGAATTGCCACCGCTACTCAGAACCAAAAGCCCACACTTGGCCGGGGCTCAGGGCCTCTATAGCGCCCCCTAAGTCGTTGTGATTTTGGCATCCCGCATTAAGGTGCCTGGTTGCCATATAGTTTGTAGTGGTGGCATGCCATTTGGTATGCATATGTATCTCACTAAGGCGGACAAAAATGTAATGCCAATGCATTAGCCACGCCCAACAGGAAGTGAGGTAATTTCACTTTTGTGTGAAATGCATGGCCACGAAGACGGCGCAACTCCTCCTAGACCGTTCATAGGAATGTCACCAAAATTGATACACATCATCTACAGACATGGCTGACAAAAGTTACTAAATACGTTTCACGTAGGATAAACCGTTCAGAAGTTATACGTCAATCAATTTTCACTTCAAAATTTTACATGCTTAAAAATTCATAACAAATCTTCTAATTGCTCAACACTGCTCATACTTCACACGCTAATCACTCATTGGGCTTCTGACATGTTACCCAATTTCTGTGATATTTCGCCACTGGGGGCGCTATTTTTGGGCAAAAAATCCAATCTTTCCTCAAATTTGGTCAAACTTCACGGCCACCCTCTTTCTACCTCCCATGTCATGTATACCACATTTTGGGAATTTTCGTCCATGGGGGGCGCTGTTTTTGGCCGACGCAATTTCTCCAAAACGGGTTTTTGGTAAATAATTCCATAATGCTTTTCCTTCACACCACTACCTTGTGATAGTGCGTTGCTGTTGTGGACACTTATTTTTCCATCTCATAATCACTCATGTACAGCATAGCGCCACCTACTGACATGGGAAAAACCAAAAAATTTATTCTTCAAAAATCTATATCTCATCTTCTGTTTACTCAATTGTCATCAAACTTCATACGCGAACTCTTCATAGCTCACCTGACATGTACGCCAAATTTTGTGCACTTTCGCCCCTGGGGGTGCTGGTTATGGCAGAAATGATATTGCAGCTTCTGATTTGTCAAACTTGGCAAGCACACTCTTTACAAGACCCTTTTTGGGACGCTTGCCATGGTCGACATCGCACGAAATTTGGCTCCTTTTTCTTAGACTCCCAGGGCTACTGAGAACCAGAAGCCCAGATCCAGGCGGGCCTCAGGGCCTCTATAGCGCCCCCTAACTCATTGTGATTTTGGCCTCCCGCATTAAGGTGCCTGGTTGCCATGTAGTTTGTAGTAGTGGCATGCAATTTGGTACGCATATGTATCTCACTAAGCCGGACAAAAATGTAATGCCATTGCATTAGCCACGCACAACAGGAAGTGAGGTAATTTCACTTTTGTGCGAAATGCATGGCCACGAAGACAGCGCAACTCCTCCTAGACCGTTCATAGGAATGTCACCAAAATTGATACACATCATCTACAGACATGGCTGACAAAAGTTCCTAAATACGTTTCACGTAGAATAAACCGTTCAGAAGTTATACGTCAATCAATTTTCAATGCAAAATTTTACATGCTTAAAAATTCATAACATATCTTCAAATTGCTCAAAACTGCTCATACTTCACACGCAAATCACTCATTGGGCATCTGACATGTTACCCAATTTCTGTGATATTTCGCCACTGGGGGCGCTATTTTTGGGCAAAAAATCCAATCTTTCCTCAAATTTGGTCAAACTTCACGGCCTCCCTCTTACTACCTCCCATGTCATGTACACCACATTTTGGGAATTTTCGTCCATGGGGGGCGCTGTTTTTGGCCAACGCAATTGCTCCGAAACAGGTTTTTGGTAAATAATTCCATAATGCTTCTCCTTCACACCACTACCTTCTGATAGTACGTTGCTGTTGTAGACACTTATTTTTCCAACTCATAATCGCTCATGTGCAGCATAGCGCCACCTACTGACATGGGAGAAACCAAAAAATTTATTCTTCAAAAATCAATATCTCATCTTCTATTTTCTCAATCTTGATCAAACTTGATACGCACACTCGTAACAGGTCACCTGACATATGTGCCAAATTTTGTGAACTTTTGCCACTGGGGGCGCTGTTTTCAGGCAACAATTTATATCTCGGCTTCTGATTGGTCAAACTTGATCAAACTTTACAAAACAACTCTTCATAGGTCCCTTGACATGTATACCAAATTTGGTGAACTTTCACCACTGGGGGCGCTCATTGCGCTGTAGCAGTTGCAGGAGAGGTGTTTACAATCATGAGGCTCCAGGAGTATGTTGTTTTGGTTGCCTTAAACACACATGTCTTGTGGACCACTGGGGGCGCTCATTGCGCTGTAGCAGTTGCAGGAGAGGTGTTTACAATCATGAGGCACCAGGAGTATGTTGTTTTGGTTGCCTTAAACACACATGACTTGTGGGGAATGGGTAGGCAGTCGGGAGCAAGTGTTGTAGCGTTACATACAGACTAATAGATGTCTAACAGAAGACAATCCTATGTAGCTATAGCTTGGTGACTGATGAGGTAAATACATTAATTTGGTTGGGAAGCCATGGCATAAAATGTTCTGTCCATGACAACATCTCAGCGCACCATGTACTCTGTGTCCAATTCTGTGCTTTGTCACCATTGTGGGAGTAATGTCTCTTGCCAAAGAAGCTGTGGAAGGTATTTCGCGGGGACGCATGCCCCCGCCCCCCTTGGCCGCTGGCGCGAGGGCCCGTCGAGGCCGCTTGCGGCTTTAATTATTCTTCCACCTTCTTCTTCTTCTTCTTTATTTTTCTCCGCTGTTGGGCCATTTTCGGGGCGCTTGCCATGGGCGAAAACGCACCAAATTTGGCACCAGTTCCGAGAATTGCCACCGCTACTCAGAACCAAAAGCCCAAACTTGGCCGGGGCTCAGGGCCTCTATAGCGCCCCCTAACTCATTGTGATTTTGGCCTCCCGCATTAAGGTGCCTGGTTGCCATGTAGTTTGTAGTAGTGGCATGCCATTTGGTACGCATATGTATCTCACTAAGCCGGACAAAAATGTAATGCCAATGCATTAGCCACGCCCAACAGGAAGTGAGGTAATTTCACTTTTGTGCGAAATGCATGGCCACGAAGACGGCGCAACTCCTCCTAGACCGTTCATAGGAATGTCACCAAAATTGATACACATCATCTACAGACATGGCTGACAAAAGTTACTAAAGACGTTTCACGTAGGATAAACCGTTCAGAAGTTATACGTCAATCAATTTTCGATGCAAAATTTTACATGCTTAAAAATTCATAACAAATCTTCTGATTGCTCAAAACTGCTCATACTTCACACGCAAATCACTCATTGGGCTTCTGACATGTTAGCCAATTTCTGTGATATTTCGCCACTGGGGGCGCTATTTTTGGGCAAAAAATCCAATCTTTCCTCAAATTTGGTCAAACTTCACGGCCACCCTCTTACTACCTCCCATGTCATGTATACCACATTTTGGGGATTTTCGTCCATGGGGGGCGCTGTTTTTGGCCGACGCAATTGCTCCAAAACGGGTTTTTGGTAAATAATTCCATAATGCTTTTCCTTCACACCACTACCTTGTGATAGTACGTTGCTGTTGTAGACACTTATTTTTCCAACTCATAATCGCTCATGTACAGCATAGCGCCACCTACTGACATGGGAAAAACCAAAAAATTTATTCTTCAAAAATCTATATCTCATCTTCTATTTACTCAATTGTCATCAAACTTCATACGCAAACTCTTCATAGCTCACCTGACATATACGCCAAATTTTGTGCACTTTTGCCCCTGGGGGTGCTGGTTATGGCAAAAATGATATTGCAGCTTCTGATTTGTCACACTTGGCAAGCAAACTCTTTACAAGACCCTTATTGGGGCGCTTGCCATGGTCGACAACGCACGAAATTTGGCTCCTTTTTCTGAGACTGCCACCGCTACTGAGAACCAGAAGCCCAGATCCAGACGGGCCTCAGGGCCTCTTTAGCGCCCCCTAAGTCGTTGTGATTTTGGCCTCCCGCATAAAGGTGCCTGGGTGCCATGTAGTTTGTAGTAGTGGCATGCCATTTGGTACGCATATGTATCTCACTAAGCCGGACAAAAATGTCATGCCAATCCATTAGCCCCGCCCAACAGGAAGTGAGGTAATTTCAGTTTTGTGCGAAATGCATGGCCACGAAGACGGCGCAACTCCTCCTAGGCCGTTCATAGGAATGTCACCAAAATTGATAGACATCATCTACAGACATGGCTGACAAAAGTTCCTACATACGTTTCACATAGGATAAGCCGTTCAGAAGTTATACGTCAATCAATTTTCAATGCAAAACTTTACATGCTTAAAAATTCATAACAAATCTTCTAATTGCTCATAACTGCTCATACTTCACAAGCAAGTCACTCATTCGGCTTCTGACATGCTACCCAATTTCTGTGATATTTCGCCACTGGGGGCGCTATTTTTGGGCAAAAAATCCAATCTTTCCTCAAATTTGGTCAAACTTCACGGCCACCCTCTTACTACCTCCCATGTCATGTATACCACATTTTGGGAATTTTCGTCCATGTGGGGCGCTGTTTTTGGCCGACGCAATTGCTCCAAAATGGGTTTTTGGTAAATAATTCCATAATGCTTTTCCTTCACACCACTACCTTGTGACAGTGCGTTGCTGTTGTTGACACTTATTTTTCCAACTCATAATCGCTCATGTACAGCATAGCGCCACCTACTGACATGGGAAAAACCAAAACATTTATTCTTCAAAAATCAATATCTCATCTTCTATTTACTCAATCTTGATCAAACTTGATACGCATACTCTTAACAGGTCACCTGACATATCTCCCAAATTTTGTGAACTTTTGCCACTGGGGGCGCTGCTTTCAGGCAACAATTTATATCTCGGCTTCTGATTGGTCAAACTTGATCAAACTTGACACAACAACTCTTCCTAGGTCCCTTGACATGTATACCAAATTTGGTGAACTTTCACCACTGGGGGCACTCATTGCGCTGTAGCAGTTTCAATAGAGGTGTTTACAATCATGAGGCACCAGGAGTATGTTGTTTTGGTTGCCTTAAACACACATGACTTGTGGGGGATGGGTAGGCTGTCGGGAGCAAGTGTTGTAGCGTTACATACAGACTAATAGATGTCTATCAGAAGACAATCCTATGTAGCTATAGCTTGGTGACTGATGAGGTTAATACATTAATTTGGTTGGGAAGCCATGGCATAAAATGTTCTGTCCATGACAACATCTCAGCGCACCGTGTACTCTGTGTCCAATTCTGTGCTTTGTCGCCATTGTTGGAGTAATGTCTCTTGCCGAAGAAGCTGTGGAAGTTATTTCGCGGGGACGCATGCCCCCGCCCCCCTTGGCCGCTGGCGCGAGGGCCCATCGAGGCCGCTTGCGGCTTTAATTAGGGCCCGAGCCCTATAGGGCGAAGGCCCTATTGTTCTTGTAAGAGTTCACTATTATTAGGGCCCGAGCCCTATAGGGCGAAGGCCCTATTGTTCTTGTAAGAGTTCACTATTATTATTCTTCTTTATTTTTCTCCGCTGTTGGGCCATTTTCGGGGCGCTTGCCATGGGCGAAAACGCACGAGATTTGGCACCAGTTCCGAGAATTGCCACCGCTACTCAGACCCAAAAGCCCAAACTTGGCCGGGGCTCAGGGCCTCTATAGCGCCCCCTAACTCGTTGTGATTTTGGTCTCCCGCATTAAGGTGCCTGGTTGCCATGTAGTTTGTAGTAGTGGCATGCCATTTGGTACGCTTATGTATCTCACTAAGCCGGACAAAAATGTAATGCCAATGCATTAGCCACACCCAACAGGAAGTGAGGTAATTTCGCTTTTGTGCGAAATGCATGGCCACGAAGACGGCGCAACTCCTCCTAGACCGTTCATAGGAATGTCACCAAAATTGATAGACATCATCTACAGTCATGGCTGACAAAAGTTACTAAATACGTTTCACGTAGGATTAACCGTTCAGAAGTTATACGTCAATCAATTTTCGATGCAAAATTTTACATGCTTAAAAATTCATAACAAATCTTCTGATTGCTCAAAACTGCTCATTCTTCACACGCAAATCACTCATTGGGCTTCTGACATGTTAGCCAATTTCTGTGATATTTCGCCACTGGGGGCGCTATTTTTGGGCAAAAAATCCAATCTTTCCTCAAATTTGGTCAAACTTCACGGCCACCCTCTTACTACCTCCCATGTCATGTATACCACATTTTGGGAATTTTTGTCCATGGGGGGGCGCTGTTTTTGGCCGACGCAATTGCTCCAAAACGGGTTTTTGGTAAATAATTCCATAATGCTTTTCCTTCACACCACTACCTTGTGATAGTGCGTTGCTGTTGTAGACACTTACTTTTCCAACTCATAATCGCTCATGTATAGAATAGCGCCACCTACTGACATGGGAAAAACCAAATAAATTATTCTTCAAAAATCTATATCTCATCTTCTATTTACTCAATTGTCATCAAACTTCATACGCAAACTCTTCATAGCTCACCTGACGTCTACGCCAAATTTTGTGCACTTTCGCCCCTGGGGGTGCTGGTTATGGCAAAAATGATATTGCAGCTTCTGATTTGTCAAACTTGCCAAGCAAACTCTTTACAAGACCCTTATTGGGGCGCTTGCCATGGTCGACAACGCACGAAATTTGGCTCCTTTTTCTTAGACTGCCACCACTACTGAGCACCAGAAGCCCAGATCCAGGCGGGCCTCAGGGCCTCTATAGCGCCCCCTAACTCATTGTGATTTTGGCCTCCCGCTTTAAGGTGCCTGGTTGCCATGTAGTTTGTAGTAGTGGCATGCCATTTGGTACGCATATGTATCTCACTAAGCCGGACAAAAATGTAATGCCAAGGCATTAGCCACGCCCAACAGGAAGTGAGGTAATTTCACTTTTGTGCGAAATGCATGGCCACGAAGACGGCGCAACTCCTCCTAGACCGTTCATAGGAATGTCACCAAAATTGATCCACATCATCTACAGACATGGCTGACAAAAGGTACTAAATACGTTTCACGTAGCATAAACCGTTCAGAAGTTATACGTCAATCAATTTTCAATGCAACATTTTACATTCTTAAAAATTCATAACAAATCTTCTACTTGCTCAAAACTGCTCATACTTCACACGCAGATCACTCATTGGGCTTCTGACATGTTACCCACTTTCTGTGATATTTTGCCACTGGGGGCGCTATTTTTGGGCAAAAATTCCAATCTTTCCTCAAATTTGGTCAAACTTCACGGCCACCCTCTTACTACCTCCCATGTCATGTATACCACATTTTGGGAATTTTCGTCCATGGGGGGCGCTGTTTTTGGCCGACGTAATTGCTCCAAAACGGGTTTTTGGTAAATAATTCCATAATGCTTTTCCTTCACACCACTACCTTGTGATAGTGCGTTGCTGTTGTAGACACTTATTTTTCCAACTCATTATCGCTCATGTACAGCATAGCGCCACCTACTGACATGGGAAAAACCAAAAATTTTATTCTTCAAAAATCTGTATCTCAACTTCTATTTACTCAATTGTCATCAAACTTCATACGCAAACTCTTCATAGCTCCCCTGACATGTACGCCAAATTTTGTGCACTTTCGCCCCTGGGGGTGCTGGTTATGGCAGAAATGATATTGCAGCTTCTGATTTGTCAAACTTGGCAAGCAAACTCTTCACAAGACCCTTATTGGGGCGCTATTATTATTAGGGCCCGAGCACCGTACAGTGCGAGACCCTATCGTTGCCATGTGTCCAATTCTGTGCTTTGTCGCCATTGCTGGAGTAATGTCTCTTGCCGAAGAAGCTGTGGAAGGTTTTTCGCGGGGACGCATGCCCCCGCCCCCCTTGGCCGCTGGCGCGAGGGCCCATCAAGGCCGCTTGCGGCTTTAATTTGCTCTTACTACTTTAAGAATACAACATATTGGCAACGAGGATGGCGCTTCTTGGTCTTACACCACCTCCTCCCTTTCTACAAACACCTGGGGATCCAGTGATAAGCTTTGAAGCCTGG
The DNA here is from genome assembly GCF_027579695.1 of Neoarius graeffei. Lineage (NCBI taxonomy): Eukaryota > Metazoa > Chordata > Actinopteri > Siluriformes > Ariidae > Neoarius > Neoarius graeffei. The sequence goes on along the minus strand of NC_083575.1, from coordinate 14,987,403 downwards.
GAGAAGATGTTTGAAGCATACTTGCTTGCATTGTCTGAAACTGACCTGCTGGACAAGAGAAAGCGCGCCCTTTTGATTCACTGCATTGGTGTGGAAGCACAAAGGATCTTCTACACACTTGATACAGGTACTTCATATGCAGCTGCACGGAAAGCATTGACTGCCTTCTTCGTTCCGAAAGTCAACGTAGTTGCTGAAAGAAACAAGTTTCGTCAACGAAGCCAAAACGTTGGTGAGTCTGTTGTGCATTACGTAGCTGCCTTGCGTGAACTAGCTGCTAACTGCGGGTTCGAGCAAATGACCGATGACATGGTCAGAGATCAGTTAGTGGAGAAGACAAACAGTACAAGGATAAGAGAACGCTTGTTACTGGAAGATGGACTGACACTGAAAAAGGCAATTACGCTAGCTTGCCAAGTCGAATCTGTTGTTGCCGCTGCAAATGCAATGACTAAGAAAGTTAATACTGATGCCGTAGTTGGGGCCGTGCAAGGGAGTACTTTTCGCAGCGGAAGGAGACGCAAGCCTCCACAGCAGCAACGCACTGCCTCACATTCCTCTACTACATGCACCGAGTCTACACATGCTGCCGCTGGTAAGAAGTGCTACCGCTGTGGGTCGTCTTCCCACTTAGCAAACAGCTTTACATGCCCTGCGAAGTCCGTTGTCTGCAAACAGTGCAACAAAAGTGGACATTTTGCAAAAGTTTGCAGAAGCACTCCCACTTCAGTGGTGAATGAAGTTTCCAATGACGTTTCCAATGTGGTGGTTCTGAACATTGCTGACGGTGCAGATATGCAGACAAACAAACTGTGGTGCAGTGTGTCACTTCAAGCTGCTGGCGGCTCCAGTATAAATGCAAACTTACTCATTGACACTGGATCTGCTGTTTCCATTATTCCTCACTGCTTCTACAAAGACAATTTCAAAGACATTGCTTTAACACAGCCTACTCTGCGTCTGATGACATACACTAAAGAGCTGATTCCAGTACATGGTTGTGTCACTTTGGATGTGATGTGTAATGCAAAATCTACAAAATGCAACTTCTGCGTCGTCCCAGTGGGGGTACCAATCCTTGGTATGGCTCTGATTACTGCCCTGCAGTTGGATATTACAAAGCACAGCATCCTCAGTTCTATGCCGCCCTCAGCACAAGTGCAGCATACACACACTACACACACTGACTCCAAAGGAGTTACCAACTTCATCCACAAAGTCAAGCTGTGTCCTGAGATACCTCCAGTTCAACAAAAGCTGCGCTGCTTACCATTCTCCATCCGTGATGACGTCACTGCTGAGCTGATGCAGTTGGAAAAGGAGGGCATCATCAAGCGAATAGATTCGTCTCCATGGGTGTCACCAATTCTAGCCATCAAGAAGAAAAGTGGACAGCTGAGGTTATGCACTGACTTACAAGAGCCTAACAAAGCAGTGGTGATCGACAGCCATCCCTTACCTCACATTGAAGAGGTGTTCCATGAGCTGAGGGGTGCACAGATGTTTTCAACCATTGACTTACAAAATGCCTACCATCAACTGCCCTTACATGCTGATAGCAGAGATCTCACAGCCTTCATCACTCACGAAGGTCTGTTTTGCTACACCAAAGTGCCGTACGGGTTGGCGTCAGCTCCGAGCGCCTTCCAAAGAATGATGTCACACATCCTGGCTGGTGTGAAAGGTGTCCAATGTTACCTGGATGACATCATCATCAGTGGTGAAACTCCTGAGGTGCACAAGCAGCGCCTCAAGACAGTGCTCCAGCGTTTACACAACAGTGGCCTCAAGCTCAACATGTCCAAGTGCCAGTTAAGAAAGACAGAGCTACCCTTCCTGGGCCACATCATATCTGCTGCGGGTCTCCGACCTGACCAGGACCATATCAAAGCTGTGGCTGATGCTCCTACTCCTCACGATGCTCCTGCGCTCCGATCCTTCTTGGGCCTGACCTCCTTCTACTTGAAATTCATTCCAAACTACGCAGTGGTAGTGGAACCACTGAGAGCACTGCTGAGAAAAGACTGTAAGTACACATGGACTACTGATGCACAAAATGCTTTCACTCAGGTCAAGACACTGATAATCAATAGTCCAGCCCTTGCATTGTACGATCCAGCACTGCCCACCTTAGTGACAACTGATGCCTGTGACTACAGCATTGGTGCAGTGCTCACACAGTTACATGGCGACACTGAGAAAACGATTGCCTTTGCCTCTCGCACACTGACAGACCGTGAGAGAAAATATTCTACAATTGAAAAGGAAGCACTTGCCTGCGTGTGGGCGACAGAACGCTGGCTGACTTATCTGTGGGGCAATCACTTTACTCTTCGCACTGATCACAGCCCCCTGACAACGCTGCTCACCATGAAGGGTCTTGGTAGAGCAGGTATGAGAATCACCACCTGGTGATTCTCATACCTGCTCTACCAAGACCCTTCATGGTGAGCAGCGTTGTCAGGGGGCTGTGATCAGTGCGAAGAGTAAAGTGGTCTGCCAGGCTACTTACCTTCAACTACACCATCGAGTACAAGCGAGGCTGCGACAACGTCATTGCTAACTGCCTCTCACGCCTGCCGCTGCTGGATGCTGACATGAAAGTGGAACCAGACACTGAAATCGTAGCGTTGGTGTCTGACGACCTTGCTGCTGTTACTGCTGATGAACTGACAGCTGCATGCAAAGACTGTCCAGTACTGCAACAGGTGAGAACCTACATGCGAAATGGTTGGCCATGTACACACAAAGGCCTTGATCCAACCATACTACAGAATCCAGACTGAGCTCTCTGAACATGGCGACTGCATCATCCGTGGTACCCATCGTGTGGTGGTCCCACCAGAGCTCCAGCCTAAACTCATACACATTGCACACGACACTCATCAAGGCATCGTCGGTACAAAGCAGAGACTTAGAGAACTGTACTGGTGGCCGGGAATGGACACTGATGTGCAGGCTGCCATCAAGTCATGTGTCACGTGCGCACAGCATGACAAGACAGCGGTTGTCAAAGCAGCTCCTCTGACTCCTGTGAGCCTACCTGATGGTGCTTGGGAGAAGCTCGCAATTGATATAGTTGGTCCTTACCTCCATGTACCACCTGACTGCCGCTATGCCATAACTCTTGTGGATTACTACAGCAAATGGCCAGAGGTTGCGTTCGCCTCTGAAGTTACCTCCTCCTCCGTCATCAAGTTCCTGTCCACTGTCTTCAGCTGTGAGGGTAACCTGCTGGAGCTGGTGACAGACAATGGTTCAGTGTTCGTCTCCTCTGAATTCGAGTCCTTCCTTGCCAGCCGAGACATCAAACACTGCCGCAGTTCAGTCTACTACCCACAATGCAACGGAGAAGTTGAAAGACGGAACAGAGTACTCAAAGACTGTCTTCAAACTGCAGACATTGAGGGCAGACCATGGAAGCAGTTTGTCACTGACTTCCTGTTCTCTTACCGTGCTACACCACACTCACTCACACAAGTGTCACCTGCTGAACCCTTGCATGGCCATCCTCTTAACACTAAACTGAACATCAGAGGTCTGCCTACAAGTCCTAAAACTCTCAATCAGGCTGCACTCAGAGGCACTGTTCATGCGAAACAAGTCAAAGCGAAGGAATACACAGATCGACGCCGCAGTGCACAGGCTTCAACTTTCAAGGTTGGTGACTTAGTGCACATCAAAAAGCCTGTGCTGGTCAGAAAAGGTGCTCACAAGTTCACGCCACCTATCCAGATCACTGCACAGAAGGGTCCTGCAACCTTTCTCCTCTCTGATGGCAAAGTGTGGAATGCTAGCCACCTTGCCTTTGCTCCTCCAGACACTGTGCCCGTGACTTTGACTCCACAGCAGTCTGACGAGGCACTGCCTGCTGTTGTGCCTTTATGGAGAACTGTCCGTCCCCCGGGGTGGCATAAGGATTATGTCACATAAAAAAAAAGAGAGAGGAAATGTGATGTGTTTTACAGTGCATTGTTCTGTTAAAAAAAAGAGTTAAGTGCACTGTGCTCTTAAAAAAAATGCATTGTGTTTAATTGTGCAGTATATTTTGCTATGCTGATCTTGCTACTGTTATTAAGTGCCGTGTTACATTCTTCATTTAGTTACACTGTTTATCTTAGAGATCACTTCTGTGTGAGGTACAATATTGTGCAGTATATTTTGCTATGCTGATCTTGCTACTGTTATGCCACCTTAACGTTTGAATGTGGTACTGTTATGTTTCGAGTTGCCATGCTTTAATTCTTAGTGAGTGGCATTGTTCTTAAGAAAAGGGGAATATGTGGTGTATCTACCTAGCCTCTAGGGGCGCTGCGATATCGTAATGAGCGGGACAATGACATGTACAAGAGAATAAGAGGGATGAAGTAAAGTGAAGTTCATGTTACCCATTGCTCCGTGATTTATTTGCTCTTACTACTTTAAGAATACAACAGGGCACCATGCTGGGATGAGAGCTTGTGACGTCCAATCAGGAGAATAAGAAAGAGAGCACCCATATTATCAGTCGTCTGCCCGAGAGAGACAGAGAGACAGAGAGTGGGGGGAAATCAGGCTTGCAGCTTACTATTTTTTATCCTTTTTTATTCATTTTTTGTGTTTTGGAGACAGTTTGACTGACTTCTGAATTCTTTTTGAAAGATCAAATGTCAACTGCAGTTCCTTGTTGAGGCCTGATGCCACTCGTACCATCAAATCACACAAATGATGAGAAATTTTCATCAGGTCCATGCGAGTATGTCGGGGGTGATTATTGGGAACTAACGTGCACAGTGGGAGGTGGGGACAGAATCATATTATTTATGCTATTTTAAGAAGAAAATAAAATAAAGGCCGATGATTTTGACTTAAATATGACTGAAAAGAAGGAACATATGGTAGTGATGACTGAAGATGTCAGTCAATATTTTCTCCAGTACTTGGTATGAAAATTAAGAAGCAAGCACAAAATCGGGAATGGCAGCCAATAAAAAGTCTGACAGCTTTCTCCTGATTCATGAACTAATGTTCTCTTCAGTCAAATGCAACATGGATTCAGTATTTTGCCAAGTTTTTGGCTTTTTCCCCCCCTCTCTTTTCAGGTTTTCTCAGGTACAAGTTCCAAAATCAGATTTCCTGCATCATTGAGATCAGTGGCAGAAAATAAAAATTATGTTTAAAAAAATGAGAGCGTTTGACTGTCAATAGGGGAAAATTCCCAAAAGGCTTTTCCCTGCTTTTCTCAATTTCCTTTGGACCTTTGGAGAATTATTTAATTACAGACTTTCTGAAATGTCACTACAATGATCAGGCAAGGTATGCTCTTATTCTGCTTACGACTCCCACATTACATCTTACTCAAATCGTGTCTTTCCTTTCTTGCTTCCAAGCTTGCTTCTTTCCTTCATTAATTTCCTTCTTTTATTAACTAATTCATTCATACACTATTCTGAACCTGGCAACCAAGATGGTGGCACAGTTATGTGCAGTGGCTCAGCATTCTGTGTACTGGTACTTTTTAATTAGTTTTCTGATAGTTTATTTTCTATTAAGTGTTAAATATGCTCAAGCATACATAAAATACAGCAGGCATGAACTGCTTGTCATCAGTTCTATGCCCGGAAACTGTATTTTCAATCAGGAAGACCCCAGACACAACATCCCATCAGAGCTCATCAGACCACCGGGGCCTCCGTGGATCTATCTGCCAGCTGGAAAGCTAAAGCAGCAGTGGAGAGAGAGGAAGCAAAAGTGAGGTTGTTGTGCCAGGGTATGAGCTAGGCTGGGCAGAGACCCATACAAGCTTTTGCTGCCGAGCCTCTTTGTCATAAATGCAAGATCACTTTCCAACAAGATTGAGGAGCTGGAACTTACCATAACTATGCAGAAAAACATTAAGGACTGCTGTGTCATGGTAATCACAGAGCTGTGGCTCAGCTCAACTATCCCCGCAGAGGCTATTGGGCTAGCAGACCGCTTAGCACACTGAGCCGACAGGACAACAGACTCTGGTAAGAGCAGAGGAGGGGGGCCCTGTGTTTGCACAACCAACAACTGGTACACAAACATAACCAACACTCACTGCTCCCCAGAAACTCCGCCATGGCCGGTCCCAAACCCAGATGAGAAAGGAGGAGGGTTGGGCGAAGGGCTAGCAACCCTTCCCTGTAAAAACCAAAACCGCTACAGAAACATCATCAACAGAAAAACAATCAGAGAATCTAGTCCCAGATGAAGGAGGGACTTCCTATGGAAGCCACATGACGTCACGGGGTAAAGCCCAGGAAGCCCCGAGGTTGAACACCCTCCTCTCAACTAGGAAACATATTAACATAGGAACATGGAATGTAAAGACAATGTTTCAAGTAGGGAAGACATACCAAGTAGCAGCAGAAATTAAAAACTACAACCTAGAGGTGCTAGGAGTAAGCGAGGCAAGATGGACACAATCAGGACAGAAAAGGTTAAATAGCGGAGAGATGTTGTATTCAGGCCATGAAGAAGAAAATGCCCCTCACACAGAAGGGGTAACACTTATATTATCAAGATCTGCACAGTAAGCGCTGATAGGATGGGAAGCACATGGACCACGAATCATTACAGCAAGTTTTAAAACAAAGGCGAAGAAAGTTAAAATGAATGTTATACAGTGCTATGCACCAACAAATGATAGTGAGATCAAGCGCAAGGATGAGTTCTATGGTAGGCTTCAAAGTATTTTAGATAAGAACTCAGAAAAGGATATTATGATCATGATGGGAGACTTTAATGCAAAGATCGGAGCAGACAACATTGGATATGAAGAGGTAATGGGGACACAGGGAATCAGAGAGATAAATGAAAATGGAGAAATGTTTATAGACTCTTGCACATTAAACAAGCTTGTTATTGGAGGGAGTATCTTTCCCCATAAACGGATTCATAAAGCAACATGGATATCACCGGATCAGGTAACAGAAAACCAAATAGACCATTAGCAAAACGTTTAGAAGATCACTACAAAATGTAAGAGTGAAAAGAGGAGCAGATATTGCTTCTGACCACCATCTGCTAACTGCCAGAGTAAAACTGAATTTAAGGAATACTCAGAGGGAGACATCAGGAAGCAGGCAAAAGTATAACATGGATTTGCTAAGAGAAACAAAGATACAAAAAGAGTACAGATTGAAACTTTCCAACAAATTTGACGTCCTCCAGGAAATGTTAGATGAGGAAATAGACATTAACAAACAGTGGCAGGGTATAAGGGACACCTTTACATCAACATGTCAGGAAGTATTGGGTTACAAGAAAACACAACACAAAGAATGGATATCTAGGGAAACCATGCAAAAGGTCAAAGTAAGGAGAGAAAAGAAAGCTTTACTTATGAATAGTAGGATGAGAGCCTCAAAAACAAGGGCTCAAGAACAGTACTCAATAGCCAATAGAGAAGTAAAGAAAGAATTGAAGGCTGACAGAAGGAAATAGGCTAGCACAAAAAGCAGAAGAAGCAGCGAGAAGTGGAAATTTAAGGCAACTCTACGGTACCACCAAAAAGATGTCAGGAAAATATACTACACCACAAAGACTTATCAAAGATAAAGAAGGTAACATCATTGCAACCAGGGAAGACCAACTAAATAGGTGGGCGGAACATTTTGAAGAACTACTAAATAGTCCAATACCATCAAACCCCCCAGATATCAACCCAGCAGAATTCGATCTACCAATCAACTGTGATAGACCCAGCCGTGATGAGATTAGAAAGGCAATACAGAAGCTAAAGAATAACAAAGCAGCAGGACCAGACACTATCCCAGCAGAAGCATTAAAAGCTGACCTTGATAAGACCATAGATTTGCTATATCCACTCTTCAGTAAAATCTGGGAAGAGGAGGAAGTACCAACAGAATGGAAGGAGAGTTATATCATCAAACTCCCTAAAAAAGGAGATCTTGGCAACTGTTCTAATTACAGAGGAATTACTATCGGTGCCAGGTAAAGTGTTCAACAGAGTTATCTTGGACAAAATGAAGGATGCAGTAGACTCTCAACTAAAGGATCAGCAAGCTGGATTCAGAAGGAATCGATCATGTGTGGATCAGATCATTACTCTTCGTATAATATTAGAACAATCTAATATAGAATGGAATTCAGCGCTTTATATACATTTTTTTGACTATGAAAAGGCATTTGACAGTGTGGATAGGGAAACACTATGGAAACCAGTGGCGGCTGCTAGTTTTTAAAACAGGGTAAGCCCATTTTATGCATTCATACTAAAACCTGTAGGCCGGATATCAAAGCATAGAAAGGTGTGCCCCATTAGCATAGTGAACTAGACAACCCTACCTAGTGGCAGAAAGTATTTTTGCTTGTACATTTCATGTTATAGTCTGGCTTGCCAGGCTAGTGCCTCATATCCTTAATCAAAAATATCAAACATCCAAAAATCACTGGCTATTCAACGAAGAGCCTTGAACATCATACCCTGATATGCAACACAGAGTCTTTAACACAACACCCAGCTGTGCAACACATCCTTGAACAGCTTCTGCAACACAGTCTGGAAATCCATAACCAGGTAGGCTATGCAACACACAGAACCTTGAATATTATACCCAGGTATAACCTATAACACAGAGCCCACCATTCTCTTAACATTACTGAACAATATACACACTTCAGATTCATGAACATTATATGCACACTATTTATACACAAATTCTGCCCTCTGCTCCTTTTCCAGAAAATGGTCTGTGACCCTGTCATACTAGCTGGTTGTGCTTTCCAGAGACTTCACCAATTTCTGTTAGCAGCTAGCACTGCAAATCCCAATAAGGCTCAAGCTAGCCTACAACCAGATTGAACTACAAATGAAATAAACGAGTGAATTCACGAATGATCGAACTGATAGAATGGATGAAAGTTAACGGAGCACAACGAGTAATATTTACATTTATTTACAGAGTAATGTACAGAGACATCAATGAGAAGAAACGTTTATATGAAAAGAAATTCGGACAGCACTTTGACACACGACTACACTTTCTCGACATCCGCTAGGGACTGACTGATCATGCTTCCATGTTCCTCGCCGATGCCGAAGTACAGAGCCCGCCCTCCTCATGTCTTTCAAACACTACCTCCAATAATCCTTCATCAGCCCGGCTTCTTGCCCCCCCACTGTCTCGTTTAGTCCCAGAGAAGCCCGGCTTCCCTGGAAGTGACGATTTTGTCGATTTTAACCAATAACAATTAGCCGAAATTGGCTGTTCAGAGCCCTCTCATAGACTGCAACGGATACCCGGCTGCCAGCCATAGAGCCCATTTAAATAAGAAAGGTTACAGCCAGTGTTGCCAGATTGGGCAGTTTTAAGTGGATTTTGGCAGGTTTTGAACATATTTTGGCTGGAAAACGTCAGCAGTATCTGGCAACGCTGGTTACAGCCTGGCAGCAAAGGTGATTCTCATAGCGAACTGCAAGTTCGTCAGACATCACTCAAATAAGTTACAGGATAGTTATGAACGTAAATACAATCTTGGGCATATATTATGTTATGCAAGTTATTGTTTTAATGAGAATTCAACGTCGTAGATGCCGCAGTTTGGGGAGAGAATTTTAGGGGAAGCTCGGCTTCCCTTGTTGTCGCTGAGAAATCGCCCCTGATGGAAACTTATGAGGCATTACGGAATTCCCAAGAAGTTGGTAAATCTAGTTAAAGATAGCTATGTGGGGACGAGTGGCAGAGTGGTACATGAAGGGCAACTTACCAAACAATTTGAAATCAAGACCGGAGTCAGGCAAGGCTGTTTACTCTCCCCTTTTCTATTTCTACTAGTAATAGACTGGATTATGAAAACAACTATAGCAGAGGGAAGAAATGGAATAAAATGGACACTATGGACACAGCTAGAGGACCTTGACTTTGCAAATGACCTGGCAATACTATTCCACAGTCATCATCAGATGCAAAGACAACAACATTGGCAAGAACCTCTAAACAAGTAGGACTTAACATCCATAAGGGCAAGACAAAGATAGTGAGAATGAATACAGATAATGATGAGCCAATCAAATTAGATGACAACAGACTAGGGGAAGTAAAATCTTTTACTTATTTGGGAAGTATTATGGACAAGGACGGCGGCACAGATGCAGACGCTACACAGAGTGATGAGAAGTTAACTTTTACCGAGTTTAAAATGAAGCTGAGGAGCTATGAGAGCACAGAGAAGTTTGGTGCTGCTAGCTCCGCTGAAGACAGCGTAATGAAAGTGAAAGGAAGAGACAATTGGAGCACGAAACTCACCTATTACAACTGCGGCCAGAGAGGGCACAAAGCCCTGGAGTGTACTTCAGCCCCGGGCGAGCATAGAGAGCCGAGACAGTGGTGTAGTTCCTGTAAGAGCTCCATGCACAAGGATGCAAACTGCCAGCGGAGAGGACGAGACAAGATGAAGCAAGCGGTGGATGAGAAGGACCACCCGTTCGCTTTCAAGGTGGAGCAGGTGGACGATGCCCTGGTCTGTGGAGTGTAGGTGAAGGGCCTTATGGTCGACTCGGGAGCAACAAAGCACATCATGACGGCCGCTGCAAAATTTAAGGATTTTGACTTGAGTTTTAAGCCTCAGAGCCATGTTTTGGAGTTGGCTGACGGAGTGCAGGCCAACGGCATTGGGCTGAAGAAGGCACTGCCAAGGTTCGCCTGAGAGACAGTAAGGGCCGAATTGTGGATATGATGCTGATGGACGCGTTATATGTGCCACATTTTCACAAGACATCTTTTCGGTCAAAGCTGTTACTGCCCAAGGAGCGACAGTCATCTTTAAAGAAGGACAGAACCGGCTTATCCATAAAAATGGTATGGTTTTTGATATTCACATTTGTGACAGACTGTTCTATATAAATACGGTTACAGATGAGATTGATGAATGTAATGCCTGCTATGCCATTCAAACGTGGCATGAAATTTTAGGCCACGGTAACCATGATGTGTTAAAGCTGGAGAGTGTTACAGATGGGATGAAAATTAAAGGTAAAACTGAGAAGTCTGATCTGAAATGTGAAGTGTGCCTAAAGGGTAAATTTGCTCAGAGCAGGAGTAGAGACCCTGATGAGAAGGCAAAAGGTGTACTTGAACTTGTACATGCAGATCTGGCTGGACCTATAGAACCAGCAGCTAAAGATGGTTTCAGATATATCTTTAGCTTTTACAGATGATTATTCAGGAGCTGTCTTTACTTATTTCCTGAAAGCTAAGAGTGATACTGTTAAAGGTACAGAGAAGTTCATTGCTGATGTTGCACCTTATGGAAAAATCAAATGTATAAGATCAGATAATGGAACAGAGTTTACATCTAAAGAGTTTCAGTCACTGCTCAGTAAAAATGCCATTAGACATTTTTAGACTTCAGCCCCTTTTTCACCCCATCAGAATGGGACAGCTGAAAGTAGACCCCGAAGCCGTTTGTTTTCAGGATAATGGCTGGCTGATGAAATTATTGGCTGGCTAGCTGACTCAGCCAAAACCTTAATGGCTGCTGCAGCCACCAAAATGTTTATGGCTACAAATGGCTGATACTGGACGTCACTGTGTGGCATATATCCGGGCGAACGGATCAAACAAATGGGGGGAATAAATAGCAAATTACCACAGGTCCCCTGGTCTCTTACTTGATTGTAAATATAAATCTAGCAAGATTGTAGTTCAATGCTAATAATAAGCTAATCTGGATTGTTCGAGGAAGGCATCTAGCTATCTACTCTCACTAGCAATGACCAGTGAAGGACTGGCAGCTATCTTACTATGATGAAAGTAGAGTGGTGGAGTACTTTTTTTTTTTATCAATCTCGAAGTATGTGAAACAAACAAACAAACAAACAAAAAAAAATACCTTTACACTTTCCCTCAGCAGCGGCAAAGAATGCAGCCATCTCGTCGGTATCGGAGTCGATTGATGCTCTGGGTGGGTTCCCGGGTTCCCCAGTGTATCGTGGTAACGGTGTGAGGGGCGGGAAGCCAGACAGGTAGTCACAACGGCAAGCTTGTGGTGGCTCTCTGTGCTGTGATATCAGTTCTAAATCTCTACAGTGTATGCCTATACGTCTCTATTGTGTTACTACTAGTGTGTACAGTTGATCATGTTTGTGTCACTTTTCTTGTAGCTCATGATGTGGATAAACCCATTATTTGATGTACACAATTCTTAGTGGCTCAGCCAAATTTTATTAGATAGCGGCTCAAATTGGCTTACAAAATGATTGGCTGGCGGCGGCTCAAATTCTAAATGGCGGTTTTAGCGGCGCCTGGCGGCGGCTTCGGGGTCTAGCTGAAAGAACCTGGAGAACTGTGTTTGAAATGGCACGATGCATGTTAATTGAGAGTAAACTGCCTAAAGAGTTATGGACATATGCAGTTCAGACTGCAGCTATTATCCATAATAGATGTTACAACAGACGTGTGGGGCAGACTCCATATTATATGTTGACTGGAAAGACGCCTGATCTTTCAAAAATGAAAACTTTTGGGTCTGAATGTTATGCATACAAATATGACAAGAAAAAGTTAGACTCATATTGTGAAAAAGGGATTTTTGTTGGTTATGACAAAAATAGCCCTGCATATCTTGTCTTCTATCCAGACACAGGCAAAGTACTGAAGAGTAGGTTGGTAAAGTTTATTACAAAAAGTACTAATGAGTGTGACACTCAGACTGACAAAGAAATGAATGAGCACATTTTGCATCGGAGGAGAGCTGAAATCCAGCTACTAAAACTGGACTTGACAAAAGTAATCTCACAGGAGATAAAAACTGAGACTTGTGACACAGGTACCAACTTACTGTAGGTGAAAATGACCACAGTGCACATTATCCTAAGAAAGAAAGGAGACCCCCCAAGCATTACACAGACTATGACTATGAAATCAAATGTGATGATGACCAAGCACTTATGAATATTGACTATTGCTATAGAGTTGCATGTGGTGTACCCAAGATGCTGAAAGAGGCTATGAGCTCACCAAAATCAGAGCTATGGGCTAAGGCTATGAAGGACGAAATGGACTCTTTGATAGAGAGTAATACTTTTGCCCTAACAATATTACCTGAGGGTAAACAAGCAGTGGGGGGCAGATGGGTATATACTGTCAAAGAAAACCCAGTTGAGACAATCTACAAGGCTAGATATGTGGCAAAAGGCTATAGTCAAGTTGCTGGCACTGATTTATAATGAGACTTTTTCCCGGACCGCTAATATGACATCTGTATGTATTTTAATGCAGCTTGCAGCTCAATATGACATCAAATGGATGTCAGAACAGCATATCTACATGCCCCTATTGATTGTGAGGTATTTATGGAACAACCTGAAGGATTTGAGGTGGAGTCAAAGACAGGAGAGAAATTTAGTCTGTAAGCTTAACAAGTCACTTTATGGTCTGAAACAGTCAGGACGAAATTGGAATAAAATGCTGCATGATTTCCTTATTGAAAATGGTTTTGCGCAGAACTCAGCTGACTATTGTGCTTACAGAAAACAAACTGAAAATGAGAAGGTGATATTGATTATTTGGGTTGATGACCTTATTATTGCAGCAAGTGATGGTCAGATACTCAAGTGTGAAGGAAATGTTGGCAGCTAAATTCAAAATTAAAGATCTTGGAAAACTTAAACACTTCCTAGGCATTGATTTCACACAGAATAAGGATGAAGTAAAAATGAACCAGAAGAGATGCATCATAAAAATCTTGGAGAGATTTGACATGACTAACTGCAAACCAAGATCAACCCCATGTGAAAACAAAATTAAATTTGACAACGAAGGTGAATCGGTTGATCCTAAAAGGTATCGTGAAGTGGTTGGCAGTTTGATCTATGTAATGACAAGTACTAGACCAGACTTGAGCTTTATTGTTAGCGAGTTGTCACAATACTTATCTGAACCAAAAGAACAACATTGGGTTGCCGTAAAGCATGTGTTGAGGTATCTAAAGGGGACTGTAAACCAGGAATTATGTTACAAGAAAAATGATGTATATCAAATTTGTGGCATATTGTGATGCAGACTGGGCAGGAGACCAGAATGACAGACGAAGTGTGACTGGTTACTGTTTTAGTCTATTTGAGACTGGGCCCATTATTTCCTGAAAGTTTAAGAAATGGCCCACAGTTGCTTTATCCACATGTGAAGCAGAATATATTGCTTTGGCAGCTGCTACACAAGAAAGTCTTTATCTTGTGAACTTACTGAATGGAATGGACTATGGATGTGAATATGCACCAGTGACTATTTATGAGGACAATCAAGGTGCAATTGCTCTTTCTAAAAACCCTGTTTGTTGCCAAAGGTGCAAACACATTGACATTCGATATCACTTTGTTCGATCAGCACTCAGTGATGGAAAAATAACTCTGCATTACTGTTCTACAACAGAAATGGTGGCTGATATTTTAACAAAGCCTGTAACTAAAATAAGAATAGACAAATTTGTGTATTTTTTGTTTTCGGTGTGTAAATAGATAAATGGAAAAAAATGTAAATCTATGTCAACCTAAGAACAAGTGGGGGTGTTGAATTTTATTGTTGTGAATGTTCTTGTTGACTTCCTGTTGTGGGTGGAGTTACACACCGGTGTGCAATTTTCAATAAATGGCCAGGTCGCTCTGGGGAGAGCTGTTCATGCAGGCCAAATGTGATTGAAGGCTGTATGTTGTTTTTCCTCCGTCTGTTACCGGCATTTCCAGCCCTTTAGAGATGGCAGCTCCAACAGTATTAATTTTTTGGCAACTTATGACTTTAACTTCACTACATTTGAAAGATAAATATTGTACTTTTTACTCCACTACATTTCTATCAAGGTCCGCATTACTCGTTACTATGAAGTGGCTTTAAAAGTGGATGGTTTCTTTTCTAAAAGTTTTTTTTTAATTATTATTATTATTTTTTTTTACAAGTGATGCTGAGACAGCTTATCAATAATCACTAGGGTCACGTCATGTCCATACACTGTATAAAATCAAGTTCAATGAGTTCTCCGCAGCATTATTTAACATGATCAGTTGATAGCAGAATGGAAGGAGATGGTTCTTTCAGTTTTCTGAAAGGAATAAAGAGTCATTTTGTTTTAAATGTTTGCTTTGTTTGCCTAAAACGGAGCACATCACAGCCTACAAAAACTCACCATCCAACCTGCGGGAGCATATTGAGGTCTGTAAATGTTTTGTTCCAAGAAAAAGCTTGCAATGAAGTTGTCTGTGCTTTTAGAGCTAGCAATAATGTTGCAATAGCTATGCAATCTGGTTAGTCAAATGACTTTCGATGGATTTGCCTGCCAAGTTGCCATAGCCTTGTCCATGGCTAATGTTAACACATAACTAACAGTGTCCAAGTTAAATAGCTAACATGTAAAAATGTAGTAACACTAACATGAATAATGCTAACTTATCTGAAGTGCTTTCAAAAATGTTTTCACATAATCTTGCCAAATAAACAAAATGTAAAAATCTTTCTTTTCTTGTAACGTTAGCTACCCAATATGATTTTGAGTTTGAAAAGATTTTGCTAGCATGTCAGGTGGAGCTTCACTAACTAGCTAGTTTAACATTGATTCCACCATGATTCTACAGGCAGATTCGTATGTGTATGAATACATACACTTAAGCATGTGTGCACTCACATGGCTACTTTAAAGAATCTAAAATGCTTCATAGTTTTTATGCCTTACTTACACACACACACACACACGAGACCTGTGAGATGGACAGTATTGTACAACATAATAGAATATTCATTTCACCTTGTCCATCACCTATTTGAACTGCTGCCCTCCAGAAAACCCTACAGATCCATCCAAACACGCACAACAATACTGATGAACAGTTTCTATCCAAAAGCCATTACCACACTGAACTCTGAACTGAACATAAACCCTCAAACACATCACAATTTTAATGTGCAATAATCTATTATTATGTGCAATAATATAACCGAGCACTTTTGTAACTGCATATATTGGCAATGCATGTGGGAGTGTATGGTACAAATTCAGGGATGAGAATTTTCCACGGATCCATGGAATTCCGA
The DNA here is from genome assembly GCF_027579695.1 of Neoarius graeffei. Lineage (NCBI taxonomy): Eukaryota > Metazoa > Chordata > Actinopteri > Siluriformes > Ariidae > Neoarius > Neoarius graeffei. Next base: position 14,971,354 of record NC_083575.1, on the reverse strand, counting down.
GTTTTTCCCGCTAAAAATGTCATTTTTGTGAAACGTGTAAATCCGTTGAGAAAATTCCGGGGTCGGCGCAAGATATATATATATATATATATATATATATATATATACAACCCAGATTCCAAAAAAGTTGGGACAAAGTGCAAATTGTAAATAAAAACGGAATGCAATGATGTGGAAGTTTCAAAATTCCATATTTTATTCAGAATAGAACATAGATGACATATCAAATGTTTAAACTGAGAAAATGTATCATTTAAAGAGAAAAATTAGGTGATTTTAAATTTCATGACAACAACACATCTCAAAAAAGTTGGGACAAGGCCATGTTTACCACTGTGAGACATCCCCTTTTCTCTTTACAACAGTCTGTAAATGTCTGGGGACTGAGGAGACAAGTTGCTCAAGTTTAGGGATAGGAATGTTAACCCATTCTTGTCTAATGTAGGATTCTAGTTGCTCAACTGTCTTAGGTCTTTTTTGTCGTATCTTCCGTTTTATGATGCGCCAAATGTTTTCTATGGGTGAAAGATCTGGACTGCAGGCTGGCCAGTTCAGTACCCGGACCCTTCTTCTACGCAACCATGATGCTGTAATTGATGCAGTATGTGGTTTGGCATTGTCATGTTGGAAAATGCAAGGTCTTCCCTGAAAGAGATGTCGTCTGGATGGGAGCATATGTTGCTCTAGAACCTGGATATACCTTTCAGCATTGATGGTGTCTTTCCAGATGTGTAAGCTGCCCATGACACACGCACAAATGCAACCCCATACCATCAGAGATGCAGGCTTCTGAACTGAGCGCTGATAACAACTTGGGTTGTCCTTCTCCTCTTTAGTCTGAATGACACGGCGTCCCTGATTTCCATAAAGAACTTCAAATTTTGATTCGTCTGACCGCAGAACAGTTTTCCACTTTGCCATAATCCATTATAAATGAGCCTTGGCCCAGAGAAGACGTCTGCGCTTCTGGGTCATGTTTAGATACGGCTTCTTCTTTGAATTATAGAGTTTTAGCTGGCAACGGCGGATGGCACGGTGAATTGTGTTCACAGATAATGTTCTCTGGAAATATTCCTGAGCCCATTTTGTGATTTCCAATACAGAAGCATGCCTGTATGTGATGCAGTGCCGTCTAAGGGCCCGAAGATCACGAGCACCCAGTATGGTTTTCCGACCTTGACCCTTACGCACAGAGATTCTTCCAGATTCTCTGAATCTTTTGATGATATTATGCACTGTAGATGATGATATGTTCAAACTCTTTGCAATTTTACACTGTTGAACTCCTTTCTGATATTGCTCCACTATTTGTTGGCGCAGAATTAGGGGGATTGGTGATCCTCTTCCCATCTTTAATTCTGAGAGCCGCTGCCACTCCAAGATGCTCTTTTTATACCCAGTCATGTTAATGACCTATTGCCAATTGACCTAATGAGTTGCAATTTGGTCCTCCAGCTGTTCCTTTTTTGTACTTTTAACTTTTCCAGCCTCTTATTGCCCCTGTCCCAACTTTTTTGAGATGTGTTGCTGTCATGAAATTTCAAATGAACCAATATTTGGCATGAAATTTCAAAATGTCTCACTTTTGACATTTGATATGTTGTCTATGTTCTATTGTGAATACAATATCAGTTTTTGAGATTTGTAAATTATTGCATTCCGTTTTTATTTACAATTTGTACTTTGTCCCAACTTTTTTGGAATCGGGGTTGTGTGTATATATATATATATATATATATATATATATATATATATATATAGAGAGAGAGAGAGAGAGAGAGAGAGAGAGAGGTAAACTATACAAACAAAATATATATGGGTTGTTGACGTGACATAGCAATTATGCTGTCCAACGATCTAAAATGTATTTTAATTCATTCTTTCAAAATTTAAAATGTTGTAAATGGTTAAACTTCTATCTATTTAATAAAACAAAGTAACTTTAAGAAATCCATACTTAAATTAAAAAACTAAAAAATTGAGCGAAACGTTGAAATTGTCCTATGGTGTGACTATCCCAAGCTCAATTTAACAGGTAGTAATTTAAATAATTAAATAATAAGAAGGTCAGGCCTTTCTATAAAAACCCTGGCATAACTGTGAAAGTGTCTATTTTAGTAAGTGTTAATGCATTTTTCTATACATACTTTTCAAAAAAATGTAGGGATTTGTGAAATGTTGTCACTAAAAACGACGTCCTATGGTGTAACACCGAATTCCTATTTTTACACAGGCAATTTCATAGACAACTATATCTTGTTGAAGCTCTGCCTTGAAATGTATGTTTCTGAAGACCCCAAAGAAGCCCATGACATGTTCACATGGTAAGTTTTTCTGTCAGATTTGATCAAATATTCAATAATGTTTTCACATCAGTGAAAGTGTTAAGTTTTGTTGTCCTTTGGTGTGACACCCTTAAATTACATTTTTTGATAAATTGTGTTTTTATTAACCTTGTTGTGGAGAAATATGCAAATTTATTTCACTAAATGCTAATGGAGAACTAAGCTAGCAATGACAGGGGTTTCAACTGAAGCTAAATGCTAAATGTCCTTTGGTGTGACAGAAAATATCCTATGGTGTGACAGATTGGATTGTCACACCAAAGGACAAATGTGTCACACAAAAGGACTGCATCTCTGAGAATGTGCTTTGAAAACAAGCAATTTTAGTTAATTTATAGTTGAATTTTGTATTTATAGTTTATCTTATTTATTCTTTTCATTGTTTATTGACCATTGGCATACAGGCATTGTTTTTATGGATATATGATGGATATTTGCTGTTGATTACAGAGACTGTCTAGTGTTCTAAATTAAAAGCTTTATTGATGAGATTTCATAACAATATTGATTAATTGTGACCTTTTTTAGAACAGTAAGATTTGAGGGCGAGATGAGTGGGAGAGAAAGGACGAGAAAGTATAGAGACCGAATCAACAGTGATCCACAGAGAAGGGAGGCAATCCTTGCAGAGCGATGGAGAAAGTAAAGGAAACTATTGCAGCACAACACATGATGTATATACATTTTAGAATTCCTTCAGCACAGAGTTTTTGAGGTCATACTGAATGAAAACCAATCATAATGTGTTAGGACGGGCAGGTAATACAGGTCATGGCCTTATAATTATATCTCATAATGACTGTAATATTATGTGTTTTTCCCCAAAATAATGCTAAAACATTTTGCAATAATACAAATATGTGAGATATTAATAGGGATATCATGTTTGAACACAAGTTCCTGATTATTATCTGTTACATTAATATTAATCTACGTATTTTACACATCTATTTTCTACTTTCTTTTAAAACAGATATCAACAAAGGAAGGCTGAAGGAAAACTGTGTGCCTTTGATATCAAATCAGTACCAAAAAGGAAGCAAGAACATTTTCGAAAGATATGGAAGGAATCCAAAAAAAGATGCAGAGCCAGGGAAGAAGCATTGAATACTATTCTGGACACCACCCCACAGTCTCCTGAAAGCATACTGGTGGAGCCAGTGGTGGAACCAGAACGTCCTCCAGAAGAACCAGGGGTGGAACCATAACATCCTCCAGAAGAGCCCTATTGTTTATTAAAATGAAAACCTGATCAGATTTTAAAATAAACAAGTTCAAAATCTATTATCTCTCCAAATCTTGTATTTGTTTTTCTCTCCATCCTTTAGTGTGACTTGGATGTCCTATGGTGTGACATTTTTAAAACCTGCATAATTTTGTTTGTCATCAATGTCTTTATAAAACATTATATATTGTATGTGGGGACACAAAATAGTCACCTCTGAAAATTTAGTACAGTTTCCAACAAAATTGTACAATTGACAAGAAAGTTATCTGAGCATTTCCAGGAAAAGTCTCATCAGTCCCATCTGTAAGTAGGAAAAATGTCTTTAATGGTGATTTCATGTGAAATAAAAACTTAGAAATGCATAACAAGGGTGTGAATATGAACATAAAACTTTCTCAAGCCATCTCTGTATTAATAAATATATATATTTCTGTATTCTTTGCATGTCACACCAAAGGACATATTTGCCATGCATTGAATTACAAATGTAAAAAAATAGGTAATTAGTTGTCTTAAGATTGTGACCACTTGTATTTTTTGAAAGATCGGTTCTCATACTACATAAATATGTAATTTTTATCTTTATTAATGATGTTTCACAAAAAAAAAAACTTTTTTGGGGGTCTATCTGTCATCTACCCATATATATATATATATAATGTGTCACGGAGTGAGCCGTGACGCTCGCGCGCGCACACACACCTCTCACACAAGCGCACAGCGCATATAGGCAGCAATCTGCCGGCAACGTTCAAACATCTTGGCTGACCTGCCACTGTGAGTTGCACTTCATTTCCATTACTGTTTTCTGTATGGGTATTACTGGTTTTCAAGCATTTCATACTCCACCGTTTGCCATAGTTTCTAACAAGAGCAGCATTTGTTATGAGTGCAGGGAAAGGCCTACCGGTATAGTAACATTTGTTTGGCTCCACTCATATGTAAAACACATCACACATTTCTAAGCATTTTCATTTTCCATCTGTTAAGCATTGTCTGTGGTCTAGGAAACACACATACAAACCGGTTATTTCTAACGTCAAGTTTATTTAGTTCTAGGATTTTTATAACACAAAATAGTTTTCAGTAACTCATCACGTGAACTCCACATACTTTCTGTTTGTTGCGAGAAACCGAGGGATTGTACCATCGGCTTGTTATGGAGGGTTTCGCGGGTGTTTGGTAGAACGGACTATTTTAATGGGGGTGTTTTACTGGTGTTGGGGAAACATGTATTTTACTATGCACTGAAGGGTTTTTGGTTAATGAAAATTATTTTGGATGTTTGTATATTTTATGTTTGTTTCTTTAAATTGTTATTTTGTATTTAGGAAGTCATTATTTAGTTGATTGATTAATTTTGCAATTTGGGCTCAACTGTGGGCGGGGCTGCGGGTATGTTAGCTCGCTGTAGCTCCAGAGCCTCAGTTGTGGTTGGAACGTCTTGTTTGAAGGTACTGTGGTTTGGCTGACTAATAGTTTTGTTATGGGTCTTTTTTTATTTAGTCTGGCAAACTTGAAGCCTCTTTACTTTTGTGTTTTCTTATTTTTTTTTGTATAGTTTTATTTTTTACTAATTTGAACCTTTGGTTGATGCACTGTAAATATTTGCACTATTTTAAGAAAATTAAAAAAAAATATTTTTGGAGGAAGTTTTCCTCCACTGCTGTCCATCCTTGCAACTAATATATATATATATATATATATATATATATATATATATATATATATATATAAATAAAATGTGGGGAAGGGAGATTGTGAATTGGGCAAAGGCAAATACCCCCTAGACCAGCCAGGCATTTCAGTTTTTTTTAAATGTCCCATTCTCATCCCTGCAAATTTATTTGAATTGATTTTTTTTTTTTTTTAACATTTGAGTCTAGTACTCAAGTGCACTTGAATTTTGTTGTATGTTTTCTGTACAATGACAATAAAGAATCTTGTATTCCATTCCTTCCTTTTATTCATTCATGCACTTACTTCCATACTTTTATTCATTTGTGTATTTCATTAATTCATGCATGCATGTCATTTCATCCTTTTCATTCATGCATGCATTTCATTCTTTCCTTCCTTAAACAATTTCCTGCTTAACTTTTATTTCCTTCCTTCATTTATTCATGCATTTCCTTCATGTATTTCCTCCCACTTTTCTTTCTATCATGACGTACACATTCACAAACTCTGATAGTAATCAGCCTTTAGAATCAGAATTTTAAAAATCAATCATTCACATAATCATTATGGTTCTATTCCATGGGCACATTGAAACCTAACAGTAAAGGATTACACACCTCATAAAATTTAAACAGGAATTTCATTGATTGGCCTTGATCAGTTTACTCTATTCTGATTTAAGGTGTACACATGAACTTTTTTTTCTTTTAATTCCAACTGAGACATGGCGATTTAATGGTTTTTAACACTGTCATTATTAAACATAGTTAGTTTGAAGACTGGACAGACTGCAAAAATAATCAGTGCTTGGGAGAGATAAACACCTCAGTTGAAACCACTAATTTCTGCTGAAAATGTGACACAAAGCTAATTTGTCAGGCAAGTATGCAGTTGTTGAACTCAAAAAAAAAAAACAAAGCATCTTTGGAAACCCCCATTTCCTAAAGCAGTGATCAAAAACATTCAGTAACTTTTCAGCCAAAATTTATGATCCATCGTGTTATTTGCCTAAGAAATGTTTGTATTTCAAGATTCTGCAGTTTGCAAAATGCTATTAGGTTAAAAGCAGCATTTTTCCTGTGTCTCATCCAGGAACATGATAGCATATTAAAGCTGTTTGTGATCACTAAATTATTCCTCTCTTGGTCCTGAGACTAAACACATGCTTTGTTCTAATGAATTCCATGGATTTGTCTCTATTAGACTCAGAGTAGACATTTCTAACTGTAATTACAACCAGTCACCCTGTATAAACATGTCATTTAGTTTAATTGCATTTATTAATCTGTGCAAAAGTATGTGTACATGTGAGAAGGGGCAAATTGACTGGAGGAAACATACAGAGAGGAGGTTATTTGTTTTTCCTCAGAGACATTTGTTGGATATTGCATTGTGCCTTGCTGCTGCATAATTGGATCTGATAATGATAAATTATGGAACATTTTCTCAGAGATAAAGCATCACTGAGACACTTGTTTGAAGCTCGTCTCATATACATCAAAATGAGTTGGAATATTTGCACTTCCTCAGCAAGGAGAAGCAGAGATATGAGGTTCACCATCAATTACTTTTTATTTATTTTAAGAATAGGCAACCATGAAAAGGCAGCTCTTTCTCTGGAAAAGGCAGATAAGGAGGGAAAGCATCTGATTCTTGCAACGGGTTGGGAAAGGGGCATCTCACTAAGAAATATTTAGGTTCAGACATCTGAGTACAGTATCGAGTACTATTTATTTTTAACCTTTTCTGTTATTTTTATTTTAATGTATTTACTCATCTGGCATTCATTATTGTGTATGTTGACTATCTTTGCAAACTGATACTAAACCTTATTTTCTAAGATTGTTGAGTGATCCTGATTTATAATCAATCTATATGAACAGAATATTCATATTTGCTTCCACGCATGAAACTGTCATTTAAATGGAAACACACATGGCACACTTGTACTCAATTTAAAAATCCTTTTAATAGGGTTCTGTGAACTTTGTAAAAAGCCAATGATGAGATGCTGTAGCTGCATTGCAAGACTATTCTTTGGTATAAAAAAAAATACCAAAATGCAAATATTATTTAGATTTTTTTTAAAGCTTCCTTGCCTATGGTTTTCACTCCAAATGTAGTCAATAAAACATTGTGTGTGTGTGTGTGTGTGTGTGTGTGTGTGTGTGTAAATACAGCAGGGTTTAAGGCAATACAAGAGTTCATTGTGTGTGTGTGTGTGTGTGTGTGTGTGTGTGTGTGTGTATCAAAACTATGAAATAACAGTTTGAAGAATCTAAAGTAATCACCTTTTTCTTTGACAGCTTGGCATACAATTTTACTTCTCTCAACCTTCAACTTCTACTTCTCATGAGGTAGTCATAATGGTTTTCCAACAGTCTTAAAGGAGTTCCCTTATGTTGAGCACTTGTTGGCTGTTTTTCTTTCATTCTGTGGTCCAATTCATCCCAAACCATCTCAACTGGGTTTAGGTCAAGACCAGGTCTTCTGATACAGCACTTCTTCACTCTCCTTCTTAGTTAAATAGCCCTTACATAGCCTGGAGGTGTGTTTTGGGTTGTCATACTGTTGAAAAATGACAGTATGACAAGTGTTCCACTGAGTGTAAAACAGATGCGATGGCATGGTGCTGCAGAATGCTGTGGACATGATGCTGGTTAAATGTGCCTTACATTTTGAGTAAATCACCAACATTGTTACCAGTAAAGCATCTCCACACCATCACACCTCCTCCTTCATGCTTCATGGTGGGAACTACACATGCAGATACTATCTACTCCCCCTTTCTGCATCTCACATCTGCATCATGTCTTAACATGTTGGAAACAAAAAATTCAGATTTGGACTCAATAGACCAAAGTACAGTTTTCCACTGGTCTAATGTCCATTCTTTCTGTTTCCAAGCAGTTTTCTTCTTCGTATTGGCCTCCCTCAGTAGTGGTTCCTGCCTCAGTAGTCTCCTCCAAAAAGTTGATGTTGATGTGTCTGCTACATGAACTCTGTGAAGCATTTATATCTGCTCTAATCGGAGGTGATTTCTGAGGCTGGTAACACTTATCCTCTGCAGCGGAGGTAAGTCTTGGTCTTCCTTTCCTAGGACAGTCCTCATGAGAGCCAGTTTCATCATAGTGTTTGATGGTTTTTGCAACTGCACTTGAAGATACAAAGTTCTTGCAATTTTCTGGCTTGACTGACTTTCATATCTTAAAGTAATGATGGTTTGTCATTTCTTTTTACTTAGTTGAGTGGTTCTTGACATAAATTACTGCAGTTGTGGAATAGGGCTATTTACTGTTATTTACTATTTGCTGTTTGATTTCAAACACATTTACAAAGGCAAGAAATTCCACTAATTAACTCTTGACAAGGCAACCTCATCTCATCCCTTCTCATTTTCTTCCGCTTATCCGGGGCCGGGTCGCGGCGGCAGTAGTCTGAGCATGGAAGCCCAAACTTCCCTCTCCCCAGACACCTCGGCCAGCTCCTTGGGAAGAACACCGAGGCCTTCCCAGGCCAGCCGAGAGACATAGTCCCTCCAGTGTGTCCTGGGTCTTCCCCAGGTGGCAGTTCTAGGAGGGGACAAGGCAGCCTGTTAATTGAAAAGCATTCCAGTTGACTACCTCATGAAGCTGGTTAAGATAATGACGCTTTGCACACTATTGGCATCAAGGTAAACGCTAGCTACTGTGAAGAATCTAAAATATGAAACATTTTTGTTTAATGCTTTTTTGTTTACCATATAATTCCATATATGTTCCATGTTATTTCATAGTTTTGATGTCTTTAGTATTGTTCTACAATGTTCTACAATCAAAATACAGAAAAACCTATGAATGAATAGGTGTATCCAAACATTTCAAGTTAGCTTTATTGTCAGTTTCTTCATATGCGCAGGTCATACAAGGAAATTGAAATTACGTTTCTCTCTATCCCATGTAAAGACATAGACAAACATAGGACTGACATTAACAAGACAAAGATTAAAGCGCAAGACAGGACCAATAACAGTGTAACAAGCAATAAGTAATAATAAAGTAATGATTTAAAAAAAAATTGAGACATTTAACATCTCATCTCATCTCATTATCTCTAGCCGCTTTATCCTTCTACAGGGTCGCAGGCAAGCTGGAGCCTATCCCAGCTGACTATGGGCGAAAGGCGGGGTACACCCTCAGGCATGTGAAATTTCCGCGAAAACGCGAAAATCCGCGCTTTTGAAAGTTAATTTTCGTGTAAAAATGTCATATCCGCGTATTTCAATCTCGTTTTTAAAAAAAAAAAAATATCGCGAAATTTCGTTTGGTATTCTCCGGATTTTAACTGGGCCCGGAAGCGACGAGATTTCCCGCCATTCTAAGCTCCGTACAGCGACGCTGTAGTGACTAAGACAAGCATTATCGAAGCACGCGGTGCGAGGAGTTTGCCATCATCAACATGAAAGCATGGCGAAAGTCGAGTGGAAGTCCAATGTCACGAAAATTGATAAGGGGGTGAAAAATCCATGGCGATGGGCCTGGTTAGAGAAAATAATCGATAAAACACAACTTAGTACTGTGATTGAGAAAGTAAACAAGCCAGGATTTGCCCTTTGCAAGATTTGTCGGAAGGAAATTAACTATGGGAAGCGTGGGTCAGTCGCTCTCGATGATCATGTGTCCGGAGCCAAACACAAACAACTTGTCCACATCCAGAAAACCAACTATGCTTTACCAGGTACGTATTTAATATTATCGTGATTATTTAGAAAATTAAATATATTTTGTTGCAATTCCTACTCGTATTTTTCGTATTATGTGTCATGAAATCCGAAAGCAATTTTTTTTCTCTTAGGTTATAAAATTAATATCAGTAATTAAAAATTTAAACGTACGACTCTGTAACGATTTATAATTTGAGAATTACCTAGATTTTAGGAATATATGCAACCTACTAATTTAATTGCAGTGACACATTGAACCTTGATCTTGTAAGTATTTTTACGTGTGTGGATCTGAATTCCTAATCCATTTATCACATGCCACTGGCCTATTTCTAAATCGCCTAATTTTATAATAATGAGGGATATTTGTATTGGAAATGTGTGAACTACTTAGAGTAGTTTCTATCAGTCATGTGTAATGCTTAGTGTACCTTACTTAAGTGTTCAATGTTTTAGTGATATATTTTTCATGTCTCACTAGCTGTATGTTAACTATGCTGATATGATTGAAACATTTAATCCTGATGGACATAAATGTTAAGTTGTGTATGTAACTGGCAATTCCTTTTGTCACATTATATTGAGAAATTCTGCAACATACAGTGTGTTCTTAATTTGAGTTATTGAAATGATTGACAGTGCTTTATCAATTTTTCATTGATGGTTGTTTATGGTTGTTTAAGAAATCTGAATTGAATTCAAGCTAAATGATTCAATCATTTTACAGTCAATAAATGTTTTAATGGTTATTGAGACTTGTTGTATTTTCACTGAAATTGGCATATTTTATATTTTATTCTGTCATTTAGATTGTTCTTTAAATTGTCTTGATAAGGCCTCAAGTATGCTTTAAATGGCACCATTTAAGCTTCATTTTGCAAAAATTTTCCCAGGGGAGGCCCCCCGGACCCCCCTATGGGAGGGCGCACCCTCCCCACGACAACTTGCGTTGTCGTGATGACCCCTTTGGGGTCATCATCTGACACTAAAAAATGTTCCTCTTTTTTTTTGGAACCTTGCTCACATGCCTGCACCCTGGACAAGTCGCCAGGTCATCACAGGGCTGACACACAGACACAGACAACCATTCACACTCACATTCACACCTACGGTCAATTTAGAGTCACCAGTTAACCTAACCTGCATGTCTTTGGACTGTGGGGGAAACCGGAGCACCTGAAGGAAACCCACATGGACACAGGGAAAACATGCAAACTCCACACAGAAAGGCCCTCGCCGGCCACGGGGCTCAAACCCGGACCTTCTTGCTGTGAGGCGACAGTGCTAACCACTACACCACCGTGCCGCCGACATTTAACATTTAGAAAAATAATCTAGGCTAAAGACAGGAAGATAAGAACAAGACTAGTACACAAGACACACAGTACAGTACAGCACAGTCCAGGGCAGTCCAGTTGAGGTTATCACAGTAGCAGCATTATGTAGAATAATGTGTTAAATAATATTCTCATTCTCATTATCTCTAGCCGCTTTATCCTGTTGTACAGGGTCGCAGGCAAGCTGGAGCCTATCCCAGCTGACTACGGGCGAAAGGCAGGGTACACCCTGGACAAGTCACCAGGTCATCACAGGACTGACACATAGACACAGACAACCATTCACACTCACATTCACACCTACGGTCAATTTAGAGTCACCAGTTAACCTAACCTGCATGTCTTTGGACTGTGGGGGAAACCGGAGCACCCGGAGGAAACCCACGCGGACACAGGGAGAACATGCAAACTCCGCACAGAAAGGCCCTCGCCGGCCACGGGGCTCGAACCCGGACCTTCTTGCTGTGAGGCGACAGCGCTAACCACTACACCACCGTGCTGCCGTGTTAAATAATAATGTGTTAATAATGTGTAGCAGCATTCAGAAGCAGCATATGGTAAGTTGTTATATTGCAGGACCCAAGGCAGTTCTTATGAGATAGTTCAGGTAAGGTGCAAAGTCACATGTGTAGTTCCATAGAGAAGTCTTTTCCGTGGAGGGCAGCAGCAACAAGAAACAGTGTATAGTGTGTAAAAAAAAAAAGTGAGGTAGTGCAGGTAAAGGTGCAAAAGTTATATAGTGCAGTTCCATAGTCAGAGTCTTTCCTGAGTTCGAGTCTTTCCGTGTGTGTGTGTGTGTGTGGGCTTCCTGAGTCAGTCTTTCCGTGTGTGTGTGTGTGTGTGTGTGTGTGTGTATATATGTGTGTATGGGGGGGGCGGTTCCTGAGTCAGAGTCTTTCCCATGGGGGGGGGGCAAGATCCTAACTTCTTGGCTGTCTGGTGGGTGGAGCTGTCAGTGATGGGAGAGAGGGGAGGGAGTTCAACATCCTGACGGCCTGGTGGATGAAGCTGTTGGTGAGTCTGGTGGTTCTGGACCGTAGGCTCCTGTACCTCTTTCCAGAGGGCAAGAGGCTAAACAGGTTGTGTGCTGGGTGAGTCTCATCTTTCACGATTGTGAGAGCTTTGCGAGTGAGGCTGGTGGTGTATATGTCTTGCAGGGAGGGGAGGGGTGCATTGATGATCTTCCCAGCTGTGTTCACTATATGCTGCAGGGCTTTCCTGTTGTGGTCAGTGCAGCTCCCGCCCCATACAGTGATGCAGCTGGAGAGGATGCTCTCAATGGTCCCTCTGTAGAACGTAGTCATGATGGGTGGTGGGGCACTGGCATGCTTCAGTTTGCGCAGGAAGTAGAGGCGCTGTTGGGCTTTCTTGGCCAGTGCTGCGGTGTTGTTGGTCCAGGAGAGGTCCTCGCTGATGTGCACTCCAAGGAATTTTGTGCTTCCCACTCTCTCCACAGCAGCACCATCGATGGTCAGTGGCAGGTGACTGGCTGTTTATCTTTCCATCTGAAAGCTTAATCAATTAGTTGAACAAAAACAAATTAATTTTTTAATTTTATTTTTTCATAATACTTGTTACAGTAGAGTAGTGTGTCCTGCCAACTGATATTGTATACAAGAGATGTTAATTTATGTGACTTTACCTTTAAATGCAAGTCAGAGACAGTTGGAGCCATGCTAATGTGATGAACGAATAAATGGTGTAAAAGAGCAAATATCTTATTCAGTCACAGTAATATATGGGAGAGGGAGCATTAAACAGCACAAACTCATTTAGGGTGCAGAGTAATGCTGCATGTATTTGCATAATGACAATGTAGAAAGTGCTTGTGCTCAGCAAACTCGCTTCACCCTGCTTTGTGTTGAGCCTCGAAAGGTTTTAAAGTTAAAAATGTTTCACATGGCAGCTCTCCAGTAGTAAATCATATTAGATTAATGAAAATTGTTTCATTTAAAATGTGTTGATCTTGTTAATGTGGTGATGTTTACTGTGGGGACACTAATTTGGGATTTAGAATGAGTGAATGAACTCTGACTGTATTTACCCCATCAACCTTTAATGCTGTAGAATAGGGATGAAAATCTTTGAGAAAATTTACCTACAGCTAGCATGTGTTAGCTAGTGTTTCCCACAACTAGCTGATACTTGGCTGTTGTAGTAAGGAGTTCCCTTTAGAAAAATTGTCCCAAACTGTCTCATTTAAAATTACATTTTATTTATTAATTAGTTCTGATAAATCAACATACCTTGTTACCAATTTGGCTGTGACATGGTTTTAGGGTCACTGGAAGAAGAAGGGAAGAGCAGCAACAGTAATATAAATTAATGAGGTAGAGACCTCATCATTGAGAACCAAACTTGGTAAAACATCCTCCTTTCCTATTGATGCTTAGACAGTAATGACCCAATGAGTTGGGTGCTAGCTAATACCTTCCGATCGTTAAGAAGCAGAGAAACTGTAAGTTAATACTGACACACTTTTGGTCTCTTTCACTTCAGACAGCTAAACCCAACATTTCTGCCAGAGATATTTGTGCCACTGCATAATAATAATACTGTTAAGCTGTTTGCATTTGCAGTTGAGAACTTGCACAGCCCTTTGTTCAACGAAGTCTCTTGAATGCTATCTAAATGTGCTTGCTAGCTGGTAGGTTACTGGTCAGTTGTTTCTGTGCTTTGGGGAACATAATAAATGGGTTCTGCTGTTGGAACACAAGTTGGCTTATTGGGTAAAGAAAGTAATTGCTCAGGCATGCTTAAATGCTGGTCAAGAGGCATCATTTTGTGCACCTAGGCTGCATCCTGCTCAGCACTAAAGGCCAATTTATGCTGACAACCCAGTCCTCGCAGATAGCGTCGCAGACAATGTCTGCGTAGCCCCCCCCCCACCTTCGCAGACGCTCTGCGCGCACCTCCCAAAAATTGTGACCACCGCAGAAGCCTCGCAGACAAGAGGGCTCTGATTGGTCCACTCTACATCCGCTGTACATGCACTTCCGCTTCCCTACTTTCCCGGTTTGGTTTGTTTTCACGACCGGCATTTTTAAAAACACGAGCGAAGATGGAGCAGCACGAAGAGCGGTTGATCGAGGAAGTACGCACATCTATACAACTCCAGTTCTAGTCATTATAAAAAAAAAAGTTCTAGTCATTATAAGTAACCGGAGGATAAACACTCCACTAACCACACCCACCAACTACTCCTAGCGACTTCGCGCCCCCTTGCGTTGTGCCAGTAAAATAACATCGCGCACGCCTATTATCCCCGCTCAACAATAAATTACAACTGTCTGCGAAAAGCTATCTGCGAAAGCCTTGTCGCACGAGCATGCAGAGGCCTTTAAGTCATTGTGATTTGCACTGAGAAAGGGCATCATAGAGCTCGCTGTCTGACTACTTTCAAGAGATATTCCAGATTGAATGTTATACCCGGTTTGAGCTATTTTTTTATTCTTAATAGAAAATCATATCAGCATTTTGACTGTTTCTCATCTCATATTCAATAGAGAACAGGGTCAGCTCTTGTATGATTCTCATCCTCCATAGAGAACAGGGTCAGCTCTTGTATGATTCTCATCCTCCATAGAGAACAGGGTTAGCTCTTTGAGTGATTCACATACTCCATAAATCACAGTGTCAGCACTGTTCATGAATGCTGTCTGTTATTGTCTGATTGGGTACACTTAAGACACTAGGTTATCAACTTTAATTGTGACTTTGGTATTTGTACAAAACAGAGAGATAATACAAAGAATAGTACACTACTTCTGAAGTGACATTGCCTTGGCACTCATCCACTTCATTGTAGAGCCACAGTTACTGTATATGCAATGTTCTGTTTTTACACTATGGCTATGTTTAAACAGACCAAAAAGAGTTTGACCTAGTAAAATCCTATTCATATCTAAAATTTCATATCATTCTTAAAATTATGGTTGTATTTTGATGGCTGATATAACTGATTTTCCAGTTTTATATCTTATTTATAAAGCCAATACTGTATAAAATTCTTAACATACTGAATATTTTATAGCTATCTCACTTTTAGCAAGATGATAATATGTGAAATGCAGTTAGTGGTTTCTGCTAAATGGTATTATTAAATCTGCTAACATCATTCTGGCTGTGAGTGCATTTCTCCTTTAAAAAAATAGTAAATATCCTATTACTAAATTACAGCCTTCCATTATCCCATCTTCTTTATTGCATCCAGCTAATTAACACAAGTGGGCCTGTGCATCTCTGCCTTACACTCTATAATTAGCTTGTTCGCCCTGTTAGCATGCAGAGAAAATTCAATAACCATACACAGGATGGCAGCAGGTAAAGGCCTGTGGAGAGCAAGAGTACAAAAGAAGGGTAATCAAAAAAATAAGCTGACAGTGAGACAGAGGAACACTAAACCCGCATCTGCTCAAATCTAGAACCCTTATTTTCCTATTAAACAAACAGATTTGGCTGCTTTGGAGGAATGAGTATGGGATACAGTATGCCTGAGTGTTTTTGCCATTCTGACTTGATCTTGAGGCAAACATAGTTGTATGAGTTCCACACTGAAACAAGCTCCATCTGTAACCCTAAAAGTCTTTTAAACCTCTTTAAAGCCCACTGTTGTAGAATTACATCACTTTTAGCTCTCCCATAAACAAACCTGCATTTTTTTAAAGACCACATTTACATAGTCAGGGGGTCCTGTTGTTTAGCCTTGCAATGCCATTGGATGGTAAATGTGTGCATAGGTCTGGCCATCAGGCCATGAACTCATACAACCTGCAAATTTTCCTGGACGTGCATCTTCTTGTTTCCTTGGACTGGATGTATCAACACTGAAGTAAGTAAAATCCCTGAAATATTTTTTTGTGATTATTAGAATGTCTAGGTCATGTAAATACTAAATTATTGTGGAATGCATGCATCAATTTAGATTTTCAGCTTATGTCTTTGTTGTAATTTTACAACATTGGGTGAGGATGGTAGTCAAAATAGCATGTGCACCTTGTACATTACATGGGGACATTCTCATCTCATCTCATTATCTCTAGCCACTTTATCCTGTTCTACAGGGTTGCAGCCAAGCTGGAGCCTATCCCAGCTGACTACGGGTGAAAGGCGGGGTACACCCTGGACAAGTCGCCAGGTCATCACAGGGCACATGGGGACATTGGACTTCTCAAATGTTCACATATGGAAAAAAAAATACTTGTAGAAATATAATGTATTTGATGATTCACAATTTCTAAATGGTTTATGTTATTTTGAGTTTAGACTAGATTTGAATAATTCTGAATGAATAAATGATTTCTTGATGTGGTATTTCAGGCTCTTTCAGTAGCAGTATTTGAAACTGTACCTGTATTTTATCAGTAAAAAAATATAGTTAACGGATTTTCTGGGCTTTGTTTGTTTGCTCAAATATCTAAAGGGAGACACTGGCTGGGGGCGGCACGGTGGTGTAGTGGTTAGTGCTGTTGCCTCACAGCAAGAAGGTCTGGGTTCGAGCCCCGTGGCTGACGAGGGCCTTTCTGTGCAGAGTTTGCATGTTCTCTCCGTGTCCGCGTGAGTTTCCTCTGGGTGCTCTGGTTTCCCCCACAGTCCAAAGACATGCAGGTTAGGTTAACTGGTGACTCTAAATTGACCATAGGTGTGAGTGTGAATGGTTGTCTGTGTCTATGTGTCAGCCCTGTGATGACCTGGCAACCCCGCCTTTTGCCCATAGTCAGCTGGGATAGGCTCCAGCTTGCCTGCGACCCTGTAGAACAGGATACAGCGGCTAGAGATGATGAGATGAGACACTGGTTGTGGAATGTTTTGGAGGATGGTTGTTGCATGGGTTCAAGGACAGGTGTGAATGCTTTGGACTGTGCAGGGCTCTACATTAACTTTTGAAACCACTTGTCCTGTCGGGCAAGTTGAAAGGAAATTTACTTGTCCGAATGTGAAGTTGACTTGTCCGAAGAAAAATTTGAGAAAAAAAACCCACAAAAACTATTTGTAATAAACTAATTTCACCAGAATTACTTTAACACCAATCTATTCACTGCAGAAAAAAAATTGGACTCCATCAATCATTCATTTATTTATAAGAAATTGAAAACCAGAAAATTAAAATTATATAGTATATTTTCATTTTGAAAATTATTAACTTTGAATATATATCCTCCACTGATTAATTGTTGTTGTCTAATTATTCATTGTGGCTCCTGTATGGCATTTAATGGTTGCGATGAAAGTTGCGGTGTTTTTTAGGTTTTTGTTGCGATTACATTGCGGGAGGAAGTGAAAGTTGCGAGAAATTGTTGCGATTTTCTCTTTTTGTGATTAAAATTGAGTGATATGTTAAATATTAAGTTATTACTGAAAAACTATTGATTAAAAAAACAAAGACACTGAGAAATAGTCCTATAAACAACTTTACCAATATAAAAGATTACCAGGACTACAAAAATGCAGAAAAATAGGCTTTACTTATCCAAATGCACTTGTTGCTTCAAAAGTTAAAGTGCATAGAACCTCACAGCACAACATGAAGTTACCTTAAAATATAATATAAATGCCTCAGCTTTCATGTAAGTAAAAAAAAACTATTAATACTAGTACTATGTGCAGGTAGTCTCTCCTGAAGACTAAATTAAACAATAATTATAAACTAATAAAATAAATGGCTCAGGCTTCATAGAAGGAAAAAAAATTGAACAGAATCTCACAGTATGATGCTGAAGCTGCCTAAACAATGGAAAATAAAATACCATTTTGGCAAAAATGTTGGCATCCATTAATTTCTTGTATTAAGTAAAAAATAATGTAAAGTGCACACAGTCCTTCACTGTAAACATAACACACTTTCAGTAACAGAATTTAAGCCTATATATACACATGGTGCTTCTCTTGAACGGAAACACAGAAGTAAGGCAGAAGGTAGTTTGTCGACGTCACCTCAAGACGCCGCCAACGATTGGTCAAAGTTGCGGTGATTGGATATAATTGCAACACCGCCCTAAATTCACGGGGATTGGTTGAATTTGCGTTGAAGTTGCAAATCGCAACATCGCGAAATCCTGGAGGGTCTGGTAAACGACCGTTTACTTTTCAGCTCAAATACACGAAGCGGTATTGGCTGGTTTCACAAGTGTAATATTGCGCATGTGCACATCGCTCTTTCCGAAGAGAAACATCCGGCGATTCATCAAAACAATATGTCGAGTGAGATGCTTCGGGAATCATGTGAATAAACTGATAAATTTGATATGTAACCCAAATATCGGCGTATTTTGGCACTTGTCCGACATAAAGGATCACTTGTCCCGGACAAGCGGACATCCGTTAATGCCGAGCCCTGCTGTGGGGATGTAAGTGGTCTGGGGGGTTGCATGTACTATATAGTGCATTGTAAAGGATCCAGGTGTGAATGTTCTGGAATGTGGGAATGCAAGTGATCTCCTTTTAGTATGTTAACTAGAGAGCACATTAGGCTAGCCAGACAGAACACTGGACACTGGTTCTTTTGACAAAGTTTTCATTCAATTTTGTATAAAGTTTTCATTTTGCTTATTTTTTATTAAAAATTATGATTCATAAACATTTGACTGTTGTGTGATTTATTATTCATGATTTTTTACTGGTATAGTGCTTTGTAAGCAATCCACACTGCAAACAAACCCTTAGTTGTTCTGTATTTGTTCTGACAGTGTGAGTGCAAATACAGAAATTCTGCTCCCAACTAGGCCCACCATTGCAATATTACAACATTTCTATAAGAACTTACTAAAATGTAAAAAATAAAAAAAAAATTAAAAATTTCTGCATCAGGGGCCTCCTTCAACATATCTGACAGGTGAAAAAAAATTGCCCACTCAAGTACTAACCAGGCCCAACTCTGTTTAGCTTCTGAGATCAGACGGGATCAGGCTTTGTCTTACAGTACCTGGTACCTAGGCAGTCTCCCACTCAAGTACTAACCAGGCCCAACTCTTTCTTTTTCTCTCCTCCTGTGTAAAGACCACAAGAGGAGGCCATCCACATCGGATCTGCTTTAATATCAACAGATCTTCATTTAAGGTACGTGAATCTTTTCATCATGGCACACCTTCAGCCTGTTCAGTGTGCTGAGTGAAAGATGTTTAGTCATTCTTCCTCCGTCACTAGTGATAGCTTTATTAGCTTTATTTGTGATAAGTGCAGATTAGTTAGCTCTCTGACGGAGAAGATTGCAGTGCTAGAAGAGTGTGTCCAGGCTTTAGAGAAGGTTAGTGAGCGTGAGAACAGTGTAGTACAGTGAGAACAGTGTAGGGGAAAGTCTGGATGCTCTAGGTGGAGTTAGTAATCCCCCAACTCCGGCATTAGAGCCCTTACAGTGGGGCGAATGGGTGACGACTCGGCGGCATAAGCATAGAGCCAAAGCTACCGCTGAGGCTTGCCCACGGGAGCACCACTCCTCTCCGCGTCACGTGCCGAACAGGTTTGCTCTCCTTAGTGATGCACCCGCTGAGAAACCTGAAAGAGCTCTGGTTATAGGGGACTCTATCATACGGCATGTGAAATTAGCTCAGCCTTAAGGGGCACCAGCAGCTTTAGTCAGGTGTATACTGGGAGCCAGGGCGCCGGACATAGCAGGTAATCTTAGGGTCCTAGGCAAGCACAGGTTCTCAAAGATAGTTATCCATTCAGGAGCTAATGATATATGCCTTTGTCAGTCTGAGGTTACTAAGAGTAACTTTGTAGAGGTGTTTAAATTAGTGAAGGCGATGTCCGATGCTCTGGTATGTAGTATGCTCTGGCCCCATCCCAATGCGGCGTGGCGATGTAGCTTACAGCAGGTTATGGTCGCTGAACTGCTGGCTGTCCAGGTGGTGCTCTGAAAACAGTGTGGGCTTTATAGATAATTGGGCTAATTTTGAGGGCACTGCTGGCCTGTTAGGGCGGGACGGTATCCATCCCACTCGGGAAGGTGCTGCTCTCATTTCCTGCAGCATAGGTCATAGTCTCAGGACAGGCCTAGTTAATTTCTGACAATCCAGAGCCAAGGCCAGGGAGCAGACAAACAGGCTAAACCGACTGTCTGCTAGCTGCACAGAGTCGTCATTCAGGGTCCACTACATCGAGACTGTGTCTGTTCCCCGAGCTCAACAAAAAGGTAGTAATTTTCAGAGAGTTTGTTCCAGTAACCTAATCAATATAAAATTAGATCATACTGACTGTACAGCTGCTGCCAGCACCTTTGATCTAAAGGTGGGGCTATTAAATATTAGATCTCTTACATCTAAAGCGCTAATGGTTAATGAACTCATTACTGAACAGGAGTTTAATGTACTTTGTTTCACTGAAACATGGATTAAGCCAAATGAATATATAACATTAAATGAAGCGAGTCCTCCTGGATACAGTTATATACACCAGCCTCATCTAACTGGCAGAGGAGGAGGAGGCGTTGCGGTTATTTATAACGATTATCTAGGTGTAACACAAAAACCTGGTTATAAATTTAATACATTTGAAGTTCTTCATACTCATATAATGTACCGTATTTTCTGGACTATAGAGCGCACCTGTATATAAGCCGCATCCGCTCTATTTTTTTAAAAAAATTAAAAAAAAGATATACAAGCCGCACCGGGCTATAAGCCGCAGATATCTATGTTGAAAAATTAGATATTTACTGCATGTACAGAACGATTTTGTACTGTAAATGTACATGTATGTACCTGAACAGATTCTTTCCGAACAGTGCCTTTTAACACAGCAGCAACTTTGCTGATTAAAACGGAACAGAACCAAGAGAAAATAACCGGTATTTATTTACCTTCATTTCTCCTGTTTGAAACCACAAGTCACTTTAATCATCTTCGCTGGATTTGAAAATAATTACCAGTTAGTAATTTGTCGTGCGTGTTCTATCTGCTAAAGATCTGCTAATTCTTCTTTGCATTGATTTTTCGTCTATCTTATTTTTGATTCTACTTCCGGTTAGAGCGCCCCTAGCGGTGGAAGAAAAATCCACAGAATAGCCGCACCTTTGTATAAGCCGCATGGTTCAAAACCTAGGAAAAAAGTAGCGGCTTGTAGTCCAGAAAATACGGTATGTAGCCTCGAAAAATAAATCTACCCAGTTAATTCCATTGCTTATTATTTACAGGCCCCCGGGGCCATATTCTGAGTTTCTTTCTGAATTTGCAGATTTTATCTCAGATATGGTCATTTCCTTAGACAAAGCTTTAGTTGTCGGAGATTTTAATATTCACTTCGATAACCCAGAAGACCCTTTAAAATTAGCGTTTGTGTCCATCTTAGATTCAGTAGGGATTAAGTAGAATGTCATAGGACCGACCCATAATGGTGGTCACACCCTTGATCTAATACTAACATTCAGATTAAACGTAGACAATATAGTCATACTTCCACAGTCTGAAGTTATCTCAGATCATTATCTCATCTCATTCAAACTATGTCTGAGTAATAATATATGCACCTCATCACGCTACTGTATTAAATGTACTTTCACGTCAACTACTGCACAGAGCTTTATAAATGTTCTCCCAGAGTTGTCAACTTTGATTGGGTCACTGTCAGCCCCTGCAGAACTTGATCAGGCAACTGAATGCTTAGAGTCAACATTCCGCCATACTTTAGATAATGTAGCCCCTCTAAAAAGGAAAATGGTCAGAGACAAAAAATTAGCACCCTGGTATAATGATGACACTCGCACATTAAAACAGACCACTCGAAAATTGGAACGTAAATGGCGTCAAACAAAATTGGTAGTGTTCAAATTAGCGTGGAAGGAGAGCTTCCTGAAGTATAGAAAACCTCTTAGTGCTGCGAGATCAACATATTTCTCCTCCCTAATAGAAGATAGCAAAAATAATCCTAGATTCCTATTTAATACTGTAGCAAAATTAACCAGGAATAAGTCCACTATTGACACATGCACACCTGCAGTATGTAGTAGCAACGACTTCATGAATTTTTTTAATGACAAAATTGAGAATATCCGACAAAAAATTCAAACTACTAATTTAAGGTCAGACAATGATAGTGACCTTGTAGTTAACTATATAACTGTATCAGATCATCAGTTAGAATGTTTTACTCCCCTAAAAGAAACTGAATTACTTTCATTAATCTCTACATCAAAAGCCTCAACTTGCGTACTAGATCCCTTACCTACACGTCTATTCAAACAGATAATACCTGAAGTAATTGAACCGCTTCTAAAAATAATAAATTATTCTCTTACGATTGGCTATGTACCCAAATCCTTTAAACTAGCAGTTATCAAACCCCTGATTAAAAAACCTGACCTTGATCCCTGTCAGCTGTCCAATTATCGGCCAATATCAAACCTCCCCTTTATCTCCAAGATCCTTGAAAAAGCTGTGGCACAACAGTTATGCTCATATTTACATAGGAATAACATCCATGAAATGTATCAGTCAGGATTTAGACCTCATCATAGCACAGAGACAGCTCTAGTTAAAGTAGTAAATGACCTATTGTTGGTGTCTGATCAGGGCTGTGTCTCGCTACTTGTGTTACTTGACCTTAGTGCAGCATTTGATACCATTGATCATTCCATTCTTCTGGATAGACTAGAAAATGTTGTGGGAGTTAAGGGAACGGCCCTCTCCTGGCTCAGGTCTTATCTAACTGATCGTTATCAGTATGTTGATATAAATGGTGATATTTCTAGACATACTGAGGTAAAGTTTGGTGTTCCACAAGGTTCTGTCTTGGGTCCACTGCTTTTTTCTCTATGTTACCTCTGGGTGATATTATTTGTAAACATTGTATTAGTTTCCACTGTTATGCTGATGACACACAGTTGTATGTCTCTGCAAAACCTGATGAGAGACACCAGCTTAATAGAATTGAGGAATGTGTTAAGGACATTAGACACTGGATGCTTATTAATTTCCTTCTGCTTAACTCTGACAAGACTGAAGTACTTGTGCTAGGACCACATACAGCTAGAAGTAAGTTTTCTGATTACACAGTGACTCTGGATGGCCTTTCTGTTTCTTCACGTACAGCAGTAAAAGACCTCAGAGTGATTATTGACCCCAGTCTTTCATTCGAAACTCACATTGATAACATCACCCGGATAGCTTTCTTTCATCTCAGAAATATTGCAAAGATAAGAAATGTAATGTCATTGCATGACGCGGAAAAACTAGTCCATGCTTTCGTTACCTCCAGGTTGGATTATTGTAATGCCTTACTGTCTGGATGTTCCAATAAGTGCATAAATAAGCTCCAGTTAGTTCAAAATGCAGCAGCAAGAGTCCTTACTAGAACTAGAAAATATGACCACATCACCCCTGTCTTATCCACACTGCATTGGCTCCCAATCAAATTTCGTATTGATTATAAAATACTACTATTGACCTTTAAAGCACTAAATGGTCTCACACCACAGTACCTGAGTGAACTTCTGCTCCTCTATGACCCGCCACGCCTACTTAGATCAAAAGGTGCAGGCTATCTGCTGGTACCTCGTATAGTGAAGGCTACATCAGGGGGCAGTCGAGGTGAAAAGATCAAACAAGATGCTGTTGGAGGAAGCCAGAAGAAGAAAAAGAGTGACCAACCAAGCAAGAGACCAGACAAGAGTAAATCTTGGACTGGATTTTACTCCTTGGTGAGAGGAAAGAGAGATGAAAGGCTGTGAGATAGATGCCAAGCTGGGCATAGTTCCTGTTGAACTAGTAATATTGCATTCACTGCCTTGCTATGTCTTGTGTCGTTACACTTGCTCGATGTTTGGCTGTGTTAGCAAAGTTATCGACTTGCTAGCTTTTGATCCTAAGCCAAGTTGGCCCATTTCAACAGAGGTTTAGCTGCTAGTTGCATCTCGAGTTGATGTAAGCAAGCTTGTTAGATAACACTTGGACCAGTACTGGTAATAAGTGCTCTTGCGTTACTGTGTAACTTTTTTTTGTGAGCTTGTCAACAAAGTTTGCATCACTTTTTTGTCAGGGGTATACAAGTTTGGTAAGGTTAATTTGGTTCACAAGCTGTTTGTTTGTTAGCATCCCCCAGCATTATATAGGTCGGTGTTGGTATGTTTCTGTTATGTTAGCATGCTACTATTCAGAGTTGTGTGCTAAACTTAGAGTAAGGCAAATACATTTCTGAGCATGTATGTTTACTTCAAGACATAAATAGTGATCTGTCTTATGGCTAACGGGAAAACCGTGATAATCCGCCAGCGGAGTTACAACCCGGATTCCAAAAAAGTTGGGACAAAGTACAAATTGTAAATAAAAACGGAATGCAATGATGTGGAAGTTTCAAAATTCCATATTTTATTCAGAATAGAACATAGATGACATACCAAATGTTTAAACTGAGAAAATGTATCATTTAAAGAGAAAAATTAGGTGATTTTAAATTTCATGACAACAACACATCTCAAAAAGGTTGGGACAAGGCCATGTTTACCACTGTGAGACATCCCCTTTTCTCTTTACAACAGTCTGTAAATGTCTGGGGACTGAGGAGACAAGTTGCTCAAGTTTAGGGATAGGAATGTGTGAGGGAAATTTAATGGACGAACATTATTATTCTCTGTGTTCCTGTATGTTGAGCTCAAGTGACTTAATGAATGAACATTATTATTCTCTGTGTTTCTGTATGTTACTGAGTTACTGAGAAGAGATGTTTTTCCACATGCTGTAATCGCTTTTCTGTGGCCTTGGTGGTAATGAGCAGGGTGCTTGAGTTCGTCCTAACTATGCAGCTTCTCATGATGTAACCACCTTTCCTGACCTCGGTGGTGATAAGCAGGGAGCTTGAGCTCTCCCTAACTCGCATCCGCCTGCACATACCAGAGCACGCCAGGTGCACGCTTTAACAAAGCTTCATAGAAAATCTTGAGCCAATCACGTGAAGACACAAGCAGTGAGCGAATGCTTTCAGAGTATAATAGATAACATTCCTAAAACACAACTCCAAGTGCGCGTACTCTCTGCATCATCAGAAGTGATGTCTTCTTCTATTCTTCTCTTTCCTTTCCTATTTTATATATCTTTTATATGATCTACTATAATAAATGACTGAAAAGACAACTGTTAAGCGTTCTGAAGTGTTTATTAGAAATTTCCATTACAATTTGGCGTCCCCTGGGTGGGCCCTATGCGTCTGATCCTCGGACGACGGAACACTCCCAAGGCTACGGTGCGGAGCTGAGAACTCGGACGAGAGACCAGGCCATCAGGGCTCACCGAACCAGTAAGTGATAACTTTGCATTCTTGTGTAAAGAAATTAATGGAAACAGTATTTAAAGAATGATACAAGAAATGGACAGAGATTTGTCCTAGTATTTAAAGAATGATATAAGAGATGGACAGAGATTGTCCCAGTCAAGGAAGACTGATATAAGAGACGGACAGAAGTTTGTCCGAGCCCAGGAGGACTGCTAAACTGTGGTACCATCAATATGTTTGCAGACAACGGATAAAACACAATTTTGAGACAATAAACTGCGAGTAGTTTATTGGGTTGTGTAAGAGAATTATCCGCCTAAGTGACGACTGGGTAATCGCTCGCCTACTTGAGGAGGGGAAGTACGGGTGCGTGTTTCGACGGATTCACGTTCAGCGATTCGTAGGAATTGAATCTTGCTCCCTTTGTTCTGTGTGAACAACTGGCCCGTCTGGGGAACGGGATAGAGAGGTTCGATCGCGAAAACGCAAAGACACACCGGTGTGCACGCAAAATATTGATGAATTAACAGAGTACTGTCCTCCTCCAAATTCTGAAACAGAGAAACAGCTTTTGTACACATGCGTGAGTTGTCTTTGAGGTTGTTGTGTTAAATGATACCTACTTTGGTTTAAGGCAAATGTCAGATAAATTGTTTACTAATAAGAACACACCTAAAAGATTATTGTGTCGCATTTTTGGACATAGTCCAACTTGTTCTTTTTGTGATCCTGATAAAGAAACTCAGCTGCTTTTGTCACAGCCTATTAATATAACAGTGTACAATGAGGAACAGAAACAGTAAGTTAGGGAAAGAAAAGGAAAAAGCAAGTAAGTGTGAAGCTACATGTGCTATAATAAGAATTGGCTGTTCCTATGACAGCCCAAACATCCAGTTTATGAAAACCTCGTATGGCGAGGATTGTTTGGCACAGTTTGATATATGGGTAAAGGACTTAGAATTCCCTGGAAAAGGCAGTTTTAGTCCCAGGCAGATAGGACAGTTAGAAGAAAAGTTGAAACAGAAGGAAAAAGAAGAGTCTGCAGATAATGTTAAGTTCTTAGGGGACTGGAGGGCATTTTCTGCATGGAAAGAAGAAACACTTAAGAGAGAGT
The DNA here is from genome assembly GCF_027579695.1 of Neoarius graeffei. Classification (NCBI taxonomy): domain Eukaryota; kingdom Metazoa; phylum Chordata; class Actinopteri; order Siluriformes; family Ariidae; genus Neoarius; species Neoarius graeffei. Next base: position 14,944,749 of record NC_083575.1, on the reverse strand, counting down.
ACAAAAGAGAGAAACGACAGGCAGGGCTCTCACCCTCTTCTCAGTGTTTGAAATTTCAGATGGACCCTGACCTGGAGTCTGCCCCACCACCCCGACACACACTGCCTCCTCAGCAAGGCGGAACATCATTCCCACAAGCGCTTCACCCACAGAAAGGGGGAGAAATCGAGACAAAAAAAAAAACAACTGAGCCTCTGGAATCTCGTCCAGCCTACCAGCCGCCTCCAGCATCAGCACCTCTCAGCGCTTCTCCATCACACACGAGATCCGGTCTTGCATACGGCGATGGAAAAGACACCCTCCTGGACCTGACCACGTGCTCACCAGTGGGTCCACAAGGCCATAATCTAAAGTCTGAAGTCCTTCATCTTCCAATGATGGAAGTGGCTGGAGCTGACGGCTTGCCTTTAGTCCACAGACCCTGGATGACAGCTGATATCAAGGAAAGCATGGCTTCTCTTCCCAATGTGAGAGAGGTAGGAGGAAAGAGATTTGGTAACGAACTGTTGATATTTTGCAGAGAATTCCGACCAACCACCCATGAGCTTCGCCGCCTAATCATGACCAAGATGGGTATAGATTGGAACAACGTTTCCAAAGAGTGGCCAGAAGCTGACCAGCGAATGACTACACCAGACTGGAGCGCGGCTGGCAATAGTGAGTATAGAGATACTATCACTGCTCTCTGTGCTCGTCTGGACAGTACTTTTCCCTTGAACATAGACATTACTAAGATCAGTATGTGTAAGCAAGATGATGTGAAGTGGTGTCAGCATTTTTCGCCCGTCTCACCACCGTGCATGAGGAAAAAAAAAAAAAACAACACAGTGGCCTGACCAGACCTGCGACCCTGGCTGCAGTGGAGGGCACTCCTGAGTCTCACCAAGATCGAGCAGTACACTGTGCATGCAGAAAAGCTGCTGAAAGAGAAGGAGAAGACAAAGTCGGCACAAAGAGACCAAGACCTACATGCCACCACTCTCACTCTTCTCCAGACTGCTCAGCCTGGACCTAGAGGAAGAGGTCGAGGTAGGGGCTGAGACAGGACAACCTGGAGTGACTCGTCCTGGATAAAAGGTGCAACCTGCTACAACTGCAATCAAAAGGGACACATTGCTCGAAATTGTCTCCACAGTAACAGGCAGAAGCCCCGTGAGGAGTACAGCAAAGCAGACTGATGGGCGGACTCTGGGAATGGGCACCACACAGAGAACAGGGGAGGTAACACACACACACCTGATGATACACATACACATAGACAGGAGCATTCACATAACGTTAAACACATTAGTAGCAGCACCTGCATGCAACAGCAAGACTACACAGAAATGCCCGATACACCAGTCCAGATAGATACACCTGAAGTTGCATTAAGTTTGTTAAAATACACAACTACTCCCTTTTCTAAACTCCCTTGTATGCCCCTCACTGTATGTGGGCATGTGTTAACCTTTTTAGTAGATTCTGGAGCAGGACACTCAGTGATACAACATGGGGTATTTCCAGTAGACCCACCGCTCAGCTCAAATTCTATTCAGACAGTGGGCATCTCAGGACGACCTCTAACCGAAACTTTCTCAGTCAACCTCCCGTGTGAAAGCGAGGGAGGAATAGTTACATCCCACTCATTCCTCATCTCACATACATGTCCAGTAAATTTGTTAGCACATGATTTAATGTGCAAATTAGAAGTAAATCTCATGTCCACTCCAGATGGACTAACTATTGAAGTAAGTGAAATGTGCGGTGTGCAGTATGGGTTTGCAAGCCCTCTGTATGTGTATGTCTGGCGACTCTGCTCAGATCAGCTCACACAAACTCCAAAACACCTTGTACAGCTCGCACACTTGAACACCTCATCAGTTGACACAGATTATATGAAAGAGGAAGATTTGCATTGTACAGCACATGTTCACCAAGGGCAAGATGTAGAGTTTGAAAAGACTTGGTTTGCAGACCCCATGCACGTGAAAGATTGACCCTCAAAACTATATATTGGTCTAAACATTATTGCGATGTGCAGGTCCATTTTACTCGTTGTCCAAACAGCTGCATCAATGTTCATCGCAGTGTTCTCAAACATGTTATACGCAGCCTCGTGTCAGAGGACTTTGAGGTTGGCTGCTGCCAACATGATTTCTTTGACATCATTAATTCTATATCCCATGTCTCATTACCAAGGCCACGAGCCGCCCATTGGAAAGACGTGGGGAAGTGGGTCAGGAAGTGTGCAGTAGATGGCAATGAATGGTCCCAAACAGAGGACCCTAGTGTGTTTTGTCAAAGGCTTGGGGTCTACAAACAAAGTCATGCTATGTGTGTGTATGTTAAGCGCAGCGTAATATTAGCCACTGATGACCAGGGTCCTGGGGACCCCGGCCATAGTGGCCTGTTTGTCTCTGTTTCCACAGGCATAACTCCAGCAGAGGTGCACCCCAAATTGGCGGGAGTTCCAAATTCCGTTTGGGCAAAGGGTAAACATGATGTGGGCCTAATAAAGAATGCTGAACCAGTGGTGATCACCCCCAAATCAGATTTCAGGCCTAAACAGACCCAGTATCCACTCAAACCAGAAGCAATCGCAGGTATAAGATCGGTCTTTGATTCGTTGCTGAAGGCAGATGTAATTGTCCCTTGCCAGGACTCTCCAGTGCGCACTCCTATTTTTCCAGTTAAGAAGGCAAGAAAACCATCCCAGCCCGATGAGTGGAGTTTTGTCCAAGATCTGCAAGCAGTCAATGCTGCGGCTGTCCCGCACACACCTGATGTCCCTAAAGAGCACTCTGCAGACCACACCCACTCTGGGACTGCCTGACCCCAATAAACCATTTGTTCAAACTGTCGATGAAAAGAAGGGTTTTATGACCTCTGTTCTTTTGCAGAAACACGGGGATAGATTGAGACCTGTAGCCTACTTCTCCAGCAGGCTGGATCCAGTGGCGGCTGGACTTCCTGTTTGCCTGTGTGCAGTTGCTGCAGCTGAAAAGGTGGTAACTGCTTCCAGAAATATTGTGGGGTATTCTAACCTCACCCTTTTGGTCCCACATGCTGTCTCCCTGCTTCTGTTGGAGAAAAGACGTCACATTTGTCAGCACAGAGATGGTTGAAGTATAACACTGTCATACTTGATATGCCTAACATCATTGTGAAACGTTGTTCTGTTCTGAATCCTGCCTCTCTTCTCCCTACAGAGGACGATGGAGAGCCACATGACTGTGTAGCTCTCACTAACGATTTTTGTTCCCCCAGGGCAGATTTAAAGAGCGACCCTTTGGAAAATCCAGACATGATCCTCTATGTGGATGGTTCAGCCTCCAGAGACCCAGAGACGGGAAAGAACAAAGTAGGTTTTGCCATAGTCTCAGATCACGAGGTCCTCAAGGCGTCGTGTCTGCCCTCAAACCTGTCAGCACAGGCCGCAGAGCTCTGTGCCCTTATCGAGACATGCAAATTGGCTGCAGGGTGATCTGTCAATATTTTTACGTACAGTAGGTACACGTTTGGCGTTGTGCACGATTTTGGCACTATTTGGAAACACAGAAATTTTCTCACTAGCACAGGATCTCCCATTGCACATCATAAACTGGTCTCTGAGTTGTTGGATGCTGTTCTACTCGCTAGAGCCATTGCTGTGTGTAAGTGTGCTGCCCATACTAACAATACTGATCTTGTGTCTCAAGGGAATGCCAGGGCGGACGCGGCAGCTAAGTGTGCAGCCTCGGCTTCCAGTTCACTCTCTAACCTTGCCTTTTCTCAGGTTTCTACCCCTTGTTTACAGCTAGCGGACCTTCAGAGCACTGCCACCCAGGACGAGAGACGAGTCTGGAAACAGGCGGGCTGTATCCTTGCAAACTCGTTCTGGGTTTGTCCCTCGGGCCGTCCCTGTCTACCAAAATACATGTTCCCTTTCTATGCAAAATTGGCACATGGGCTCACCCATGTGTCAAAAAGGGGGGATGGTAGCAGAAGTAACAAAGAGATGGTTCACAAAGGGGTTTTCAAATTATGCTGTGAAATTTTGCAAGCAATGCTTGATATATGCACAAAATAATGCAGGTCAAGGTATCAAACTAACTCAAGCAGCACATCCAATACCAGACAAACCATTTGATCACCTCCAAATGGGCTTTATTGAACTGACACCTAGTGAAGGGAAAAGGTGTTGCCTGGTAATAGTTGACATGTTTTCAAAATGGGTTGAAGTATTCCCCACAGCTAAACAAGACTCAGAGGCAGTAGTCAAAGCACTCCTGAGAGATATAATTCCTAGGTGGGGTATACCTAGCAAAATCTCAAGTGACAGTGGAACACCATTTGTTAATGCAGCCCTAAAGAAAATAAGAGCATTCCTAGGGATAGACCTGAAACAACATTGTGCCCATCATCCTGCCAGTGCGGGAGCAGTAGAGAGGGAAAATGGGTCACTTAAAAATAAACTAAGCAAAGCTTGTGCAGAAACAGAGCTAGGATGGACAAAGGTCCTCCCTGTAGTACTCACACAAATGAGGATGCAAACTAGGCCTAAACATGGGTTAAGCCCATTCGAAATTCTGTTTGGACGAGTACCCAACATGGGGATAGGGACAGCTCAAGGAACACTGCCAGACACCACACTGTGTGATGATGCAATGTTGAATTACTGTGCAATGTTGTCCTCTGCTTTGAAATCTATCCACAAACAGGTAAAGAAGCACTTCCCAAACCCGCTGAGGGACCTCTGCACGATCTACAACCAGGGGATTGGATCGTGGTGAAGGACTTCCAACAAACCAAGTGGAACAAGCCACGGTGGAATAGCCCATTCCAGGTCCTGCTCACGACCCCAACGGCAGTGAAGGTCACAGGCAGAGTGACATGGATCCACGCTAGCCACTGCACGAGGGTTCCTGAACCAGCTGAGCAGGAGGAAGAGGAAGGCCTAAGTGACCCAGACGCTGACTAAAGCTCATGAGGAAGAACGGCATCACTACATGGAACAGTGCGAGTATCACATCAATCACGCACGCACCCTCAATAGGGAAGAGTATTTCAGTGTCTAGCTGATAGATAAGCCTTAGGGTTTCGAGTTTCCTCCAAGTCCCGGTGAGGTGGGACGAGGGCTGATAGGGCATGCCCGTCCTCCGAGCACCAATACACATCAAGAAGGGCAAGGGTTAACTCGGTAACATTATTGAGGCACTGAACAAGATGCGCAAGGTTGCTGAACAATTACGAGCAGATGAACATGGAGGAGTTGAAGACAGCTGATCGTGTTAGTTCAGTGGATGGAAGACTCTGATTCTATCCACCATACCGGTCCTGGGCTTAGTGATTGTGATGTTATGTTTGCTCCCTGTTCTCTGTCAATGTTGTATGTCTGTGTTTCAGAGGCAGCTGACAAATATCCGTTACCAGATGGTGAAAATAGACTCCGATGACTTGCCTGACTGGCCTCCAAACTCAGATGAAGACTACAACCCACCATTCGATGACATCAGCACAGTTGACATGAAACTAGCCCTAACTTAAAACACTTTCATTATGATTGTTTCCTGTTCTATTATTCCTGATCTATGTATATGGCTTGCTAGCATTCATTTAAGATGTCTATGTCTTATAAAAACAGCCTTAGCATTATCCCTGTACACTCAATGGCGTGTTAAGTCGAATCTCTCTGAGAACTCTTATCACTGAAACTGTGTACAGTTCTTTTCTTTCCTTTTAGCAATTTATCCTATAGGATAAAAAGGGGGGAATGTGAGGGAAATTTAATGGACGAACATTATTATTCTCTGTGTTCCTGTATGTTGAGCTCAAGTAACTTAATGGATGAACATTATTATTCTCTGTGTTTCTGTATGTTACTGAGTTACTGAGAAGAGATGTTTTTCCACATGCTGTAATCGCTTTTCTGTGGCCTTGGTGGTAATGAGCAGGGTGCTTGAGTTCGTCCTAACTATGCATCTTCTCATGATGTAACCACCTTTCCTGACCTCGGTGGTGATAAGCAGGGAGCTTGAGCTCTCCCTAACTCGCATCCGCCTGCACATACCAGAGCACGCCAGGTGCACGCTTTAACAAAGCTTCATAGAAAATCTTGAGCCAATCACGTGAAGACACAAGCAGTGAGCGAATGCTTTCAGAGTATAATAGATAACATTCCTAAAACACAACTCAGAGTGCGCATACTCTCGGCATCATCAGAAGTGATGTCTTCTTCTATTCTTCTCTTTCCTTTCCTATTTTATATATATTTTATATGATCTACTATAATAAATGACTGAAAAGACAACTGTTAAGTGTTCTGAAGTGTTTATTAGAAATTTCCATTACAAATGTTAACCCATTCTTGTCTAATGTAGGATTCTAGTTGCTCAACTGTCTTGGGTCTTTTTTGTCATATCTTCCGTTTTATGATGCGCCAAATGTTTTCTATGGGTGAAAGATCTGGACTGCAGGCTGGCCAGTTCAGTACCAGGACCCTTCTTCTACGCAGCCATGATGCTGTAATTGATGCAGTATGTGGTTTGGCATTGTCATGTTGGAAAATGCAAGGTCTTCCCTGAAAGAGATTGTCTGGATGGGAGCATATGTTGCTCTAGAACCTGGATATACCTTTCAGCATTGGTGTCTTTCCAGATGTGTAAGCTGCCCATGCTACACGCACTAATGCAACCCCATACCATCAGTGATGCAGGCTTCTGAACTGAGCGCTGATAACAACTTGGGTCGTCCTTCTCCTTTTTAGTCCGAATGACACGGCATCCCTGATTTCCATAAAGAACTTCAAATTTTGATTCGTCTGACCACAGAACAGTTTTCCACTTTGCCACAGTCCATTTTAAATGAGCCTTGGCCCAGAGAAGATGTCTGCGCTTCTGGATCATGTTTAGATACGGCTTCTTCTTTGAACTATAGCGTTTTAGCTGGCAACAGCGGATGGCACGGTGAATTGTGTTCACAGATAATGTTCTCTGGAAATATTCCTGAGCCCATTTTGTGATTTCCAATACAGAAGCATACCTGTACCATATGTGATGCAGTGCCGTCTAAGGGCCCGAAGATCACGGGCACCCAGTATGGTTTTCCGGCCTTGACCCTTACGCACAGAGATTCTTCCAGATTCTCTGAATCTTTTGATGATATTATGCACTGTAGATGATGATATGTTCAAACTCTTTGCAATTTTACACTGTCAAACTACTTTCTGATATTGCTCCACTATTTGTCGGCGCAGAATTAGGGGGATTGGTGATCCTCTTCCCATCTTTACTTCTGAGAGCCGCTGCCACTCCAAGATGCTCTTTTTATACCCAGTCATGTTAATGACCTATTGCCAGTTGACCTAATGAGTTGCAATGTGGTCCTCCAGCTGTTCCTTTTTTGTACCTTTAACTTTTCCAGCCTCTTATTGCCCCTGTCCCAACTTTTTTGAGATGTGTTGCTGTCATGAAATTTCAAATGAGCTAATATTTTGCATGAAATTTCAAAATGTCTCACTTTCGACATTTGATATGTTGCCTATGTTCTATTGTGAATACAATATCAATTTTTGAGGTTTGTAAATTATTGCATTCCGTTTTTATTTACAATTTGTACTTTGTCCCAACTTTTTTGGAATCGGGGTTGTATATACAGTGAAAGATTGCAACATAGGTTGTAACCTTATCAGAGTTTTCTCTGTCTCACAAAGATTTCTTTGTCATCTGGGAGGAAATGATCCAACCTCAGTTCCATCTCAGCCTAGCATGCAAATAAATAAATTCATCTCACGCCAAAATATTTGGTCAGTCTTTTTTATTAATTTCATGTCAAATAACCCTTGAAAGCTTGTAACTTTGCAGACCTATCTCAGCTTGCTTCTAATACTGTCCCTGCCCAATGTATATTAGGTACAATATGTGCTTATGTCAATCACACACACAATTCACATTCAGGGACTTGGCAAACAATGTATATGGCCTGAAAATGTAAGCATGGTATTTCACCAAAACGAAAACTTTGCTATACTTTTTATTATGTTCATGATGTCTTCATCTCCGATGTCACAAATACAACTGTCATATTTGTGTAAAATCCTGTAAATTACTCTACCTTGTCAGTTGATATGTTTCTTTGGCTTCTGCTGTTTCCTGTTCATCAGCTTGTCAACAAATGTGTGTGTACAGCTGTCCACAAGGGGAGCTCAAAGCGTGATTTTTTTTTTTTTTTTTAATTGTGACACAAACAATAGGTGGCACGGTGGTGTAGTGGTTAGCGCTGTCGCCTCACAGCAAGAAGGTCCAGGTTCGAGCCCCGTGGCTGGCGAGGGCCTTTCTGTGCGGAGTTTGCATGTTCTCTCCGTGTCCGCATGGGTTTCCTCTGGGTGCTCCGGTTTCCCCCACAGTCCATGCAGGTTAGGTTAACTGGTGACTCTAAATTGACCGTAGGTGTGAATGTGAGTGTGAATGGTTGTCTGTGTCTATGTGTCAGCCCTGTGATGACCTGGCGACTTGTCCAGGGTGTACCCCGCCTTTCACCCGTAGTCAGCTGGGATAGGCTCCAGCTTGCCTGCGACCCTGTAGAACAGGATAAAGCGGCTAGAGATAATGAGATGAGATGAGACACAAACAATAATTAAGATGAAAAAACAGAAATCTGGAGTGTGCTTAAGTACCCCCCCCCCCCCCCCAAGTCAGTACTTTATAGAGCCACCTTTTGCTACAATTACAGCTGCAAGTCTCTTGGGGTATGTCTCTATCTTAGCACATCTAGCCACTGGGATTTTTGCCCAGTCCTCAAGGCAAAACTGCTCCAACTCATCTCATCTCATCTCATTATCTCTAGCCGCTTTATCCTTCTACAGGGTCGCAGGCAAGCTGGAGCCTATCCCAGCTGACTACGGGCGAAAGGCGGGGTACACCCTGGACAAGTTGCCAGGTCATCACAGGGTTGACACATAGACACAGACAACCATTCACACTCACATTCACACCTACGGTCAATTTAGAGTCACCAGTTAACCTAACCTGCATGTCTTTGGACTGTGGGGGAAACCGGAGCACCCGGAGGAAACCCACGCGGACACGGGGAGAACATGCAAACTCCGCACAGAAAGGCCCTCGCCGGCCACGGGGCTCGAACCCAGGACCTTCTTGCTGTGAGGCGACAGCGCTAACCACTACACCACCGTGCCGCCCCCTGCTCCAACTCCTTCAAGTTAAATGGGTTGCATTGGTGTACAACAATCTTCAAGTTATGCCACAGATTCTCAATTGGATTGAGGTCTGGGCTTTGATTAGGCCATTCCAAGACATTTAAATGTCTCCCTTTAAACCACTCCAGTGTAGCTTTAGCAGTATATTTTGGGTCATTGTCCTGCTGGAACGTGACCCTTTGTCCCAGTCTCAAACAGGTTTTCCTCCAGAATTGCCCTGCATTTAGTGCCATCTATCTTTCTTTCAGTCCTGACCAGATTTCCTGTCCCTACAGATAAAAAATATCCCCACGGCATGATGCTGCCACCACCATGCTTCACTGTAGGAATAGTGTTCTCAGGGTGTTGGGTTTGTGCCACACATGGCATTTCCCATGATGGCCAAAAAGTTTAATGTTAATCTCATTTGACCAGAGAATTTTCTTCCATGTGTTTGGGGAGTCTGCCACATGCTGTTGGGCAAACTCCAAACCTGTTTTTTTAAGCAATGACACTTTTCTGGCCACTCTTCCATAAAGCCCCACTCTGTGGAGTGTATGGCTTAAAGTGGTCCTATGGACAGATACTCCCATCTCCACTGTGGATCTTTGCAGCTCCCTCAGCGTTATCATTGGTGTCTTTGTTGCATCGCTGATTAATGCCCTCCTTGCCTGGTCTGTGAGTTTTGGTAGGAGTTTTGGTAGTTGGAGCAGTTTTGGAGTTGTTTTGTATGAAAGGGGTGAATACAGTGGTGCTTGAAAGTTTGTGAACCCTTTAGAATTTTCTATATTTCTGCATAAATATGACCTAAAACATCAGATTTTCACACAAGTCCTAAAAGTAGATAAAGAGAACCCAGTTAAACAAATGAGACAAAAATATTATACTTGGTCATTTATTTATTGAGGAAAATGATCCAATATTACATATCTGTGAGTGGCAAAAGTATGTGAACCTTTGCTTTCAGTAACTGGTGTGACCCTCTTGTGCAGCAATAACTGCAACTAAACGTTTGCGGTAACTGTTGATCAGTCCTGCATACCGGCTTGGAGGAATTTTAGCCCATTCCTCCATACAGAACAGCTTCAACTCTGGGATGTTGGTGGGTTTCCTCACATGAACTGCTCGCTTCAGGTCCTTCCACAACATTTCCATTGGATTAAGGTCAGGACTTTGACTTGGCCATTCCAAAACATTAACTTTATTCTTCTTTAACCATTCTTTGGTAGAATGACTTGTGTGCTTAGGGTCATTGTCGTGCTGCATGACCCACCTTCTCTTGAGATTCAGTTCATGGACAGATGTCCTGACATTTTCCTTTAGAATTTGCAGGTATAATTCAGAATTCATTGTTCCATCAATGATGGCAAGCCGTCCTGGCCCAGCTGCAGCAAAACAGGCCCAAACCATGATACTACCACCACCATGTTTCACAGATGGGATAAGGTTCTTATGCTGGAATGCAGTGTTTTCCCTTCTCCAAACATAACGCTTCTCATTTAAACCAAATAGTTCTATTTTGGTCTCATCTGTCCACAAAACATTTTTCCAATAGCCTTCTGGCTTGTACACGTGATCTTTAGCAAACTGCAGACGAGCAGAAATGTTCTTTTTGGAGAGCAGTGGCTTTCTCCTTGCAACCCTGCCATGCACACCATTGTTGTTCAGTGTTCTCCTGATGGTGGACTCACGAACATTAACATCAGCCAATGTGAGAGAGGCCTTCAGTTGCTTAGAAGTTACCCTGGGGTCCTTTGTGACCTCGCCGACTATTACACGCCTTGCTCTTGGAGTGATCTTTGTTGGTCGACCACTCCTGGGGAGGGTAACAATGGTCTTGAATTTCCTCCATTTGTACACAATGTGTCTGACTGTGGATTGGTGGAGTCCAAACTCTTTAGAGATGGTTTTGTAACCTTTTCCAGCATGATGAGCATCAACAACGCTTTTTCTGAGGTCCTCAGAAATCTCCTTTATTTGTGCCATGATACACTTCCACAAACATGTGTTGTGAAGATCAGACTTTGATAGATCCCTGTTCTTTAAATAAAACAGGGTGCCCACTCACACCTGATTGTCATCCCATTGATTGAAAACACCTGACTCTAATTTCACCTTCAAATTAACTGCTAATCCTAGAGGTTCACATACTTTTGCCACTCACAGATATGTAATATTGGATCATTTTCCTCAATAAATAAATGACCAAGTATAATATTTTTGTCTCATTTGTTTAACTGGGTTCTCTTTATCTACTTTTAGGACTTGTGTGAAAATCTGATGATGTTTTAGGTCATATTTATGTAGAAATATAATAATTTCTAAAGGGTTCACAAACTTTCAAGCACCACTGTACTTATGCACACTCCAGATTTATGTTTTTTCATCTTACTGTTTGTGTCACAATAAAAAAAAAAATTGCACCTTTAAAGTGGTAAGCATGTTGTGTAAATCAAATGGTGCTAACCCCCCAAAAAACTACTTTAATTCCAGCTTGTAATGTAACAAAACAGGACAAACACCAGTGGGGGACGAATACTTTTGCAAAGCACTGTGTGTGTGTGTTTAAATACACTCTTGCATTCACCGGCCACTTTAATAGGAACTTGTTCTTGAGTCTAAGATTCCTGTTCTTGGCTGGCAGGAATTGAACCCAATGCGGTCTTCTACTGTTGCATGCTGAGGTGTTTTTCTGCTCACCATGGTTGTGAAGAGTTGCTACGAGTTACTATATTCTTCCTGGCAGCTCAAACCAATCTGCCCGTTTTCCTCTGACCTCTCTTATCAACAAGACATTTCTACCCACAGAACCGTTACTCAATGTTTTTTTTGTTTTGTTTTTCTGTGTAAACTCTAGAGACTGTTGTGTGTGAAAACCCCAGGAGATCAGCAGTTTCTGAAATACTCAAACCCAGGGCCGTTGACAGCTTTGGCTGGGCCCGGGACAAAATAATCTGAGTGCCCCCCCCCCCCCCCACACACACACACACACACACACGCGCGCACGCACATCACCACACAGCAACCACCCACACCCAACCCCTCTTTTCACAGTCTCCATTCACTCCAACCCTTAAATAACAGGTATTCCAAGCCCATTATAACAGTCAACCATTTTATTTCAACATTTCAGCATATTTTACAGTTTGAACATTTCCTTAGTCTGCAACTATTCAGGTGCGAAATGCAATGCGCCAGACTTTTGCTGTGGCAAAGTCGTCAATAAGGTCATTGAAGTCCAGCTTCTTTGCAAGTTTGCGCTCTATAGAGAGCATAGCCAGCCCATTGAGCCTCTCCTGTGACATGTTTGAGCGCAGGTAGTTGATAAACCAAAATGATTGTTTACGGGATGGAACTGGGCCTCAATGAGAACGGAGTTATGGCTTTCCCAAAATCTGAACATAGAAGCATCACCACTAGTCACACACGGACTGGCCATTGGGAGTAGCGGGAGTTTTCCCGGTGGGCCGGTGGTTCAGTGTGGGCCGGCGGAGAAAAAAAAAAACAGTTGCGCGCTGGCCTTTAATATGATAAGCAATGTTAACAGTTTCTTAAAGAAACTGTTAACATTGCTTATCATATTAAAGGCCAGCGCGCAACTGTAATAAGCAATGTTAACAGTTTCTTAAAGAAACTGTTAACATTGCTTATCATATTAAAGGCCAGCGCGCAACTGTTTTTTTTTTTTTTTTCTCCGCCGGCCCACACTGAACCACCGGCCCACCGGGAAAACTCCCGCTACTCCCGATGGCCAGTCCGTGTGTGCCACTAGTGATGTGTACAGTGAGTTTTTCAGTGTATTTTTTTGTCTTGTTTTTCATAAATGTCCTTTCTGTACTCGATTCAGAATGTTACAAAAAAAAAAAATTGACACCCTCCCAACCACGTAACATTAGCCTATCTAACCTGGGGGCTGACACGTTTATTACGGATAAACCAAAAGGATTATAACGTTCCCTGGATATAGAACTGGACCAAGAAGATTTCAAAATCTTAACGTGTAAGCAACAACAATAAAACAGAGGTTGTTTTATTCATTTAGGGCTTATTAGGCTACTTTCATTAATTGCGCTTTTCATACAGGCCTATCATTTTTCACTTGAGCAAGGGAATTGTTTGAAGAGTATCCAGTCTAAGCGAAAGTTTAATGTTTTGCAACAGACTAACCTCAAAACACCCGATTTATAGCCCATTCGTTACATTAAATCTATCTAGCTGGCAATTTCACATGCCATCGTATCTACACGGGATGATTTCCAACAAAATAAGGTTTAATTAACAAGAGGCAGCGTTCCACGGGCTTTCAGCTAACCGGAGTCCAGCTCAGCGCAGCTCAGCAAGCGTGCCTAAAACATTTGGATATGATTGCGGGCCAATGTGCTATTCTTTGCTTCATTGAGATATATGCAACACAGTGTTATTAAACCAATATGTTTATGAAATAATTCAATGCCCTGTGCATTTCAGTGTTCACTCAGTGTACCCTGCTATCCCCTACTTTATAATTATGAATGGCGCGTCGCGCGTGCTGGGGTTACATTACGGGGCTGGAAAAAAGTTATCTGTGTCTTACCTGGCTCAGCTGCATCATCTGAATCTTTTCTAAAATATCTATGCAGTGAGCCCCTGAGGCTCTTGGTTTCTTCATCTCTTTTTCTCTTTTCTTTGCTCCTGACTTGTGCATGTTGGCAAACGGGCTTGCACGCTTATTGTCGAAGCGTTATGATGGAATAGTGCCGTGTTATTTGGCACCTTAATCAAAGACCAAACCATTTCTGCATTAGGGGTGGTAGGTGGGTTCTTGAATCTATTTTCGAAGACAATAAAGGCAAAAGAACCAGAAATCATTCATTGAATGCAAATATAGCACATTTTTCTCCCCCAAATCAACACATTTTGAAATGAAACAATGATTAATGGCATCTTCATGAGGGACCAGTTCTGGGCCCCCCCTCATGCCTGGGCCCGGGACAAAATACCCGGTTGTCCCCCCCTGTCGACGGCCCTGCCAAACCAGTCAAACCAGTCCATCTGGCACCAACACCCATGCCACAGTGAAAGTCACAGAGATCGCACTGTTTTCCATTCTGTTATCTGAAATGAACATTAACTGAAGTTCTTGATTTGTATCTGCATTGTGCTGCTGTCAAGGGATTGGCTGATTAGATAACTGCATAAAACAGCAGGTGTATGGGTGTACCTAATAAAGTGGCCAGTGAGTGTATAGGGGTGGTTTGAAGCCAAACCATGATGAAGCCTTGATGTCATGATATCACCATTATATCATAGTGAATCCATGACTTAACATATAATTAGAATTTAGAAGCTTAGTTAGAATTTACCTTCTGTTGAACAAATGAATTTCTATTTAAAATTTGCAAGAGGCTCTTCAGACGGCACTCAGCTCAGTGCGAGGGTAAAAGTTTGTGTAACTCCTATAGAGCAGGTCATTTATTCCACTGCTGTTTGTGTCTGTAATTTATCAAGGAGTGATTTGAAACAAGCTGTGGAAAATTCTCAAAATTACAGGTTGTTGAGGTTAACTGGCAGGTTGATTGAGACACTCAGGGGACTGTGCAGGTGTTTTGACTTTATACCTCTGTTTTCTCCTTCTTTCTCTGCTCCTGTTTTTCCCCCTCCTTTCTTTTTCAAATTTACAGACGCCTTTGAGACAGTTTATTGATTAAGCTTTGTTTTCTGAATTATACTTGTTAAATGGGAACAGATTAATTCTTGCTTGCATGGCATGACTGTGTGTGTGCGCGTGCGCGCAAAAATCCTGCACCTGCTCAGAGATTAAGACGGAATTATTATTTTTTTATTTTTTTAAATAAAAGTGCTTCACCTGTGACAAAAGTAGATCTGAAAATGAGGGGTTTAGCAGAAGACAATACACACACACACACACACACACACACACTTTGAACTCACTGTTTAGTTCTGTGTTGGGTTGTGGGTTATTTTCTCTGCAAATAACGATCGGTGCTTTCCATTGGTCACATGCGTTCTCTCTGAACTGCTTTCTCGCCTCGCTACAGTTAAGCTTGTTAGCACGGAGGCCAGCCATCTGGGATACACACACACTTGTATTACTGTCTCTACAGTACAGACATGTTTTCTCTGATCTTTATTTTCCACCTCACTAAAAACATACAATATAGCACATCAAAGTGAACTGAAAGCGTAAGTCCTTAGTGAATGTGATGTTTGAATCCTAATAAGTGACTCGTAAATGTGCATCATTGACCCATAGCTGCTTTGTCTGGGTTGATATCTGAAATCATGGTCAGTTGTATCACAGTGCAGAAGATCAAAAAAATGTGGAAGCACAAAATGTTAGCATTATGCAAGTATGAGATGTTATTTTTTTATTGTTTAAGGTTATTCTATACAAAAGAGGCATCTGGGATTCAGAAGCAAACTGCAGTAACTAAGTAAATTGTGGTTCTGGGGTTTTTGTGTTCATGATCTAGATGTCAGTATTAACTTCACTCAGATATCCCACAAACACTTATCTTCAAACATGGTGATTTTTACCCAAGGAACAGGCATTAGTTATTTTAAATCAACTTCTAATGAACCTTGACACAGTGATTTTTTTTGGTCAGTGGTCCTCATAATGTATATACAGGCTGTTTCAAAAAAAAATATTATTTGAGATGTAAATATCCCAGAAACTACATAGTCTAGACAAATGAAACTGAACAAGCTTAATGTTGAGCAATATACGATTTATTCCTCAAAATTTGAATGAGAAATTCAAAAGGTATATGGATTCCATGAAAGATTTCACAAATTTTCAATATGTGCGCCATCTGAGAGACAGACACACACAAACAGCCTTCCTCTTTGAAGTTTTTGTGCCATGTCCAAATCTGCAGTGCAGTTGGTGCATTTTTAGAGAATTCTCTCATAAATGCACGCTGCACAGTCTTTTTCGACTGTGTTTGAGCGTACTCTAACACACAACGCCTTTTTTTTCCAGTGAATGGCACCTAAAAAGATGAAAACAAAAAACATTAAAATTTTGACCTGTTTCCACACATGCCGTTAAAATTTGAGGTCATTTGAACAAGAATTGGCAAAGTTATTAGATTGTGAAATGATATCAAATTTTTTGAAATACCCTGTGTGTGGGTGTATATAATATACTTTGTATATGTGTCTCTCTGTGTATATATAGACACAGACAACCATTCACACCTACAGTCAATTTAGAGCCACCAATTAGCCTAACCTGCATGCCTTTGGGGGGAAACCGGAGCACCTGGAGGAAACCCACATGGACACGGGGAGAGCATGCAAACTCCACACAGAAAGGTCCTCGTCAGCCGCTGGGCATGAACCCAGGATCTTCTTGCTATGAGGCAACAGTGCTAACCACCATGCCACCCTATATATACAGTGGTATGCAAGTTTTTTTTTTACTGTGAACAGTTAAGCAAGATGAAATGATCTCCAAAAGGCATAAAGTTAAAGATGACTCATTCTCCTTATATTTGAAGCAAAAACAATTTTTATTTTCATCTTTTATATTTTCAAAATGACAAAAAAGGAAAAGGGCCCAAAGCAAAAGTTTGGGCACCCTGCATGGTTAGGACCTAGTAGCACCCCCTTTGACAAGTATAACAGCTTGTAAATGCTTTTTGTAGCCAGCCAAAAATTTTTCAATTCTTGTTTGAGGAATTTTCATCTATTCTTCCTTGCAAAAGTCTTCCAGTTCTGAGAGATTCCTGGGCCGTCTTGCATGCACTGCTCTTTTGAGGTCTATCCACAGATTTTCAATGATGTTCAGATCAGGGGGTTGTGAGGGCTATGGTAAAGCCTTCAGCTTGTGCCTATTGTAGATTTTGATGTGCATTTAGGATAATTATCCATTTGTAGAAGCCATCCTCTTTTCAACTTCAGCTTTTTTACAGATGGGGTTATGTTTGCTTTCACAATTTGCTGGAATTTCATTGAATCCATTCTTCCGTCTGCCCATGAAATGTTCCCCGTGCTATTGGCTGCAACACAACCCCAAAGCATGATTGATCTACCCCCATGCTTAACAGTTGGAGAGGTATTCTTTTCATGAAATTCTGTGCCCTTTTTTCTCCAAACATACCTTTGCTTGTTACTGCCAAGGAGTTCCATTTTAACCTCATCGGTCCACAGGACCTGTTTCCAAAATGCATCAGGCTTGTTTAGATGTTCTTTTGCAGACTTCTGATGCTGAATTTTGTGGTGAGGATGCATGAGAGGTTTTCTTCTGATGACTCTTCCATGAAGGCCATATTTGTGCAGGTGTCGCTGGACAGTAGAACAATGTGCCACAACTCCAGAGTCTGCTAAATCTTCCTGAAGGTTTTTTTGCAGTCAAGCGGGGTTCTGATTTGCCTTTCTAGCAATCCTACAAGCAGCTCTCTCTGAAATTTTTCCTGGTCTTGCAGACCTTATCTTGACCTCCACTGTTCCTGTTAACTGCCATTTCTTAATTACATTTCGAACTAAGGAAATGGCAACCTGAAAACATTTTGCTATCTTCTTATAGCCTTCTCCTGCTTTGTGGGCCTCAACCATTTTCATTTTCAGAGTGTTAGGAAGCTGCTTAGAAGAACCCATGGCTGCTGAGTTTTTGGACTAGGTTAGAGGAGCCTGGAGCACATAAAGCTTTGAAATTTGCATCACCTGGCCTTTCCTAACAATGAGTGTGAACAAGCCATAATCCTAACAAACTAATTAAGGTCTGAGACCTTGGTCAAAGTGATCTGAGTGCTCAAATCTCCTAGGGTTCCCATACTTTTGCAAGTTACTCCTTTCTTTTTTCACCCTAAAATTGTACAAAACCAAAATAATATACCGATATTGCTTAAAATGTTGAAAAGTGTGTTTCATCTTTAACTTTATGCCTTTTGGAGCTCATTTCATCTTCAACTTGCTTAACTGTTCACAGCAACAGTAATTTTAACCAGGGGTGCCCAAACTTTTGCATACCACTGTGTATGTGTGTGTGTGTGTGTATCCAAATTTTTAGACACAATTTTAGCCATATCCATTCATTTCGCTATATTGTTGTCAAACCCAGTGTGTGGGAAGGAGGACTTGTAAGACAAGGGAACTTTGATAGAGATTCATGACTTGTTGAAAAAACCAAATCATGAAACATGATTTCACCAAGATCATGTTCACCAGCCCTTTCCATGCTTATGCTCTGAGCATTTTTAGGGCCTGAGCACTGCCGAGCATGGCCTGCACCATAGGTGCAAAGCCCTATTATTTTCGTCCTGTTTCTTCTTCTTATTCTTTGGGCCTGAGCACCAAGGTGCAAAGCCTTATTGTTTTCGTTATGTTTTTTTCTTATTAGGGCCTGAGCACCAAGGTGCAAGGCCCTACTGTATTCATAAGGATTCTTCTTCTTATTATTATTAGGGCCCAAGCACAGGAAGAGCAAGGCCTCTGGTGTCCACCAGAGGACGCTGCACCAGAGGTGCAAGGCCCTATTGTATTCATAAGGATTCTTCTTTATATTATTATTAGGACCTGATCACCGGAGGTGCAAGACCTCTGGTGTCTTCTTTAAAAAAATATATATATATATAATATATATATATGGGTGGCACGGTGGTGAAGGTCCGGGCTCGAAAACTCACGAATTTTGGCACACTTACCAAATGTGCGCAAAATTTACAAATGTACACTGAGCAAGGGACTGGGCGTGGTCCGAGAGCTCTATAACACCCCTGAGAACAAGCTATGGTTGAGATCAAGTTACTCGGATCGGCAAAAGATTTGGGGTGATTGATACTCATGTGGGCGGCACGGTGGTGTAGTGGTTAGCGCTGTCGCCTCACAGCAAGAAGGTCCGGGTTTGAGCCCCATGGCCGATGATGGCCTTTCTGCGTGGAGTTTGCATGTTCTCCCCGTGTCCGTGTGGGTTTCCTCCGGGTGCTCCGGTTTCCCCCACAGTCCAAAGACATGCAGGTTAGGTTAACTGGTGACTCTAAATTGACCGTAGATGTGAATGGTTCTGTCTATGTGTCAGCCCTATGATGACCTGGCGACTTGTCCAGGGTGTACCCCACCTTTCGCCCGTAGTCAGCTGGAATAGGCTCCAGCTTGCCTGCGACCCTGTAGAACAGGATAAAGCGGCTAGAGATAATGAGATGAGATATACAACCCCGATTCCAAAAAAGTTGGGACAAAGTACAAATTGTAAATAAAAACGGAATGCAATGATGTGGAAGTTTCAAAATTCCATATTTTATTCAGAATAGAACATAGATGACATATCAAATGTTTAAACTCAGAAAATGTATAATTTAAAGAGAAAAATTAGGTGATTTTAAATTTCATGACAACAACACATCTCAAAAAAGTTGGGACAAGGCCATGTTTACCACTGTGAGACATCCCCTTTTCTCTTTACAACAGTCTGTAAGCGTCTGGGGACTGAGGAGACAAGTTGCTCAAGTTTAGGGATAGGAATGTTAACCCATTCTTGTCTAATGTAGGATTCTAGTTGCTCAACTGTCTTAGGTCTTTTTTGTCGTATCTTCCGTTTTATGATGCGCCAAATGTTTTCTATGGGTGAAAGATCTGGACTGCAGCCTGGCCAGTTCAGTACCCGGACCCTTCTTCTATGCAGCCATGATGCTGTAATTGATGCAGTATGTGGTTTGGCATTGTCATGTTGGAAAATGCAAGGTCTTCCCTGAAAGAGATGTCGTCTGGATGGGAGCATATGTTGCTCTAGAACCTGGATACACCTTTCAGCATTGATGGTGTCTTTCCAGATGTGTAAGCTGCCCATGCCACATGCACTAATGCAACTCCATACCATCAGAGATGCAGGCTTCTGAACTGAGCGCTGATAACTTGGGTCGTCCTTCTCCTCTTTAGTCCAAATGACACGGCGTCCCTGATTTCCATAAAGAACTTCAAATTTTGATTCGTCTGACCACAGAACAGTTTTCTACTTTACCACAGTCCATTTTAAATGAGCCTTGGCCCAGAGAAGACGTCTGTGCTTCTGGATCGTGTTTAGATACGGCTTCTTCTTTGAACTATAGAGTTTTAGCTGGCAACGGCGGATGGCACGGTGAATTGTGTTCACAGATAATGTTCTCTGGAAACATTATCCTGAGCCCATTTTGTGATTTCCCATACAGAAGCATGCCTGTATGTGATGCAGTGCCATCGAAGGCCCCGAAGATCACGGGCACCCAGTATAGTTTTCCGGCCTTGACCCTTACGCACAGAGATTCTTCCAGATTCTCTGAATCTTTTGATGATATTATGCACTGTAGATGATGATATGTTCAAACTCTGCAATTTTACACTGTCGAACTCCTTTCTGATATTGCTCCACTATTTGTCGGCGCAGAATTAGGGGGATTGGTGATCCTCTTCCCATCTTTACTTCTGAGAGCCGCTGCCACTCCAAGATGCTCTTTTTATACCCAGTCATGTTAATGACCTATTGCCAATTGACCTAATGAGTTGCAATTTGGTCCTCCAGCTGTTCCTTTTTTGTACCTTTAACTTTTCCAGCCTCTTATCGCCCCGTCCCAACTTTGAGATGTGTTGCTGTCATGAAATTTCAAATGAGCCAATATTTGGCATGAAATTTCAAAATGTCTCACTTTCGACATTTGATATGTTGTCTATGTTCTATTGTGAATACAATATCAGTTTTTGAGATTTGTAAATTATTGCATTCCATTTTTATTTACAATTTGTACTTTGTCCCAACTTTTTTGGAATCGGGGTTTTATTTTTATATATATATATATATATATATACACACACACAGTGGTGCTTGAAAGTTTGTGAACCCTTTAGAATTTTCGATATTTCTGCATAAATATGATCTAAAACATCATCAGATTTTCACACAAGTCCTGAAAGTAGATAAAGAGAACCCAGTTAAACAAATGAGACAAAAATATTATACTTGGCCATTTATTTATTGAGGAAAATGATCCAATATTGCATATCGGTGAGTGGCAAAAGTATGTGAACCTTTGCTTTCAGTATCTGGTGTGACCCCCTTGAACAGCAATAACTGCAACTAAATGTTTCCAGTAACTGTTGATCAGTCCTGCACACTGGCTTGGAGGAATTTTAGCCCATTCCTCCAGAAAGAACAGCTTCAACTCTGGGATGCTGGTGGGTTTCCTCACATGAACTGCTCACTTCAGGTCCTTCCACAACATTTCCATTGGATTAAGGTCAGGACTTTGACTTGGCCATTCCAAAACATTAACTTTATTCTTCTTTAACCATTCTTTGGTAGAATGACTTGTTTGCTTAGGGTCGTTGTCGTGCTGCATGACCCACCTTCTCTTGAGATTCAGTTCATGGACAGATGTCCTGACATTTTCCTTTAGAATTTGCTGGTATAATTCAGAATTCATTGTTCCATCAATGATGGCAAGCCGTCCTGGCCCAGATGCAGCAAAACAGGCCCAAACCATGATACTACCAGCACCATGTTTCACAGATGGGATAAGGTTCTTATGCTGGAATGCAGTGTTTTCCTTTCTCCAAATATAACGCTTCTCATTTAAACCAAAAAGTTCTATTTTGGTCTCATCTGTCCACAAAACATTTTTCCAGTAGCCTTCTGGCTTGTCCACGTGATCTTTAGCAAACTGCAGATGAACAGCAATGTTCTTTTTGGAGAGCAGTGACTTTCTCCTTGCAACCCTGCCATGCACACCATTGGTGTTCAGTGTTCTCCTGATGGTGGACTCATGAACATTAACATCAGCCAATGTGAGAGAGGCCTTCAGTTGCTTAGAAGTTACCCTGGGGTCCTTTGTGACCTCACCGACTATTACACGCCTTGCTCTTGGAGTGATCTTTGTTGGTCAACCACTCCTGGGGAGGGTAACAATGGTCTTGAATTTCCTCCATTTGTACACAATCTGTCTGACTGTGGATTGGTGGAGTCCAAACTCTTTAGAGATGGTTTTGTAACCTTTTCCAGCCTGATGAGCATCAACAACGCTTTTTCTGAGGTCCTCAGAAATTTCCTTTGTTCATGCCATGATACACTTCCACAAACATGTGTTGTGAAGATCAGACTTTGAAAGATACCTGTTCTTTTAAATAAAACAGGGTGCCCAATCACACCTGATTGTCATCCCATTGATTGAATACACCTGCCTCGAATTTCACCTTCAAATTAACTGCTAATCCTAGAGGTTCACATACTTTTGCCACTCACCGATATGTAATATTGGATCATTTTCCTCAATAAATAAATGGCCAAGTATAATATGTTTGTCTCATTTATTTAACTGGGTTCTCTTTATCTACTTTTAGGACTTGTGTGAAAATCTGATGATGTTTTAGATCATATTTATGCAGAAATATAGAAAATCCTAAAGGGTTCACAAACTTTCAAGCACCACTGTATATGTGTGTGTATATATATATATATATATATATATATATATATATATATATATATATATATGTGTGTGTGTGTGTGTGTGTGTGTGTGTGTGTGTGTGTATATATATAAAAAATGAGTGATTCCACGCTTATGGGTACTGAAATGGGGACATGAACTTATTTTTAAAAATTCACCTAAAACCATTTCTTTTTTTTACCATCAGGTCACAAAACATGTAATCTTTAATGAATGATATGTTAAAAGATAACTTTAATTTTCTGAGATGTAATAAAAACATATTTATATGCCAAAGTCAGAACGTAACAGAAGTGTTGTGGACATATATATTCTCAATTTTAACAATGTAGAATTATTTTTTGAAACATAGGAAGGTGATGTTTTAGCAAATATAATTAATAAACATGTGTAGTAGAATAAACATACACATTCTTTCAATAAGATTAACATGGTATATAGCTAGATTGTAATTAATTTGTAACAGACGCGAGATGGACAATTGTAACAGAAGTAATGTAACAGACATCATTTTGGAACTCATAGGCTTGACTTTGGCATATAAATGTTTTTATTACATCTCAGAAAATTAAAGTTATCTTTTAACATATCATTCATTAAAGATTACATGTTTTGTGACCTGATGGTAAAAAAAGAAATGGTTTTAGGTGAATAAGTTCATGTCCCCATTTCAGTACCCATAAGCGTGGAATCACTCATATATACACACTACACACACACACACACAGGCAGTGTTTCCCACAGACCAGGTAGCAATTTGTGGTGCTCCACTGTGCCGATGAGGGAATCGTGCGCGGTGGTGTCGTGGCGGTCGGTGCAGTCGGTCATTGGGGTGTATGCAAAGTGTTTACAGCAGGCAATTTTCAAACACACAGTATTTTTCTTCAGAGTCACCTGCTGGGACTATTTTAAAGCTACAAGAAGCATTTGAGATTATTCAGTTCAATCTAAATTATTTTAAGTTCTTTAAGAGAAGACAGCTAAAACAATTTTTACCAGAACCCTGCCTGGTTTCATTCCTCGACCCAACTTTACATTACAGGGCAGGCCATTAGTTTGCTGGGCTTGCTGTTGGTGGTAAACCTGTCATTTAAATTTATGAAAATTACTCACCAAAATTGAAGTTAAAGTTTAGTTTTTACCTTAGTTTTTTGCCTTTTTGGTGGCAATCTTTCAATCATTCTTTAGTTGACATTCAAGGAATAAATTGCAAAAAACAAGCTGGAGGTTTTTATTTTAAATATTGAACTCAACACTTACCTCAACCAATACTAAAATGAAATAAATAGTATAATGTAACAACAAAATAATAATAAAATAAAATATCATAATTAGATGTAAGAAACCACTAAAGGTAACACCAAGGCAACTAACAATAATGAAAATGCCTTACCCTAATTGGTGCAAAGCCTGCATGCCCTATCAGAACATTTAATTCTGCGTGGCTTCCTGAAAAAAAACTCAAGTGCCCTATCGTAAGGGAAGTCATTGGGTTCGGGACCATTTATGGGGATTCGTAAGCAGGCTGCCAGGTGTTCCCCTTGGAGCCTATTCCTGAGGTCTGTTTTAATCTATGGATAAAAAAGTACATTTTCTTCATCAAAGCACTAAAAATTCCCATTACATCAAAAAAATATACAAAGGAATACTGAATTTCTATGTGCTTACCCTATTCATAGCTGAGAAATTCCACTCGCAATTCTACTTCGCCAATAAAGCTGATAAAGATGTTTCTTAAACTATTCAGATTTTATGCTTCAGATAGCATCAACTAGGCATCCCCGCGAGTATAACAACATTCTATTTAGGCTAGTGGGAAATCCTTATTTATTGTGAATGTCAAGCCATTTTTAATAACTTGCATGAATGCTGAAGCGAGATAAATGGGATAATGCAATAAGGCCGGTTCCTCGCGTCAAGCTGCTACTGTATGCATCAAAATTGGTTTATAGCCTGACTCAGGGATGTCCGTTTCATGTAAGCCAAGAAGGCTATGATAAAGCTCATTACGAGCACGACGTAGGCTACCTTTTAAAATAAGGGATCGGAAGGCGAATCGGGAAGGCTGCGTTATTTTTAATTAGCCTAACAGGACTACTTGCAGTCCGGGTATATGCGCAATGGTAGGCCTGTGTACACGCCTCTCCATCTCTCTGTCTCTGTGTGTGGGTGCGCGCACACGTGTGAACGAGAAGAAAGAGCACTATGAATGAACGGAACGACACGCAACGGAATTTTTTTTTTTCAAAATCGCGAGTCTGATTGTGTGGCGATAGGAATCCATTATGTGGCACTGCACCACACAATGGTCTATGTATGGGAAACCCTGCACAGGGCTTGAAATTCGCGGTCGTCCGGGCCGACTTAATTTTTCATTTGGCGGGTAATTCCTGTCTCTAGCCAGCCCGGCTGGCTAGTTGAAAATAAAAAATATATATGAAGCGAAGATTCAGACACACCGTCAACTAAAGCCACCACATATGTCTGTGTTAATCGATGTGTTTATTGGCAGGATGGAAACTACCGAAGAATTCCGAATCATATCGTGTAGGAGTCAGGCTGTCGGTTTTTTCACTACTGTGCATGCATATAACGCATCTCGTTGAATATTGCGGTAATCACGTGTAGTATTGGACCAGGTGGGTGGAGCACAGAAGCACGGCAGGCCAGAACTGAGTTCTCAATAAACTATTTATTGCTAGCTTTTCAGCCTTTTATCACTTCCCAGCCACGCGCACACACACACACGTGTTCTGGTTGGGGAGAGAGAGCTCCCTTTCTCTGCTCTCCTCTCCTTTTAAAGGGCATGGTCACTGGGAAAGACACACAAACACAGGTTAATCCCCATCAGGTGCAATGATTCCACCACTTACCTTCCCTGACTCCGCCCTCCATTCACAGACTGACGCTTGGCCATGCCCCCGCTGCCACATCATGTTATAAAATTCAATAGATGTGGCCACATTATCGCCCATTTTAACACGTGTTTTTGTTGTTGTTTACATCTACATCTGCCAAAGCTATGTTGCGATGTGGAATTTTCTGAAAGGTGTACAGAAACCGCCAGAGACAGGGACAAAGCGACCTCGGTCTGAAGAGGAGAAAAAGGACACCGATAAAGTGTACGAGAAGGAGAAACGACAAAGGACTTATAAGCAAAAGTGGAAGCAGGGTAGGCCTTGGCTGCGATACGATTTTTATGGAATAATTAATTTTTTTCAAGTTGATTCCTAGTCAATATGAAGCTCCTAATGCTTTCCCTCTCATAAATTGTTAAATACAGAAAGCATGTTGGACATATTTTGGGTGCTATAGTCATGATAGTAAGTATATTTGCTTTCAATACTCATACACCAAGTTGCCAAGTTTTCCAATATATTATTATTTGTTGATATTATATTATGGTGCCCTGTGTTGTTCTCATTTATGTATTTAACAACAGTATCAAAATACTTGGGTCTTGAAATAAATGCACATTAGTCATGAACAATGGTAACTACTCTCTTTTGCGTTATTTTTGACAGAAGTAAAATTCATACATGAACAAATTTTGGCTAGTTGATTTTCTGTTTGGCTAGTTACTTTGGAACTAGTCTAGCTGGCTGGTGAAAAAAAAAATAATTTCGAGCCCTGATATATACACCTACACACACACACACACACACACACACACACATATATATATATATATATATATATATATATATATATACACACACACACGCACACACACGTGTGCGTGTGTTTTTTATATATATATATATTTTGTGTGTGTGTGTGTATTATATATATACAGTTAGGTCCATAAATATTTGGGCAGAGACAACATTTTTTCTAATTTTGGTTCTGTACCTTACCACAATGAATTTTGAACAAAACAATTCAGATGTAGTTCATACTTTCAGCTTTAATTCAGTGGTTTGAACAAAATGATTGCATAAAAATGTGAGGAACTAAAGCATTTTTTAAACACAATCCCTTCATTTCAGGGGCTCAAAAGTAACTGGACAAATTAAATAATTGTAAATAAAATGTTCATTTCTAATACTTGGTTGAAAACCCTTTGTTGGCAATGACTGCCTGAAGTCTTGAACTCATGGACATCACCAGACACTGTGTTTCCTCCTTTTTAATGCTCTGCCAGGCCTTTACTGCAGCGGTTTTCAGTTGCTGTTTGTTTGTGGGTCTTTGTCTGAAGTTTAGTCTTTAACAAGTGAAATGCATGCTCAATTGGGTTGAGATCAGGTGACTGACTTGGCCATTCAAGAATATTCCACTTCTTTGCTTTAATAAACTCCTGGGTTGCTTTGGCTTTATGTTCTGGGTCATTGTCCATCTGTATTATGAAACGCCGACCAATCGGTTTGGCTGCATTTGGCTGGATTTGAGCACACAGTATGTCTCTGAATACCTCAGAATTCATCTGGCTGCTTCTGTCCTGTGTCACATCATCAAGAAACACTAGTGACCCAGTGCCACTGGCAGCCATGCATGCCCAAGCCATCACACTGCCTCCGCTGTGTTTTACAGATGATGTGGTATGCTTTGGATCATGAGCTGTACCACGCCTTCGCCATACTTTTTTCTTTCCATCATTCTGGTAGAGGTTGATCTTGGTTTCATCTGTCCAAAGAATGTTCTTCCAGAACTGTGCTGGCTTGTTTAGATGTTTTTTAGCAAAGTCCAATCTAGCCTTTTTATTCTTGAGGCTTATGAGTGGCTTGCACCATGCAGTGAATCCTCTGTATTTACTTTCATGCAGTCTTCTTTTTATGGTAGATTTGGATATTGATACGCCTACCTCCTGGAGAGTGTTGTTCACTTGGTTGGTTGGTTGGCTGTTGTGAAGGGGTTTCTCTTCACCATGGAAATTATTCTGCGATCATCCACCACTGTTGACTTCTGTTGGTGTCCAGGTCTTTTTGCATTGATGAGTTCACCAGTGCTTTCTTTCTTTCTCAGGATGTACCAAACTGTAGATTTTGCCACTCCTAATATTGTAGCAATTTCTCGGATGGGTTTTTTTTCTATTTTCGCAGCTTAAGGATGGCTTGTTTCACCTGCATGGAGAGCTCCTTTGACTGCATGTTTTCTTCACAGCAAAATCTTCCAAATGCAAGCACCACACCTCAAATCAACTCCAGGCCTTTTATCTGCTTAATTGAGAATGACATAACGAAAGAATTGCCCACACCTGCCCATGAAATAGCCTTTGAGTCAATTGTCCAATTACTTTTGGTCCCTTTAAAAACAGGGTGGCACATGTTAAAGGCCCGGTCACACAGCACTCCGCGTCTATATCACGTACAAAAAGATACAAAAATCTGGTGGACGTGGTCGTAAGTGGTAATTTTTGGTCAATTTTGGCTTTGCCGTGCTTTGTACGGGGTATGGCCGTCGGCGGCTGTTTCACTGCTGCAGCACTGCCAAATCACGGGTAACCGCGGCTCAGCGTCGTTGGAAGAGCGGCTTGCTGCGCATATAAAAGCGGTAGGATATGTTGAGCCTGTATCAGTTGGTTCTGTTGGTGCTGGAGCATTAAGATGAGGAGATCACAGCGTTGAGGGTTCATGTTCACCCCTTGACATCTAGACTGCAAGTGCCGAGGTCTCAGAAAATTACGATATTTACATGCCGCAAATCAGAAGTGATGCAGAAGTGATTAGACAGTGATCAATCGAATTTAGAACTTGTTTGAGACGTCGTTTAACGGGCTTAGACAGTGCTATGTACGCGGAAAAATCCATTTCTCAGTGATAAGCCGCTAAACACACGCTATATCCCGTGATACCAACGCGTAACACCCGTCCGATGACCGTGCTCTGCCCGTGATAGACCGCCAAACTTTCGCGTCTTACCACGTCTCCCCAAGTTTTAATAACGGCCGGGACACTGATTATCACGTGTTTTTCACCTGTGTTGCACGTCTTTACCACGTGTGCCGGCCGTGGTTGTCCGCGGTCTAAAGTTTTGAGCAGTCCAAAACTTTTTGCCGCGTCCGACGCCGTTCCGATTTTCCCCTGCGTCCTGTCACGTCTGTATATCGACTGTAACACGTCTTAACTTCGACATCAACACGAACAATATCGTCTGCTTCACGGGAGAGCACTTTTTGACGGGTTTTGGCCGTGATAAAGCCGTAAAGCGCTGTGTGACCGGGCCTTAAGGAGCTGAAACTCCTAAACCCTTCATCCAATTTTAATGTGGATACCCTCAAATGAAAGCTGAATGTCTGGACTTTATGTCCATCTCCATTATATAACTATAACTTGAATATGTTTCAGTAAACAGGTAAAAAAAAAAATTGTGTCAGTGTCCAAATATATATGGACCTTACTGTATATATATATATATATATATTTTTTTTTTTTTTTCTTCAACACTGCCATTTTGGAGGTAGTTCCCATGGGTGAAAGTTCCTGAAATTTGGTACAGACGTCAGTCATGCGTACCACTACTCAGCGATAGAGGCTTGACCCCAGTTGTTTCCAGGGGACTCCATAGCACCCCCATATGTCATTAAGACTCCTGCCTGGTATATAATTTCACCTATCCCTGTCAAATTTCGTAGGTGTGTGGAGTGTCCATAGAAGAACAAAATTGCAATATACATTGCATCAGCCATATTCAACAGGAAATGACATTTTTGGTTTTGTGCATTTTGACACATTACATTTTAATGTACTCCTCCTAGGGGCACGGGCGATTGCTCTAAGACAACGAGGGAGGCTCAGCCTGCTCTAAAAATGACGAACATCATGTAGGATGAATTGCGCTAGGCTTATGTTATAGCCGACCTTATAACATTGCTATTTCAGATCCAGAATCATAGAAATATATGTGCTCAACCCAACTACAGTGCGAAATCATTCCGTTATAACTTTCCCCAGTTCGCCTAATGTGTGCGTGAGTTTTTCCCCCTCGTGACAGCGCGATGCAGCCCAGCCTCAGTGCACTTCAATGGCATTTGGGAGCTATGCGCTTTCAATATCAAAATGCAAGACGATTATTGGACAAATACTGCGAAAACGCCCGCCCACGGAGTCCCACAGACTCCCAGCCTCAGTGGACTTCAATGGCATTTGGGAGCTATGCGCTTTTCAGTCTCAAAATGCAAGATGGTTATTGGACAAATACTGCAAAAATGCCCGCCTACGGACTCCGAGCCTCACAGTGGGAGGGACATGGCAAAGCTTTCCGCGAGGAGACTGGTGATTGGTGAAAGCGGCCGGATATTTTCTTTGATTGACAGCTCGTTTCAAATATAGACAGGCAGCGGTGAATTTCAGTTCAGTCCCATGCGGATTCACAAGTGGTGTGGTGTATTGTAAGAGATCAGCTTACATTTCAATTTCATTCATTACATACGGTTTCTACCAGCTTTTTTAGTTTGTATATATTTTCATTGTAAATAAAGTGTAAATATAGTGTTGTCAAGTTTGCTATCTTAGTTCCAGAAATTTCGTTTATTTGAGTGACTGAACTTGAACTTGAGGGGGCTAGTCAGCTAGCAAGAAAGCTGCGCATGGATGCCAAGCATTGCTGATTTAATTTTGGCAAAGCCATTTGCCAGTCTTCCTTTCGAGGAAAAAATTAAAATTAAGGAGCAGGGTAGACCAACGCCTCAAATTGACTTGGTGAAAAAGGTAGGGAATAATACTCGTTCCTTTCAGCTCTCCTGGTACGAGAAAGTGAATTGGCTAACAGCAAGTGACCCAGATCAACAACAGTAAATAGGCTACTTTAGTAATATGTCATGGATGGACCAAAAATATAGAATCTATTTAAAATGTTTATGCTGAGTATATTATATTGGCATATATATTTTTCTGGATATGAATTAAACACAGCTACAATTTGGAAAACATTTTTAAACAAAAACACAGCTGAGCACATTTCACACTACAGACCTGGATTAAAAGTGAAGGGTTATCAAAATTGTCAATAAAACATTTCTCAGTCAAAATAAGTAAAATATAGGGAAAGTGTCATTGAATGAAATGTGTGGCACCCAGCTCTATGTTTGGCTCCCCAAGGTCAGTGCTTGTGCCTATTCCAGAACACTCTGCTATTACTGCTGAGGTTCCTGACAAAGAGCTGCTTTCAATAATGATCAATTTTTAAACAACATGCCACAATTTTAAAATATAAAATGTTAAAATATACCCCCCCCCCCCCCAACACCACCATCATGTATATTGGACAGTAGGCTAATGGGCCAAAAGAACCTGTTATTTCACAGTTTGTGACCCTGCCAACAATCAGCCAGATCAGAGGCAAGAGTATGGGCAAAATTGATGTGTTTTTTCTTTTTTCTTTTAAAATCTGGAAATATCGTAACCGACCAGCCTCCCCTGTTTGAAAGACTACCAGCCGCCACTGCCTAGGGGGTTTGTTGGATTCATGCCATATTTGGTATATGTGATGTCAAGATGTTGCAGATGTTAAATTGCGAAGAGATTTGTGATATCTCGCCAGATGTTGAAATGGCAAACCAATAAATTTATGTTACGCCATGCAAACAGGAAGTGATTCATAAATTCACCAGGCATAGCCTGATACGGCTCAAACTTCACAGGTTATAGGATATAATGGTTCTGATTATATCCACATGCCCAAAGTGGCCCTCCAGTATAGCGCCACCATTTGGACATGTACAGTAATGACTACTTTGCCAAAAACTCAAACAAATGAAATTTGGTAGACTCACCAATCATGCGCACCACTACTCACCAATAGGGGCTTGACACCAGGTCTGTCCGGGGGACTCCATAACACCCCCATATGTCATGGAGACTCCTGCCCGGTATATAGTTTCACCTATCCATGTCAAATTTGGTAGGTGTGTGGAGTGCCCCGTGACAAACAAAATTGCAGTATACATTGCATCAGCCATACTCACCAGAAAGTGAGATTTTTGGTTTTGTGCATTTTGACACTTGTTACATTTAAACAAACTCCTCCTAGGCAGTTTGTTGTGTCCATGCCATATTTGGCATACTTCATGTCAAGATGTTGCTGATGTTAAATTGTGAAGGGATTTACAATATGTTGCAAGATGTTGAAATAGTGAACCAATAAATTTCTACGTTATGCCACGCAAACAGGAAGTGAGTCATAAATTCAACATGCATTGGCTGTTATGGCTCAAACTTCATATGTTATAGGAATATCATGGTTCTGAAGATGTACAGATGCCCAAAGACACCCTCTGGTATAGCGCCACCATTAGGAAATGGACAGGAATGACTCCATTGCCAAAACACCTGTTATGTTTTGATGTACTCTTCATAGGCGGTTTGTTGGATTTATGCCATATTTGTTGTCCATCATGTCAAGATGTTGCTGATTTAACATTGTGAAGGGATTTGAGATATGTTGCAAGATGCTGAAATGGTGAACCAATAAATTTATTACGCCACACAAACAGGAATCATGTCATAAATTCACTGTGCATTGCCTGATATGGCTAAAAATTCACAGGTTATAGAATATCATGGTTCTGATGATATCCACATGCCCAATTTGACTCTCTGCTATAGTGCCACCATTTGGACCTGTCCAGTAATGATTCCATTGCCTAAAAACTTTGACTCATGAAATTTGGTACACACATTAGTCCTGGCCACCATTACTCAGGGATAGAGACTTGACCATGGGTGTGTCCAGGGGACTCCCTAGCACCCCCACATGTCATTGAGACTTCTGCCCAGTATATAGTTTCACTTATCCATGTCAAAATTGGTACTTGTGTGGGGTGCCCCAAGGTGAACAAAACTGAAATGCACATTGTTTTAGTCAATTGACTTGCGACAAGATTTGTGATATCTTGCACAATGTTGAAAAGGCGAACCAATAAATTTGTATGTTTCGCCATGCAAAAAGGAAGTGTGTCATAAATTCAGCATGCATTGCCTGATGTAGCTAATATTTCATAGGATATAGGACATCAGGGTTCTGATGATATCCCCATGCCCACAGTGAGCCTCTCCTGTAGTGCCACCATTTGGACCTGGACAGTAATGATTCAATTGCCGCAAAACTCTGACTCGTGAAATTTGGTACACACATCAGTCCTGCCCACTGCTACTCGGGGACAGAGGCTTGGCCTCGAGTGTGAGGGCCCTTAATTGCTGCTAGCAGCTATATTTTTGTTTGTTTTGAATGTGCAAGCTCTGTCCCCCCCCGAAGTGCCCTTGAGCAAGGCACCTAACCCACAACTGCTCCCTGGGTGCTGTAGCAACGCTGCCGACTGCTCTGGGTATGTGTGTGTGCTCATTGCTCACTTGTGTGTGCATGTGTGTTCACTGTTCAGATGGGTAAAATGCAGAGGTTAAATTTCACCCTGTGCTTGAGTGTACAGTGGTGATTGAAAGTTTGTGAACCCTTTAGAATTTTCTATATTTCTGCATAAATATGACCTAAAATATCATCAGATTTTCACACAAGTCCTAAAAGTAGATAAAGAGAACCCAGTTAAACAAATGAGACAAAAATATTATACTTGGTCATTTATTTATTGAGGAAAATGATCAAATATTACATACAGTGCCTTGAAAAAGTGCACTGTATGTCCCCCTTGAACTTTTTCACATTTTTCCACCTTACAACCATGAACTAAAAAGTTTTTTTTTTGAGATTTTTGTGATAGACCAACACAGAGTAGCACATAATTGTGAAGTGAAATGAAAATGATAAATGGTCTTCAAAATTTTAAACAAATAAAAATCTGAAAAATGTGATGTGCATTAGTATTCAGCCCCCCTACATCAATACTTTGTAGAGCCACCTTTTGCTGCAATTACAGCTGCAAGTCTTTTGTGGTGTGTCTCTACCAGCTTTGCACATCTAGACACTGAAATTTTTACCCATTCTTCTTTGCAAAATAGCTCAAGCTCAGCCATATTGGATGGAGAGCATCTGTGAACAGCAATTTTCAAGTCTTGCCACAGATGCTCAATGGGATTTAGGTCTGGACTTTGACTGGGCCATTCTAACACATGAATATTCTTTGATCTAAACCATTCCATTGTAGCTCTGGCTGTATGTTTAGGGTCACTGTCTTGCTGGAAGGTGAATCTCCTTCCCAGTCTCAAGTCTTTTGCAGCCTCCAACAGGTTTTCTTCCAGGATTGCCCTGTATTTAGCTCCACCCATCTTCCCATCAACTCTGACCAGCTTCCCTGTCCCTGCTGAAGAAAAGCATCCCCATAGCATGATGCTGCCACCACCATGTTTCACAGTGGGGATGGTGTGTGCAGGGTGATGAGCAGTGTTAGTTTTCCGCCACACATAGCGCTTTGC
This sequence comes from Neoarius graeffei, assembly GCF_027579695.1. NCBI lineage: Eukaryota > Metazoa > Chordata > Actinopteri > Siluriformes > Ariidae > Neoarius > Neoarius graeffei. The sequence continues at coordinate 14,910,872 of NC_083575.1, read as the reverse complement.
ATTTAGGCCAAAAAGTTCAACTTTGGTCTCATCTGACCAAAGCACCTTCTTCCACATGTTTGCTGTGTCCCCTACATGGCTTCTGGCAAACTGCAAATGGGACTTCTTATGCCTGTCTTTCAACAATGGCTTTCTTCTTGCCACTCTTCCAAAAAGGGCTGATTTGTGGAGTGTACGACTTATAGTTGTCCTGTGGACAGATTCTCCCACCCGAGCTGTGGATTTCTGCAGCTCCTCCAGAGTGATCATTGGCCTCGTGGCTACTTCTCTGACCAGTGCTCTCCTTGCTCGCTCTGTCAGTTTAGGTGGACGGCCATGTCTTGGTAGGTTTGCAGTTGTGCCATCCTTTTTCCATTTTTGAATGATGGATTGAACAGTGTTTCTTGGGATGTTCAATGCTTGGGATATTTTTTTATAACCTAACCCTGCTTTAAACTTCTCCAGAACTTTATCCCTGACCTGTCTGGTGAGTTCTTTGGTCTTCATGATGCTGTTTGTTCTTCAGTGTTCTCTAACAAACCACTGAGGCCTTCACAGAACAAGTGCATTTATGCTGAGAGTAAACTACGGTACACACAGTAGGACTCTATTAACTAATTAGTTGACTTCTGAAGGCAATTGATTGCACTGGATTGTATTTAGAGGTATCAGAGTGCAGGGGGCTGAATACTAATGCACACCACATTTTTCAGATTTTTATTTGTTTAAAATTTTGAAGACCATTTATCATTTTCGTTTCACTTCACAATTATGTGCTACTCTGTGTTGGTCTATCACATAAAATCTCAATAAAAAACTTTTAAGTTCGTGGTTGTAAGGTGGAAAAATGTGAAAAATTCAAGGGGTATGAATACTCTTTCAAGGCACTGTATCTGAGAGTGGCAAAAGTATGCGAACCTTTGCTTTCAGTATACCTTTGCTTTTCAGTATTCCCTTGTGCAGCAATAATTGCAACTAAACATTTCCGGTAACTGTTGATCCAAGCACACCAGCTTGGAGGAATTTTAGCCCATTCCTTCGTACAGAACAGCTTCAACTCTGGGATGTTGGTGGGTTTCCTCACATGAACTGCTCACTTCAGGTTCTTCCACAACATTTCAATTGGATTAAGATCAGGACTTTGACTTGGCCATTCCAAAACATTAACTTTATTCTTCTTTAACCGTTCTTTGGTAGAACAACTTGTGTGCTTAGGGTTGTTGTCTTGCTGCATGACCCACCTTCTCTTGAGATTCAGGTCATGGACAGACGTCCTGACATTTTCCTTTAGAATTCGCTGGTATAATTTAGAATTCATTGTTCCATCAATGATGGCAAGCCGTTCTGGGCCAGATGCAGCAAAACAGGCCCAAACCATGATACTACCACCACCATGTTTCATGGATGGGATAAGGTTCTTATGCTGGAATGCAGTGTTTTCCTTTCTCCAAACATAACACTTCTCATTTAAACCAAAAAGTTCTATTTTGGTCTCATCCATCCACAAAACATTTTTTCCAGTAGTCTTCTGGCTTGTCCATGTGATCTTTAGCAAACTGCAGAAGAGCAGCAATGTTCTTTTTGGAGAGCAGTGGCTTTCTCCTTGCAACCCTGCCATGCACACCATTGTTGTTCAGTGTTCTCCTGATGGTGGACTCATGAACATTAACATTAGCCAAAGTGAGAGAAGCCTTCAGTTGCTTAGAAGTTACCCTGGGGTCCTTTATAACCTCAACGACTATTACACACCTTGCTCTTAGAGTGATCTTTGTTGGTCGACCACTCCTGAGGAGGGTGGCAATGGTCTTGAATTTCCTCCATTTGTACACAGCCTGTCTGACTGTGGATTGGCGGAGTCCAAACTCTTTCGAGATGGTTTTGTGACCTTTTCCAGCCTGATGAGCATCAACAATGCTTTTTCTGAGGTCCTCAGAAATCTCCTTTGTTTGTGCCGTGATACACTTCCACAAACATTTGTTGTGAAGATCAGACTTTGAATAAATAAAACAGGGTGCCCACTCACACCTGATTGTCATCCCATTGATTGAAAACACCTGACTCTAATTTCACCTTCAAATTAACTGCTAATCCCCCAGGTCCACATACTTTTGCCACTCACAGATATGTAATATTGGATCATTTTCCCCAATAAATAAATGACCAAGTATAATATTTTTGTCTCATTTGTTTAATTGGGTTCTCTTTATCTAATTTTAGGACTTGTGTGAAAATCTGATGATGTTTTAGGTCATATTTATGCAGACATAGAAAATTCTAAAGGGTTCACAAACTTTCAAGCACCACTGTATGTGTGACAAATAAAGGCTTTTTGGGTCAATGAGCCTTCTCTCTGTAAGCATCTGATGCTCAGCCATGCTCTCATTGCCACAGTTTTTGTCTATGCGCATGGCTGAAAACTGATACAGGATGCTACTGTATTTGCAGTGTTTTTTTTTAAACATCACTACTTTAACTCCTATTGGTTACATTAATGTCTGTAATTCTCAGTCCATAAATATTACACCCTCATCAACTGTATCATCAGCGATGCTTTGTACATATTGATCAGATTAAATGGACACAATTCCAGACCGTCTTAATTAGTCACACTCATTAAGTAGACACAGTTAATAATTTAACAACTGCTCATCTGTGATTAATTATATTGTTTTGTGTGTGTGTGTGTGTGTGTGTGTGTGTGTAATTTCCATATGCCTCCGTGCAGTGTCATGCACTGATCGGGTCTGACCCTATCAATTTGGTAAAATGTCATTCATATCAGATTGAGCAGTCAGTCACCAGGTCCTGTGTATGTGTCTGATACACATCACATCAAAAAGAAAGGGGAAAAAAATCCCACAAAACAAGGAAAACTTCAAAGCAGCCTGCATCACTTCACAGCCGAGCTGCTACACACCTGTCTAATGTATTAATGAATAAGGCAGTGGTTGTGTGAGAAATACACATTTGGTGGAGTTGTGTTCATTCTATAGTCCACCCAAAAAGCAACCGGTGCTCTCAAAGTAAAGCAAGTAAATATTTAAGTCAATAGGTAAGTAACTCAGTGAGTAATTACATAAGTAACTGTATGTAAATATGTTATTCAGTGAATAAGTAAATAATTGTGTCATTAAATAAGTCACAGAGTAAGTAGCTAAGATAGTCAGTAAATAAGTAATTAAGTGAATCGGTAAGGCGGCACGGTGGTGTAGTGGTTAGCGCTGTCGCCTCACAGCAAGAAGGTCCTGGGTTCGAGCCCCGGGGCCGGCGAGGGCCTTTCTGTGTGGAGTTTGTATGTTCTCCCCGTGTCCGCGTGGGTTTCCTCCGGGTGCTCCGGTTTCCCCCACAGTCCAAAGACATGCAGGTTAGGTTAACTGGTGACTCTAAATTGACCGTAGGTGTGAATGTGAGTGTGAATGGTTGTCTGTGTCTATGTGTCAGCCCTGTGATGACCTGGCGACTTGTCCAGGGTGTACCCCGCCTTTCGCCCGTAGTCAGCTGGGATAGGCTCCAGCTTGCCTGCGACCCTGTAGAAGGATAAAGCGGCTAGAGATAATGAGATGAGATGAGAAGTGAATCGGTAAATAAGTGACTAAGCCATGTAAGCGATGATGGGTAAGTAGGTAAATAAGTGAATGAATAACTGAGTAAATATGTCAGTAAGTAAGTAAGCAAGTAAGTAATCCTATGTTAGTAAATAAATGAGTAACTCTAAGTCAATAAATGCGTAGCTCTGTGTAAATTCATCAATGATTCAGTCAGTAAACAACTGTCAGTAAATAAGTAGCTCTAATTTACAACCCCGATTCCAAAAAAGTTGGGACAAAGTACAAATTGTAAATAAAAATGGAATGCAATAATTTACAAATCTCAAAAACTGATATTGTATTGACAATAGAACATAGACAACATATCAAATATCGAAAGTGAGACATTTTGAGGGTGGCACAGTGGTGTAGTGGTTAGCGCTGTCGCCTCACAGCAAGAAGGTCCTGGGTTCGAGCCCCGGGGCCGGCGAGGGCCCTTCTGTGTGGAGTTTGCATGTTCTCCCCGTGTCCGCGTGGGTTTCCTCCGGGTGCTCCGGTTTCCCCCACAGTCCAAAGACATGCAGGTTAGGTTAACTGGTGACTCTGAATTGACCGTGGGTGTGAATGTGAGTGTGAATGGTTGTCTATGTGTCAGCCCTGTGATGACCTGGCAACTTGTCCAGGGTGTACCCCGCCTCTCGCCCATAGTCAGCTGGGATAGGCTCCAGCTTGCCTGCGACCCTGTAGAAGGATAAAGCGGCTAGAGATAATGAGATGAGGGATGAGATGAGACATTTTGAAATTTCATGCCAAATATTGGCTCATTTGAAATTTCATGACAGCAACACATCTCAAAAAAGTTGGGACAGGGGCAATAAGAGGCTGGAAAAGTTAAAGGTACAAAAAAGGAACAGCTGGAGGACCAAATTGCAACTCATTAGGTCAATTGGCAATAGGTCATTAACATGACTGGGTATAAAAAGAGCATCTTGGAGTGGCAGCGGCCCTCAGAAGTAAAGATGGGAAGAGGATCACCAATCCCCCTAATTCTGCACCCACAAATAGTGGAGCAATATCAGAAAGTAGTTTGACAGTGTAAAATTGCAAAGAGTTTGAACATATCATCATCTACAGTGCATAATATCATCAAAAGATTCAGAGAATCTGGAAGAATCTCTGTGCGTAAGGGTCAAGGCCGGAAAACCATACTGGGTGCCCGTGATCTTCGGGCCCTTCGATGGCACTGCATCACATACAGGCATGCTTCTGTATTGGAAATCACAAAATGGGCTCAGGAATATTTCCAGAGAACATTATCTGTGAACACAATTCACTGTGCCATCTGCCGTTGCCAGCTAAAACTCTATAGTTCAAAGAAGAAGCCGTATCTAAACATGATCCAGAAGCGCAGACGTCTTCTCTGGGCCAAGGCTCATTTAAAACGGACTGTGGCAAAGTGGAAAACTGTTCTGTGGTCAGACGAATCAAAAGTTGAAGTTCTTTATGGAAATCAGGGACGCTGTGTCATTCGGACTAAAGAGGAGAAGGGCGACCCAAGTTATCAGCACTTAGTTCAGAAGCCTGCATCTCTGATGGTATGGGGTTGCATTAGTGCGTGTGGCATGGGCAGCTTACACATCTGGAAAGACACCATCAATGCTGAAAGGTATAACCAGGTTCTAGAGCAACATATGCTCCCATCCAGACGACGTCTCTTTCAGGGAAGACCTTGCATTTTCCAACATGACAATGCCAAACCACATACTGCATCAATTACAGCATCATGGCTGCGTAGAAGAAGGGTCCGGGTACTGAACTGGCCAGGCTGCAGTCCAGATCTTTCACCCATAGAAAACATTTGGTGCATCATAAAATGGAAGATACGACAAAAAAGACCCAAGACAGTTGAGCAATGTCCTACATTAGACAAGAATGGGTTAACATTCTTATCCCTAAACTTGAGCAACTTGTCTCCTCAGTCCCCAGACGTTTACAGACTGTTGTAAAGAGAAAAGGGGATGTCTCACAGTGGTAAACATGGCCTTGTCCCAACTTTTTTGAGATGTGTTGTTGTCATGAAATTTAAAATCACCTAATTTTTCTCTTTAAATGATGCATTTTCTGAGTTTAAACATTTGATATGTCCTCTATGTTCTATTCTGAATAAAATATGGAATTTTGAAACTTCCACATCATTGCATTCCATTTTTATTTACAATTTGTACTTTGTCCCAACTTTTTTGGAATCCGGGTTGTAGTAAATAAGTCAGTAAATAAGTAATTGTGTAAGTTAGTAAATGTCAGTAACTTAGTTATTTACAGTAAATCAGTAAATGAATTACTCAAGTTAGTCAATAAATAATTCAGCAAGTAACTGTGTCAGTCGGTAAATGAGTAAGTAAGTAAATAAGTGGAAGTCATTAAATAAATAAGGAAATAAATAAATTTGTGAAAGAAAATTACTAAATAACTCAGCAAGTCAATAAAGTAACTCAGAAAATAATTAGGCAAAAATAAAATTTGTTCCACAACACCTTTTTAACCTATTTTATATATATATATATATATATATATATATATATATATATATATATATGTTGGTGGTGTAGTGGTTAGCGCTGTTGCCTCACAGCAAGAAGGTCCGGGTTCGAGCCCCGTGGCCGGCGAGGGCCTTTCTGTGCAGAGTTTGCATGTTCTCCCCGTGGGTTTCCTCTGGGTGCTCCAGTTTCCCCCACAGTCCAAAGACATGTAGGTTAGGTTAACTGGTGACTCTAAATTGACCGTAGGTGTGAATGTGAGTGTGAATGGTTGTCTGTGTCTATGTGTCAGCCCTGTGATGACCTGGCGACTTGTCCAGGGTGTACCCCGCCTTTCACCTGTAGTCAGCTGGGATAGGCTCCAGCTTGCATGCGACCCTGTAGAACAGGATAAAGCGGCTAGAGATAATGAGATGAGATTATTTATATATATATATATATATATATATATATATATATATATATATATATATACACACACACACACTAGTGCATCACAAAAAAATTAGAATATTGTGAAAAAGTTCAATATTTTCCATCAGTTATTTAAGAAAGTGAAAATGTTATATATTATAGACTCATTACACAAACTAAAATGTTTCAAGCATTTTTCTATTTTAATTTTAATCAGTATGGCATACAGTACACAAACATAAAAAAAATCTCAAAATATTAGAATTTCATTTCGAGTTTGAGTAAAACAGTATGAACACAGTGTATCTCTCGGTCTAGTTCAGTACACACAACCACAATCATGGGGAAGACTGCTGACTTGACTGTTGTCCAGAAGATGATCACTGATGCCCTCCACAAGGAGGGTAAGCCACAAAAGGTCATTGCTGAAAAGGGTGGCTGGAAAAGGTGCACAAACAACAGGGATGGCCGCAGTCTTGAGAGGATTGTCAAGAAAAGTTGATTCAAGAACTTGGGAGAGCTTCACAAGGAGTGGACTGAGGCTGGTGTCAGTGTATCAAGACCCATCACGAACAGACATCTTCAAGAAAGGGGATACAACTTTCGCATTCCCAATATCAAGCTACTCCTGAACCAGAGACAATGTCAGAAGTGTCTTATCTGGGCTAAGGAGAGAAAGAAATGGACTGTTGCTCAGTGGTCCAAAGTCCTCTTTTCAGATGAAAGTACATTTTGCATTTAATTTGGAAATCACGGTTCTAGAGTCTGGAGGAAGAGTGGAGAGGCACAGAATCCAAGGTGTTTGAAGCCCAGTGTGAAGTTTCCACAGTCTGTGATGATTTGGGGTGCCATGTCATCTGCTGGTGTTGGTCCACTGTATTTTATCAAGTCCAAAGTCAACACAGCCATCTACCAGGAGATTTTAGAGCACTTCATGGTTCCATCTGCTGACGAGCTTTTTGGAGATGCTGATTTCCTTTTCTAGCAGGACTTAGCACCTACCCACAGTGCCAAAACTACTACCAAATGGTTTGCTGACCATGATATTACTGTGTTTGATTGGCCAGCCAACTTGCCTGACCTGAACCCCATAGAGAATCTATGGGGTATTGTCAAGAGGAAGATGAGAAACACCTGACCCAAAAATACAGATACGCTGAAGGCCACTATCAAAGCAACCTGGACTTCAATAACACCTCAGCAGTGCCACACCGCATTGATACAGTAATTCATGGTAAAGGAGCCCCAACCAAGTATTGAGTGTATAAATTAATATACTTTTCAGAAGTTGGACATTTCTGTATAGTCTGTGATGATTTGGGGTGCCATGTCATCTGCTGGTGTTGGTCCTTTTTTTGATTGATCTTAGGGAATATTCTAATAATTTGAGATACTGAATTTCTGATTTTCATGAGCTATAAGCCATAATCATTAAAATTAAAAAAGACTTTAAATATTTCACTTTACATGTAATGAATATAGAATATATGAAAGTTTACCTTTTTGAATTAAATTATGAAAAAAAGGAACTTTTTCATGGTATTCTAATTTTTTGAGATGCACTAGTATATGATCCAAAGTAAATAAAGAAGAATGTCCAACCAACTTGGTTAAGATGAGATGGCATCACTTGAAGAGCGCTCCTCATGTAAGAACTGAGACAGTGTGCTGCTCTAAAATTCCTCCTCGCTTCTGTGTAAATCCAATCAGCATTGACAAAAGGAGGTTCAATACAAGGGTTCAGACTTCTTCCAGCCAGCACTGTGATTAAGTCAATTACTAAAAAATACCCCCCCCAAATAAATAAATCTCATTCTCATCTCATTATCTCTAGCCGCTTTATCCTTCTACAGGGTCGCAGGCAAGCTGGAGCCTATCCCAGCTTACTACGGGCGAAAGGCGGGGTACACCCTGGACAAGTCGCCAGGTCATCACAGGGCTGACACATAGACACAGACAACCATTCACACTCACATTCACACCTACAGTCAATTTAGAGTCATCAGTTAACCTAACCTGCATGTCTTTGGACTGTGGGGGAAACCGGAGCACCCGGAGGAAACCCACGCGGACACGGGGAGAACATGCAAACTCCACACAGAAAGGCCCTCGCCGGCCCCGGGGCTCGAACCCAGGACCTTCTTGCTGTGAGGCGACAGCGCTAACCACTACACCACCGTGCCGCCAAATAAATAAATTAATTAATTAATTAAATAAAATAAAAAAATAAAACCTGTTATTAGTTTGGGCACAAAATGTTTGTCAATTATTATGACTTGCATAAATATCACACCACATGACTGACTAATGTAGAAATCCATGAAACTCCAAAGGGTGCACAAAATTTATTTCAACTTAAATCATTGGTTCCTCACAATACGGAACAGTATAAAGTCTTGTCAGTTTCGATTCTATAATATAAGTTATATTAATGGAAATGCTTGCAGTTGTCAGTAAATCAGCTGAGAACGCCCTGACTACAAACATGGACACCTCAAACTACAACTCCCAAGTCTCACAGCACCCTCTGTCGCCCGATTATTGAACTTAACTGACACTCTTTTCCCTAATCACCGCTCTCCCCATTTAAGCCTCTCACACACGCCACTTCAGTACAAAGTATTTTTTCTGCTCATTTCAGTACATACCAAGCCTTGTTTCTCTGACTCTTTTCTTGCCCTTTCTCGTTTTCGCCCTTTGTCTCGTCTCTACCAGGTTGTTCGCTGATCGCCTGACCCTCGCTAGTCTCCGACCATGATTTCTGTCTCTCGTTTTGGCTTCGTTTACAGTTTGTTTCTCGTCTTCTTCTGCACACCTGTAAGTGCCTGCATTCTGACAGCAGTGGCCTTCACACCTCTCTGTAAAAGGACACTTCGATGCATAAGATGGGTTTGTGGATATAATGACCATGAGAGGGTGTGTGAGAATGGAAAAAAGCAGTGTGTGTAAACACAGCAGGCTGCAAAGTGCTACTGCAGGTGATATAAATCCAGATCAGTTCAGTGTCACTGCAGGGACTCTCTGTCTCAGCCTTTTTTTTTTTCAACCTCTCTTCTTGTCGTACCTACACAGCCACATGTGTATTATGATAATGTATTCTGCCCAGTGGGTCTTATTCCACTGCCTGTCATTTCTGGGGGTTTTGGACTCAAACCTGGTGTGGCTGGCATGTTAATTCACTCACCCAGCGACCGATGGATGGATAGATGAAAGCCATGTATAGGCTAAAGGGGTTTTGACTGTGAGACCAGAGGTTTCTGAGAGGGTCAGTGAGAGAAGCAGATGAATGAATGCAACTTTTTTCCTCCATCTCTTTTCTTTTTTTTTATTTCTGCTGTGGACAGAATATTCTTTCTTTTTCCAAACCAGATCTAGGGCAACCTAGACTAATTCCCCCTCTCACACATATCTGTCTATCTTTATCCTTAAACTTCTATTTAAAACCATTTGCACAATTTCCTCTACAGGAGTGTGCATTGAATAACAAAAGCACTGGCATTATTTTCTTTATTCACCAAGTCATTTTATTGAATTAAGCGTGATAAAACAGCCTATGTTGTATCTCACTGCACTAAATCCAAATTTCATGACCTGGATTTAATATCTTGTGACTTAATTATGTTGTGTGCACAATATAAAAAATAGATAAAATTCAAGGTGGCACAGTGGTGTAGTGGCACTGTGAGGCACTGTCGCCTCACAGCAAGAGGCTTCTGGGTTCAAGCCCAGTGGCTGACGGGGACCTTTCTGTGTGGAGTTTGCATGTTCTCCTCGTGTCTGCATGGGTTTCCTTCAGGTGCTCCGGTTTCCCACACAGTCCAAAGACATGGAGGTTAGGCTAATTGGTGGCTCAAAATTGACTGTAGGTGTGAATGTGAGTGTGAATGGTTGTTTATCTCTAGGTGCGTCTGGTTATCTCTATCATCCCTGCGATGACCTGGTGACTTGTCCAGGGTGTACCCTGCCTCTCGCCCATAGTCAGCTGGGATAGGATCCAGCTTGCCTGCGACCCTGCACAGGATAAGTGGTTATGGATAATGGATGGATGAAATTCAAAATAATAGTGTGCTGGATGAAGTGCGATTTTCTCATGCATAAGGCATCATGTTGATACCTCTCTTAACCAAACAGGATGAACTCTACTGGCCATCTTGAAGTCTGATATGGAGGAATATGCAAACTGGAAACAGATCATTCCAATATTATTATTCTTTACTAAATTTGCCATCATTAAAAATGTAATTTCTTACCAACATGAGCTTCTGCAGGTGTTTCCTCTCTCCCTCAAGCCTGCTCATCTCGGAACCCTAATGTCCAGCTCTTTTTTCCTTCCTTTCTATTGATCTTGCTTCTCTTCTCATGCATGATTCCATTTTCACCTAGCCCTGGCTATTAGTGCCCTGAGGAGCGAAAGATTGAGTAAAATCAAGAACATATGGTCAGAGAGGCCCGGCTTGACGTGCGCACACAAGTTGCAGAGCTAATTTTAATCTGCTCCTGCTGCTTACCTTTTCTTAACTCCATTGTAGTGCAGAACAGGCAGGTGTGTGTGGGGGTGAGAGAGAAAGGGGGATGTATGCGCTCTCACACAGGAAGAAATGACCCTTCACCTGGACCCTAAGAAACTTGGACAACACTGAGGCTACAAAAATAGGGAGCAGCTATGACTGCTAATCCAGTGCTCCTGATTTTGGGCAGCCACACACACTAGAGAAACTTTCCCAGCTCAAAGGTAACCCCCATCTAAGCCAAGATGATGTTAACCTTTAGTTTTTTGTTTGTTTGTTTTTTAAATTTAATTAGTTTAGCATCGAAAATGCAATGAAGGTTAGGAGTTTGTGACTTATTAAACCTGAAAAAAAAGGCAAATGTCCAGTGCATGTATTAAATTTGTGTAATTTTTCAAAGTATAAGCAAAAAAATCATTCTACTCATATTGGAATTATTGTTGATCCCTGCCAAACCCAGTGACACTCTCCATTTACCATTTTTATCTAAGGTTATTAATTCAGTATGTTGTGATGCAATTTGGGACACAGCCCCAGTCTCGAAAGAAATGCCATTTTGGATCTGAGAAATGAAGGGGTTTGGTATGAAACCCATAGTTTGTATTTCCATGGATCAGTCTCTCTCTCTCTCTCTCTCTCTCTCTCTCTCTCTCTTTCTCTCTCTGAGACATGGTCCACGTTCATCTCCTGCAGTGAAAGTCAGCCTACTTTTCACTAGCTTCCCTTATGATTTATGCCAAGGCACCAGGAAGGTCAGTGAGTTTGACGGCAGGTAGAGGATAGAGAGATAAAGAGGGAGGAGGATGGCAAAATGTCCCAGAAAATATGGTGAAAGATAGTCCATCCCACAGTGAGGTGGCAGGTGCAGGTGGAGCTCAATATCTTTCCCTTGTGTTTAGAATCTGTCCCGAAAACTAGTGCACCATGTTTTCTGCTGTTGTAATAAGGAAAAAGAACATGAACAGAGACTCTAGGGTGGTGCCATGTTGTCAGGAAATATCCATCAATCTTGGGTGTCTGTGAGATCATGTATGCCAAAAGGTGGGGGGACACTTAGGACTTTTCCTAGGAGTGTGTTCAGGTGTGCTATGACGGTGCCATTTTGAGAAAATGCAGTGATGGCTTTATAGAGGAAGCTTTGTGCTAGCCGTTGTCCTCCCTGTGTTGCATCTGTCTTGTGAAATGGGAAATAATGAGCTTTTGGGTCAGAATTGTCAATGAGTAATGCTGGTCAAAATTTGGGTCCAAATTTTGGGACCAAATGCACACTGCATTGTGAAGACAACTTTCTAGAAATAGCATCCATTTGCGACAGGCTGAGGTAACAGATCCTCCTGTACCTGAAATGGATCGCTCTCAAAAGTACAACTCCTTTGATGGATGAGTGCTGGATTGCATTTGACTTGTACAATATATAGATGATTCTAAGGCGACTGACCATTTTGGGAAACCAAAGCTAAAACATTTGTGCTTGTGCTGCTTTGTAAAATAAACATTGTATCCTCATGTCTCTTCAAGACCAACATGTGTGTAGTGTGTGTTTGGGGGCCACTGTGAAGGACCCTATTATCTATTGCAGTAGATTTGGTGGCTCCTTTACTGGGGAATGTAAAATCAACAAAGAGTTTCAACAAAGAGAGAAAGAGACTTATGTATGGAAGCCTATTTCCGCCAGGAATATTTTTAAAAATGGTTCCATTAAGTCAAAATTATGAGATAAGAAAGTCAAAATTATGAGATAAAAAGTCAAAATTATGAGAGAGACAGTGCACATGCCTCAAACGCCAGAAGACCCAGCAACAACACTATGTGCACAGTGCACATGCCTCAAGCGCCAGAAGACCCAGCAGCAACACTACCTGATGGTCGATCCCCAGTCATGTGAAGTCCTATCTACGTAAGTAGATATCATAGCTTATCATAGCTGTCTATGTGCCAGACGTAGTTCGGGCCCCTGCTGTGATAGACTCTACGGCGCAATCGGTGTCTGCTCCTCAACTGAACTCCCTCGCTGTCCAGCAATCGCATGAGGACGCGCACGGTTTCTCTGTCTGTCACAATCCCATTCATCCAGCACTTCCTTCACCACCCTAAAAACAGAGCCCCACTGCAACAGTAACACAAAAGTGCATAAAGATTCAAAATGTTCCTTCAAAAGCCAATTTAACTGGCTGTTCAAAGTTATTATACAAATACAATCCGTTCACTTACGTATATAGGACTTCACATGACTGGGGATTGACCATCAGGTAGTGTTGCTGCTGGGTCTTCTGGCGCTTGAGGCATGTGCACTGCCTATCTCATAATTTTGACTTTTTATCTCATAATTTTGACTTTTTATCTCATTTTGACTTTTTATCTCATAATTTTGACTTAATGGAACCATTTTTAAAAATATTCCTGGTGGAAATAGGCTTCCATACTTATGGCAGTTAGTTACAGGAGATTACACAGGCTCTAAGCCTTTCTAGGGCTCTAAGTGACAAGACAAAGTTCTTGCTGTGCCAGCACCAAGTATTCCCAGGCAGTCTCCCATCCAAGTACAAACCAGCTCTTATAAGGTACATCGGGTAGCGCTGATCTCTGTTTCTATAGCTCTCAGTCTGTCGCCTATTCCATAGCTAGGGTTACAGTGGGGGGTGGGGGGGCTGGTCCTCTGGTAACCGTGAGAGTTTGACTCCTTACTGGCATCTGTATTGCAGCATGCCTCGCCAGATGGCAGTAGGTACCATTTTTATGGTGGTCTTTGGTATGACAACTATATTTTATATGCAAGAATTAATACTTCATCTTGAATAAAGGAAATGGTTCAATAAACAATAAAATAATTCAAAAAGAAATGTTTAATCTAAAGACAGTTGAATTTGCTGGAATAATGTACCTGAATCACATTGCCAATGCCCAAAAAATATTTATTGGGAATTGTCTTGTGTAACTGTACATTTTGTTATCTTTAAAAAAAAAAATACATGAGAGTGAATAAAAATGACCAGTCTGTAGTCTTTCTCTCAATCTTTTCTCTCACTCTTTCTTTTCGTCTTTCTCTCTAATTCTCACTCTTAGACATACCCACCCATGCAAATCCATTCTTTTATTCCAGTCATACATGGAGAACAGGGCGGCACGGTGGTGTAGTGGTTACCGCTGTCGCCTCACAGCAAGAAGGTCCTGGGTTCGAGCCCCGGGGCCGGCGAGGGCCTTTCTGTGCGGAGTTTGCATGTTCTCCCCGTGTCCGCGTGGGTTTCCTCCGGGTGCTCCGGTTTCCCCCACAGTCCAAAGACATGCAGGTTAGGTTAACTGGTGACTCTAAATTGACCGTAGGTGTGAATGTGAGTGTGAATGGTTGTCTGTGTCTAAGGCTACGTTTACATTACGTCGAATCAGCGGATCATCAGATTAATGTTCTTAAAACGATTCACGTTTACACTAAAACCGTTAGCCGTGCACACAGCAACACCAATACGCAGATACGCTCGGCTCTGCAGGCATCCTGCGCTCCAAATCACTCCGCCCTGAACAGCGAGTGCCCTCTGGAGGGTGCGCACTCTGGCCCTGCGCAGCTCACAGAGCGCGCGAGTGAAGTGAACAAGCCACGATTCGGGACTGAGCCGCTGTGTGTGTGATCCCAGCGCACATCACTTACCATTTGCAAGTGGAAGGATGGCAAGCCTAAAGACAATCATAACTACACAATGGGCAGTATTTGCATCAGTATTTGCAGTATTTTCATACTTTTATACTCTTTAATGAAAGGTGATACAAGGCGGAAGTCCGCACCGTTTTTCAGCAGTCGCGTCACATGACCAACACCAGCGAATCAGGAAGGTGGATGTCACAGTGACGTTGTCCAATGAGACGCCAGCTAGAGCTCAGCACAGCGTATTCGCGTATTCTCAATGTTTACACAGCACCGGAGCTGACACGATCTGGATTGAATACGTGGACGCTGGCGGATTCCCGTTTCCTGGCTTTTCCAGGGGGTTTAATGTAAACGGACAGTGCGTCCGCGAAGAAAACGAGACAGATACGGTCTAATGTAAACGTAGCCTATGTGTCAGCCCTATGATGACCTGGCGACTTGTCCAGGGTGTACCCCGCCTTTCGCCCATAGTCAGCTGGGATAGGCTCCAGCTTGCCTGCGACCCTGTAGAAGGATAAAGCGGCTAGAGATAATGAGATGAGATGAGATGAGATACATGGAGAACAATTCCAGATTGCCAGATAAATATCTGATCTGCTGTCTTTCTCCCAGCAAATTAAAGATCATTTTAAGAATGGCAGGTTTCAATCAGGACCCAGACCACTATTCCTGACAAAATGTGAAGCACTAGTTTTCCATGCCCTATGGGGCCTGGTTCTCACACTATGTAGAATAATAATGTGGTCATGTTCTGTGCAAACAAAATAATAATAATAATAATAATAATGCATGCACTATCGGAGCATCTGTGGCCTGAGGCACAGAGTATTCATGATTCAGTAGTTCTCTGTGCATCATGTTAAATGCAAATTTGTTGTAATGCAACAAAACAGGACAAACACAAAGGGGGATGAATACTTTTGCAAGGCACTGTATACATATTTTATATATTACACACACACACACACACACACACACACACACACTTTTTTTTTTTCAATTGTGTGTGTATATAACATTCCTGAACTGAAATGATTTCTTTTACATGCATCTTAAACAGATGTGAGGTGACGGTAGGAATTAGTCATTAGATCATGAAATGGGGTCTTGGAATGGATGACGCCTGAAGAGATTTTCCAGAATTAAGCACTGTACTCCACAGTTGTGTGGAGTTTGACTAAAACTGAGATGTGATAGTTATGCATGATTCTGACCCATGATTTGACGACTTTTATTATTAATATTAATGTGACCACTCAAAATCAGGAATTAAAGCTCAAGAATTGGGACATGATATGAAGAGAGAAATCAAAATAATAAGTTGTGATGGATCAAGTGCTATTCTTTAAGTTGCTGTCCAATGAACATGGGAGTCATATTGTTGAATTAAACTAGATTTGTTCTGATTAAAATGAGTTCTACTTAGGACTATATATACAGTAATACATTAGCAATATACTAGACTTCAGTTGGTTTATTTCAGTGCTTGCCGCCTTCTTCATGTCTCATTTATCTTTATCTATTTTATTTCACATTTTAAAAAGGGTGTCTTGCTTTTTTTGTTGCATCATGTTACATTTGAGAGCAAAGAAAAATGTTTTGTTCTTAAATTGGCATTTTCTATCCCTGTTTAAAGATGGTGATCTAGACATTAGAAATACCTGGGCTAAAAGTATCAGAACACTAATTAAAAAATAAACAATACATCCATCCATCCATTATCTGTAGCCGCTTATCCTGTTCTACAGGGTCGCAGGCAAGCTGGAGCCTATCACAGCTGACTATGGGCGAGAGGCAGGGTACACCCTGGACAAGTCGCCAGGCCATTGCAGGGCTGACATATACACACAATCAACCATTCACACCTATGGTCAATTTAGAGTCACCAATTAACCCAACCTGCATGTCTTTGGACTGTGGAGGAAACCGGAGCACCTGAAGGAAACCCACATGGACACAGGGAGAGCATGCAAACTCCACTCAGAAAGGCCCACGTTGGCCGCTGGGCTTGAACCCAGGACCTTCTTGCTGTGAGGTGACAGTGCTAACCACTACACCACTGTGCCGCCCCTAAACAATACATTATTTTTTTTTTCTCTTAGTATGCACAGTCATTTGTACTGGAGTCATTTATACTGGAGCACTTTTTTGCAGAATGTTGGTAGTGCTGAGCAAAACTGACTTTTATAGAGTGGGTACATGAGACTTGATGCCTATTTTATCAAGGTTGGCATTCAAGTTCTTGGGTACAGAGCCCAGTGCACCTATCACTATAGGGACTACTATAGTCTCCATATCCCACATCCTGGCAATGTCTACCGTCAGATTGGCATAGCTGTCAATTTTCTCAATCTCCTTCTTAGCAATATTGTGATCTCCAGGGATGGCTGCATCTACCAAGTAACACCTTTTTCTTAGTTTGTTGACCACCGTGATATCAGGATGTCTATGTTCAATGACACAGTCCATTTGGATGTTAAAATCCCACAGAATCTTTACCTCTTCATTCTCGACTACAGATTCTGGCTTATGATGATACCATTTGTTATTGGTCTGAATACCATATTTTCTACTGAGACACTAGTGGAGGTGACCACATACTTTCTCGTGGTGTCACTTGTAGTCCTGTGCCAGCATTTTGCAGGTGCTTACAATGTGTGCTATGCTCTCAACTTTTTCGCCACATAACCTACACTTATCAGATTCAACTTGATTAGATTAAATTAGATTAGAGTAGATTAGATAAAACTTTATTGATCCCTTTGGGAGGGTTCCCTCAGGGAAATTAAGATTCCAGCAGCATTACAGATAAACAGAGAAAAGAAATAAAGGAAAACTTCTCGATAAATTAAAATAAATTAAGTATTTCCATATACAAATATAAAAAGAATAAGATGTGGGGAAGAGAGGAAGGGGGGAAGAGGAAAAATTAAAGAAAAAAAGGGGGGAGAAGGGGGGGCGGCAGGAGAGATATTGCACTTTATATTGCACATTGTCCGGTATTGCTTATTGTTAGGCTAGGCTACTGCTCCTTCCCATCCTCTGTCCTCCTGTTACCCTTCCTCCCTCCCAGAGAAGAGTTGTACAGTCTGATGGCATGAGGGACAAATGAGTTTTTGAGTCTGTTAGTCCTGCACTTGGGAAGGAGCATTCTGTCACTGAAGAGACTCCTCTGGTTGCTGATGACGGTGTGCAGAGGGTGACTGGCATCGGCCATGATGTTCAATAGTTTGTCCATAGACCTCTTCTCTGCCATCGTCACCAGAGAGTCCAGCTTCATGCCGACCACAGAGCCAGCCCGCCTGATCAGTTTGTCCAGCCTGGATGTGTCCTTCTTGGATGTGCTGCCCCCCCAGCACACCACAGTGTAAAACAGGACACTGGCGACCACAGACTGATAGAACATCCACAGGAGTTTCCTGCAGATGTTAAAGGACCGCAGCCTCCTAAGGAAGTATAGCCTGCTCTGTCCCTTCCTGTATAAGTGTTTGGTGTTGCAAGTCCAGTCCAGCTTGCTGTCTAGCCCTAGGTACTTGTAAGAATCCACAGCCTCCACCTCAACTCCCTCAATCAGAACTGGTCGTGACCTTGGTCTGGACCTCCTAAAGTCAATGACCAGCTCCTTGGTCTTCGAGGTGTTGAGCTGCAGATGGTTCCTGTTGCACCACACAACAAAGTCCCTCACCAGGCTCCTATACTCCTCCTCTCTGTCATCACTGATACACCCAATGATGGCTGTGTCATCGGCGAACTTCTGAATGTGACACAGCTCCAAGTTGTAGCAGAAGTCCGCGGTGTACAGGGTGAAGAGAAGAGGGGCCAGCACCATTCCCTGGGGTGCTCTGGTGCTGCTAATCACAGTGTCAGATGTGATGTCCTTCAGCTTGATGTACTGCGGCCTGTCGGTGAGGTAGCTGGAGATCCAGGTGACCAGGCAGGGGTCCACTCGCATCTTGTTCAGTTTGTCCTGAAGCAATAGGGGCTGGATGGTATTGAAGGCACTCGAGAAGTCTAAGAAGAGGATCCTCACTGTGCCATTTCCCTTATCCAGATGCGAGTGGGCTTGGTGTAACAGGTAGAGGATGGCGTCTTTCACACCAACACCTGCCCGGTACGCAAACTGCAGACAGGCCTGGGCATGTTGTACCTGGGGTCTGAGGAGGCTGAGGAAGAGCCGCTCCAACATCTTCATCAGATGTGAAGATAGTGCCACCGGTCGGAAGTCGTTCAGCTTGCTGGGCCGATTCTTTTTGGGAACTGGAACGATACATGATGTCTTCCAGAGGGTGGGCACTCTGCCCAGCTGCAGGCTGAAGTTGAAGATGCATTGGAGTGGTTCACCCAGTTCAGCAGCGCAGGTCTTCAGTAGTTGGGGACACACCTTGTCCGGGCCTGCTGCTTTCCTGGGGTGAAGCTTCCTCAGTTGACCTCTGACCTGATCTGCAGTAATGCATGGAGGAGTCTGTGTTGAGGTGGGGGATGAGGGGGAGGAGGGGGCTGCTGTGATTACTGGGGGAAGGTGTGTTGAGGGAAGAAGGAGAGATGGCTGCAGTGAGGGAGAGGGGGGGGGACATGGGCTGGTTGAACCGATTGAAGAAGTCATTCAATTAATTCACCCTCTCCACTGTCCCCTCAACAACTCTGGTCTTTGTATTGTGGCCTGTGATGGTTTTCACACCTTCCCAGATCTCCCTCATGCTGTTCTCCTTCAGCTTCTGCTCCACCTTTCTCCTGTAGCTGTCCTTAGCTTCCCTCACGCAGCGTTTTACCTCCTGCTGTGCTGCTTTCATCACCTCCCTATCCCTGCTCCTGAAGGCGGCCTTCTTCCTGTTGAGGACAGCTTTGACTTCCTGTGTTACCCATGGCTTGTTATTAGGGTAACACCGTACAGTCTTAGCAGGGGAGACCACGTCTGCACAGAAGTTGAGGTAATCTGTCAGACAGTGTGTCAGCCCCTCTATGTACTCACAGTGTGGGCTAAGCAGCACATCCCAGTCTATGATGTCGTAGCAGTCCCTGAGGGCATCTTCCATTTCAGGGGACCACCTCCTGATGGAGCTTGATGGTAGATATTCTGATAGAGTTCATATTCAGTACCTGGTCTTGGGCAGCAGCCAACAGACTTTCAGTTTCATGCTTCAAGTCACCCTTCACAAGCCAATCCTATGAGCTCTCTGTCTTTAACATCTTGATGTCTTTATCAAACTGCCCATGTAGTGGCTTAGCCTCCTTTAAAGCAACCTTCCCTTTCACTATCCTTTCCCTCGATGTTTTCCTCCACTAGATTGTTTACGGCTGCTATATACTTCAGCAGATCCTCTTTGCTGCTAGCCAGATACAGGTCTAAGGATCTACACTCACCAGCTACACACTCCTCAATTCCAATTAGATCATGACCTCCACATTTCCACGCCATGTACAGACACAGTACTGTACATTAGCTCGTTGGTGGAGAATGCCATACAGTTCCATCATTTTCCTGGTGTTTCTGTCTATCTCCTCAAGCTCCTTCTTAGTCCACCCTATCACTGCTGGTTGTACCTGACAATTGCAACTGCCCACAAGTTGGTCACCATGATCAAGTTTTTACCATTTGGTTTAGATTTCAGCAGCATTTTCAGTCTACTCATGTTTGACTCCTTTACATTTTTCTTCATTTCTTTGTCGATAATAGAATTGAGTTCAAGAACTCCCAGATATTTGTATCCATCCTGATCTGGATCGGCAATGGACTCCCCTGTTGGTAGGTTAATCTCATGACTCTCCTTTCGCACACCTCTTTGCATGGTAAGCAGAGCACATTGAGTAATGCCAAATTACATTCTGATATCTTTACAACAAAGACAGTCTGAACCAGAGAATAAATCTGTGCCTCATTCTTAGCAAAAAGCTTGAGGTCATCCATGAAAAGAAGGTGATTAAGAGAAGGTCCTGCTTTCTCCAGGTGATATCCTATTTCTGTCACTTGTAATATCATTGTTAATGGTATTAAGTTGATGACAAATAGAAGTGGTGAGAACGAGTCACCTTGAAAAATACCTCTTTTGATAGAGACAGACCCAAGATGCTGGTTGTTGGCATAAAGATTGGTCTTCCAATATGGCAAACTTGTTGAAATAACATCAATGATTTTGTCTGCAATACAAAACATCCTTAAGCACTTTAGTGCCCAAGAATGTGGGACTATATCATATGCCTTTGTAAAATCTATCCAGACTACACATAGGTTACTATATCTCTGTTTGCAATTCCCCAACACTGCTTTATCTACTGCAAGATGATCCTTCATCCCTCTTGAGACTTTATGGCATCCCTTCTGCTGTTCAGGTAACAGGTTGTTGGTAGAAAGATGCACATATGCTTTCTTTGCAAAGATCCCAGTCAACAGCTTCCACAACAAATTTAAGGCAAATTGGTCAGTAGTTACCCACCAATGGCTCCTTGGTCCTATCCTTCATTCAACCTTCATTTGACCTTCTACTATCCAGTCTGGTACATGGCCAGTTCTTAAACATTCTATGATGTCCTATTTGACCATGCAGGTTTGTGAAGCTCTTCAACCAGAACCCTTGGATCACATCCGACCCAGGAGACTTCCACTTAGGCATACTCTTCAACTGTTCCTTGACATCCTCTTCTGTGATAGCTATATCTGCTTGCTTTCACAGTTTCTCCTGCAACTTCCTTTCTACCTCATTAATCCAGTACTTCCTATCATCATGTTCGACAGGAACACCCCAGAGCTCAGACCAAAACTGGGTCACTTCTTCTGGGTTTGGTAGGATTGTCTCACCTGCATCCCCTGAAAGATTCTGGAAAAACTGCCTTTGGTTAATGGTAAACAGTCTGTTTTGTTCAAACTGTCTCTGTCTCTTTGTATACCTTGTAACTTGATTTGCCTTAGCAGAGATTCTGTTTTAGTTCTTCTATCAGTGCCTTAAACCCTTTCTCCTTGATTTTACAGTGGTGCTTGAAAGTTTGTGAACCCTTTAGAATTTTACATATTTCTGCATAAATATGACCTAAAACATCATAAGATTTTCACACAAGTCCAAAAAGTAGATAAAGAGAACCCAGTTAAACAAATGAGAAAAAATATTATACTTGGTCATTTATTTATTGAGAAAAATGATCCAATATTACATATCTGTGAGTGGCAAAAGTATGTGAACCTCTAGGATTAGCACTTAATTTGAAAGTGAAATTAGAGTCAGGTGTTTTCAGTCAATGGGATGACAATCAGGTGTGAGTGGGCACCCTGTTTTATTTAAAGAACAGGGATCTATCAAAGTCTGGTCTTCACAACACATGTTTGTGGAAGTGTATCATGGCACAAACAAAGGAGATTTCTGAGGACCTCAGAAAAAGCGTTGTTGATGCTCATCAGGCTGGAAAAGGTGACAAAACTATCTCTAAAGAGTTTGGACTCCACCAATCCACAGTCAGACAGAATGTGTACAAATGGAGGAAATTCAAGACCATTGTTACCCTCTCCAGGAGTGGCTGACCAACAAAGATCACTCCAAGAGCAAGGCGTGTAATAGTCGGCGAGGTCACAAGGGACCCCAGGGTAACTTCTAAGCAACTGAAGGCCTCTCTCACATTGGCTAATGTTCATGAGTCCACCATCAGGAGAACATTGAACAAGAATGGTGTGCATGGTAGGGTTGCAAGGAGGAAGCCACTGCTCTCCAAAAAGAACACTGTTGCGCATCTGCAGTTTGCTAAAGATCATGTGGACAAGCCAGAAGGCTATTGGAAAAATGTTTTGTGGACGGATGAGCCCAGAATAGAACTTTTTGGTTTAAATGAGAAGTGTTATGTTTGGAGAAAGGAAAACACTGCATTCCAGCATAAGAACCTTATCCCATCTGTGAAACATGGCGGTGGTAGTATCATGGCTTGGGCCTGTTTTGCAGCATCTGGGCCAGGACGGCTTGCCATCATTGATGGAACAATGAATTCTGAATTATACTAGCAAATTCTAAAGGAAAATGTCAAGACATCTGTCCATGAACTGAATCTCAAGAGAAGGTGGGTCATGCAGCAAGACAATGACCCTAAGCACACAAGTTGTTCTACCAAAGAATGGTTAAAGAAGAATAAAGTGAATGTTTTGGAATGGCCAAGTCAAAGTCCTAACCTTAATCCAATCGAAATGTTGTGGAAGGACCTGAAGCGAGCAGTTCATGTGAGGAACCCTACCAACATCCCAGAGTTGAAGCTGTTCTGTACAGAGGAATGGGCTAAAATTCCTCCAAGCCGGTGTGCAGGACTGATCAACAGTTACCAGAAACGTTTAGTTGCAGTTATTGCTGCACAAGGGGCTCACACCAGATACTGAAAGCAAAGGTTCACATACTTTTGCCACTCACAGATATGTAATATTGGATCATTTTCCTCAATAAATAAATGACCAAGTATAATATTTTTGTCTCATTTGTTTAACTGGGTTCTCTTTATCTACTTTTAGGACTTGTGTGAAAATCTGATGATGTTTTAGGTCATATTTATGCAGAAATATAGAAAATTCTAAAGGGTTCACAAACTTTCAAGCACCACTGTATATGTCCTGTTATATAAAAAAAATATTATTATTATTATTATTATTATTATTATTAAGCAGAATTAACAACATATTAGTATTATGTCACAATTGTTCCACTCCATTTAATGCACTGTGGATTGCATTCAGCTTCCATTTCTACCTCCATTGTAATGTAATTTACAATGAGATAACTCAGTTATCTGAGTCTACCATTTCTGCTCAAGGTACAATATTTGTAGATTAAGTGCAATACCTGCACATTAGGATGGTAATTGTGTTTTCTGAAATATGTGTTGAATATGGTGGCACGGTGGTGTAGTGGTTAGCGCTGTCGCCTCACAGCAAGAAGGTCCGGGTTCGAGCCCTGTGGCCGGCAAGGGCCTTTCTGTGTGGAGTTTGCATGTTCTCCCCGTGTCCGCGTGGGTTTCCTCCGGGTGCTCCGGTTTCCCCCACAGTCTAAAGACATGCAGGTTAGGTTAACTGGTGACTCTAAATTGACCGTAGGTGTGAATGTGAGTGTGAATGGTTGCCTGTGTCTACGTGTCAGCCCTGTGATGACCTGGCAACTTGTCCAGGGTGTACCCCGCCTTTCGCCCGTAGTCAGCTGGGATAGGCTCCAGCTTGCCTGCAACCCTGTAGAAGGATAAAGCGGCTAGAGATAATGAGATGAGATGTGTTGAATATATCATGTGACCAAACGACAAGAAAAATTCCTAATGCTTATAAATGTAGATTACAAATAAAACGTATCTAATTCTGATCTGTCTTGGATGCCTCTACTGTGGAAACCTCAGGGGCATGAAATACACACAGGCAAATATATCATCTAAATGGGGAGCCCAGAAAATCCCCTTCATCCACTGACTCCAAATATGAATAACTTTCCCTGCGTTAATATTGATGTAATTTTGGCTCAACTCACCAACCCTGAATCCAACCATAGAATAGCTCAGCATGTAAACATCTGGATGTGCTGCATCCCAGAGGGTGTCCCAAGTTACGATCTTCAAAAGCCTCATTCAAACATCTTTTCACCCTAGTTTGAAAATTGAAAGACTCTGCTATGGAACCATTGCCTAATCAGTTCCAAACCCATGCCGTCTGACATGAGTTTATTATTGTCCAATTTTATGAATTGGACTTGATGGATGAAATGTGTATGTCGCAGCTCAAGAAACTTACTTCAGCCTTGTTGATTGCTTTGGAAATGTTTCAACATGGTTTGTGGTGTTAGCTCCAGGCTTGATCAGTATACTGATGAATGAATGATGGTGGAATGATTGACGCATGACAGCCAATAAATACAGCTGAAGCATCAGAATTAAAAAGTCTAGAGGAGGCCATTTTAAGAAAGCAATTTTCTATTCTTTTAGGACAATCCAATTTGGGGAGTGAGTCTTTGTAATAAATAAGTGGTTGCTTTGCAGAGAATGAGAATGAGTCTGATTGAGGATTTGTCCAATCCTTGATTAATTGATTTCTTAACAAGATACTCTTAAAAACTGGATTGAAAAAAGGTAGTGAGTTGGAGTCCATACAGAACAGAGCATATCTGATGCACTTGACTGTTCTCGCCATCTGTCTTTGTCTGTGTGTATTCATACATTTCTGTAGAATGTTCACGGGAAGATTACCCCAAGATGCATTGAGCTTTGGTGATGATGCAGAACAATTGGCTTTTTGTTGTCAAAGTGCAATTTTCTCTCAAGATCCTCAATAATCGTGTGAAAAGTTCTCAAGGCTTGTGAGAAGCCGAAAACAACCTTGGCAAGGTTACAAGCCTACGTACTCTCTGCAAATTTGTTTTGGCTATTGTGTATGAATATTTCAATCACACACTTGGCAGCATAATGTGTTTGTCTGCATCATTCATCCAGCAACCACATGCACCACATCCTCCACTTCAGGTTGTTCGTTTTCTCTGCAGTTATGCCTTGTACACCAAAGTCACATGAATGTCATCTCGGCAAATAAATAAATAAATAAATTGTACAAAGACTGCACACACTGTGGGAATGGTTGGGCCATGGTGTGTTCAGGGTAAATTATTATTCTGCCAAATTCCAGTGACGTCACTTCGGGTTATCATGAGATGCACACATGCCGCCGTGGAGAATCAGTACACAGTGGAATGCTGTGGTGGTCAGAGGTTGTTGGACCGTTCCACTATAACTCTAACCATTTAATCCTTCATTGGACTTCTGCAGGTAATACCTTTTGTGTGAATAAAGTTTATTGCTTTCTTTATATTATTTCATGTGCATTTGAGCTTTAGTGTGCATTCAAGACATTTAAAAACACATGGATGACTACAAGCAAGAAGCGAGCATGCGTGTGCTTTTTAAGCCTCATTTGAATGGTCTATTGACGAGGCTACAGGGAAATAAGTGATAATTCCCTGATAAAGCAAATAATCTGGAAAGTAAGTGATAGTTTCCCATTGAAGTTATGGCAAAGAATTGAAAACTGGCTACACTTAACACAAGCAGTTAAGATGCGGATGCCCTTCACATGTGAGCATAAATGAGGGAAAGTAAGTGATAGTTTCCCAATAGCACATGCCGTAGTTGCATATAAAGTACGTTGGGAAGTTTCTTTGGTTTTAATCTTCAATGTTAAATGTTTTTTTGAAGATTGTTGAACAAGTTGCAACGCCATTAGTGTGCAACAAAGGTGAATTCCTATTCACACTGCATTTGTTTACAGCACTGAGTGATTCTGAAGGACCATCAATGAGGAGACAACCAGCACCCCCTGTAATCTTGGAGGATTTCAAAACCTCCATAGCCAATATGTTCTTGGATATGAAAAATGAACTAAAACAACATGTGGAAGATTGTGTTACATCGGTCATGCAGAACTATGAGGAAAATCACAGTGATGAACTCTGCGATGATCCATCTGATTTCTGTCTTGTTGATGATCTAGATAAATTGACATCTGCAAACAAACAGCCGACAGAGGGTCAAGACAAGGCCTCAGCTGAGCTCAAAGAGCTTGCTCTACAGTTTTCCACAAGTGAGAAAATGAGCCTGCCAATTGAAGATTTGGTGAAGATGATTGAAGGCCTCATTCATGACAAACTGCCTAAAGCCAAAATTGATGAACTTGCCAAGAAATACGCCAGACCAGAAAACTGCAAACATTTGCTGGCTCCCAAGGCAAACAAAGCAGTGTCGAGTCAACTTAAAGACAGTACCAAGAAATGCGACATAGGGATGCAGAAATGCCAAAAATTATTTTTGACAGCAGCGTATGCAGTTCTGCAAGCATCCAAGACACAAAAGACCAACCTAATTACCAATGACACAAAGACCAACCTAATTCATGCCTTGGTGCTCATTATGTCAGGCAACAGGGAAATGAACTTCAAGCGAAAGGAATTCTTAAAACCAGATCTAAACTTGCAATACAGTGCTTTGTGTAGTGTGTCCATGCCCATCACCACCAAACTATTCGGAGATGACATGGGGAAGCAGATTGACGAGGTGACCAAGGCAAACAAACTGGCAAAGAAGATCGCAGTGCACAAAAAGAGTCATGGTTTACACTTCCAAACCTATGGGAGGTCTACAGGTGGCTCCAGCTACTCAAGGGGCCACTATGGTGGCAGAGGATTTACCAGACCCCAGTCTTTTTTACGGGAAAGGAACACAGACCGCAGAAGCCAATCTGTGAAGCCAATCTCACACACCAAGACCACTTGAGTAACCATAACACAGCAGGTAATCTACACAATCTACACAAAATTGGACCTGAGAGACCCTTCAAAGTGGGCCAATTAAAAGAATGTGTAGAAGAATGGAAAATAATCACCTCAGACTCATTTGTTTTGCAATGTATAACTTTTGAGATTGAATTTGCATCTCCTGACTACATGCCAATAAGTTTACAACCAGAATATAAATTTTCAGAAGCAGAACAATAAGCCACTGATGTAGAGATTGACACCTTTTTGGAAAAACAGATCATTGAGTTGTCTGAAACAGAAATGGGTCAAATTGTCTTGTCCATTTTCTTAAGACCTAAGAAGGAACCTGGGGTTTACAGGGTCATTTTTCAACTTAAAATCCTTGAATCAGTCAGTGACGCATCACAAGTTCAAAATGGACACCCTTGAAGCTGCTATAAAATTAATGAAACCAGGGTGTTTCATGATGTCAATAGATCTATGCAATGCTTATTACTCTATATCACCTCACTTCAGAAAATATCTTAAATTTGTATGGAGGGGCCAGCTTTTTCAGCTTAAAGCACTACCCATGGGATTGACAAGCAGCCCACACATTTTCACCAAGGTGTTGAAACCTGTTGGGCTCAATTCGGACATAATTGTTTGGGTTATATTGATGACTCGTTTTATACAAAAGACACAGAGAATGCTTGTTGAGAGGCTACCTTACATACTGTTCAACTATTTTCTCACCTAGGATTTGTCATTCATCCTGCCAAATCTATACTTAACCCTACCCAGTCACTAGAATCCTGGGGTTTCAGTTGATTTCTACTTCGATGACTGTACATCTCACCCAAAAGAAGATTCAAAAGGTTGTGTAGATAGGTGCAGGAAATATCCATATGGTCAGGAGTTTACAACATGTGAAGTTGCTTCATTAATGGGAACTTGGTAGCAAGCTTTCTGGAAGTAGAATTTGGGCCCCTATATTATAGAAGTTTAGAACATGACAAAAATGTAGCCTTAAAAGCTGGTTTTGGACAATATGAAGAGAGATCCTTGAGGAACTTGAACAGTGGGTCAATGCTGTCCCAACAGCTGTCAGGAATATTGATCATGGCAGGCCAAACTTCACCTTGGCAACAAATGCATCTCACTTAGGTTGGGGGGCAACCACCCTTGGAAAGGAGACCCAAGGCCTCTGGTCTGAACAAGAAAGTGATTGTCATATCAACATTCTTGAACTGCATGCCATTGAAATGGGACTTGTGGCGTTACCTGAGTCAGCATCAAACCAACATGAGTTATGTCTGACAACATGACTACAGTTACTTACATAAATGCCATGGGAGGAAGCAAGAGCAGAGAATGCAATCACATTGCAAGGCACATTTGGTTATGGGCTATCAATAGACACAATTGGCTTTCAGCCACTTACCAACCAGGGCACTTGAATGTAACTGCAGACTTGCTGTCGAGACATTTTGAGGATGGGATAGAATGGCAATTATATCATCACCTATTCCAAAGAATATGTAACAAATTTGGAGCCCCTAAAATCAATCTATTTGCAAGTAGAATTATCCACCAAACTGACATGTATGTGTCTTGGAAACAAGACACATAAGCTGCATATACGGATGCTTTTACTGTGATTTGGGCTCAGTTTACTCATAGTTATGCTTTTCCACCATTCTGTTTGATTTGGCAGGGCTCTACAGAAAATAGTTTTGGAGCAAGCAACCATTATCATAATAGTACCTTGCTGGACCACACAGCCATGGTTTACAAGACTACTGAGCCTCTTGATCAACCAGCCCATGGACCACGAACATGCTGTCTCACCCAGTAAAGGGGAATGTCCATTCCCTGAGCCCAAAGCTACAACTACTGGCATGCAAGGTATCGGGGAACAATTTATTGAGCGCAGCATTCGAGGAGACATTGTCAATGTCCTCATGTGCTCTTGGTGACACAGAACACAAAAGCAATGTGATGTTTACATTTAAAAATGGGAGACAGTTTGTATTCAAGAGAAAATTAATTTATTGCAACCAAGTCTAAATGAGGTGTTAAAGTATCTTCATGGGTTTCATATTCACAAGCTTTCATATTCCATGATTAATACTGCATGTTCTGTATTGTCAAGCTATCTAATGGGATTTGAATTTCCTGACTCCCACTTCACCATGGCCAATCACTCATTATAGTATGCTACCTCAAAGGTGTGTTTAATTGCTTCAAGCCAACTCCTTGATATCAAGAGATGTGGGATATCAGTCCTCTTTTAAGGTACATAGAACTGTTATATACTCTGGACAAGTTATCACGAAAAGAATTAACATTGAAGCTACAGGAGTTATCTTACTAGCCTTAACATCAGGACAGAGATGTCAAACAGTTTGTGAACCCTTTCAAATTTTCTATATTTCTACATAAATATGACTTAAAACATCATCAGATTTTCACACAAGTCCTAAAAGTAGATAAAGAGAACCCACTTAAACAAATGAGACAAAAATATTATACTTGGTCATTTATTGATTGAGGAAAATGATCCAATATTACAGATGTAAGTGGCAAAAGTATGTGAATATCTAGGATTAATAGTTAATTTGAAGGTGAAATTAGAGTCAGGTGTTTTCAATCAATGGGATGACAATCAGGTGTGAGTGGACACCCTGTTTTATTTAAAGAACAGGGATCTATCAAAGTCTGATTTTCACAACACATGTTTGTGGAAGTGTATCATGGCACAAACAAAGGAGATTTCTGAGGACCTCAGAAAAAAAAGCATTGTTGATGCTCATCAGGCTGGAAAAGGTTACAAAACCATCTCTAAAGAGTTTAGACTCCACCAATCCATAGTCAGACAGACTGTGTACAAATGGAGGAAATTCAAGACCATTGTTACCATCCCCAGGAGTGGTTGACCAACAAAGATCACGCCAAGAGCAAGGCATGTAATAGTCAGCGAGGTCACAAAGGACCCTAGGGTAACTTGTAAGCAACTGAAGGCCTCTCTCACATTAATATTAGCCAATGTTCATGAGTCCACCATCAGGAGAATACTGAACAATAATGGTGTGCATGGCAGGGTTGTAAGGAGAAAGCCACTACTCTCCAAAAAGAACATTGCTGCTTCTCTGCAGTTTGCTAAAGATCACATTGACAAGCCAGAAGGCTATTGGAAAAATGGTTTGTGGATGGATGAGACCAAAATAGAACTTTTTGGTTTAAATGAGAAGCGTTATGTTTAGAGAAAGGAAAACACTGCATTCCAGCATAAGAACCTTATCCCATCTGTGAAATATGGTTGTGGTAGTATCATGGCTTGGGCCCATTTTGCTGCATCTGGGCCAGGATGGCTTGCCATCGTTGATGGAACAATGAATTCTGAATTATACCAGCAAATTCTAAAGGAAACTGTCAGTGTAACATGGCTGTGACAAACCAGACACTTGCGGATTAAGATGAGGTTTAACTCAAGGTTTTAATAGACACAGTGAGAGAAGACAATGCACAATAATTAGGCCAGGTCAATACCGGGAAGTCCAACAAAGTAGTGAGGGCTAGACAAATTGAGGTCATGAAATGGGCAATAGTCCAAGAACCAGAAATCAGGAAAACACAGGCAAGATAAACACAAGGGCTAGGCAAATCGGAGTCGAGAAACAGGCGAAGATCGAGAAACTGGGAAGCAAGAGAAACGAGTAGATAAACACAAGGGCTAGGCAAAACGGGAAGAAAACGGAAGGCAAAAAGGGTCATACACAGAAATGCAATCAGAAATATAAATGCTCAGTAGGCTCATAGAAATGTGGAGGCAATACTGTGCAAAGAACAAAGCAAACAGAGGGGTATAAATACAGACATAAACAAAAAGGTACAGGTGATGACAATTAGAACTCAGGGGAGCCACTCCTAGGAAGTGGCTCCGGGTTGGCTGATGGAGTGCATGTGGTAGTGTCAGGTGTGTGAGTGGGATTGTGGGAAGTGGAGTACAGAGTGTTGGGTGAACCTGGGAGAGTGACAGTCAGGTTATCTGTCCATGAACTGAATCCCAAGAGAAGGTGGGTCATGCAGCAAGACAATGACCCTGAGCACACAAGTAGTTCTACCAAAGAATGGTTAAAGAAGAATAAAGTTAATGTTTTGGAATGGCCAAGTCAAAGTCCTGATCTTAATCCAATCAAAATGTTGTGGAAGGACCTGAAGTGAGAAGTTCATGTGAAGAAACCCACCAACATCCCAGAGTTGAAGCTGTTCTGTACAGAAGAATGGGCTAAAATTCCTCCAAGCCAGTGTGCAGGACTGCTCAACAGTTACTGGAAACATTTAGTTGGAGTTATTGTTGCACAAGGGGGTTACACCAGATACTGAAAGCAAAAGTTCACATACTTTTGCCACTCACAGATATGAAATATTTTATCATTTTCCTCAATAAAAGAATGACCAAGTGTAATATTTTTGTCTGATTTGTTTGTGGGTTCTCTTTGTCTACTTTTAGGACTTGTGTGAAAATCTGATGATGTTTTAGGTCATATTTATGCAGAAATATAGAAAATTATAAAGGGTTCACAAACTTTTAAGCGCCACTGTAAAACAGGACAGGCCAGGTCAACCTTTTTCCTCAGTCTGAGCCCATGTTTACATTAGACCGTATCAGCGGATCATCAGATTAACGTTTTTAAAACGATTAGTGTGCACACAGCAACACCAATACATGATTTGCGTGCACACAGCAACACCAATACACGGATACGCTTGGCTCCGCAGGCATCCTGCGCTCCAAATCACTCCGCCCTGAACAGCGAGTGCCCTCTGGAGGGTGCGCACTCCGGCCTTGCGCAGCTCACAGAGCACGCGAGTGAAGTGCACAACCAGTAATTCGGGACTGAGCCACTGTGTGTGTGATCCCAGCGCATATCACTTACCACTTGCAAGTGGAAGGATGGCAAGCCTAAAGACAATCATAAGTACACAATGGGCAGTATTTGCATCAGTATTTGCAGTATTTTCATACTTTTATACTCTTTAATGAAAGGTGATACAAGGCGGAAGTCCGCGCCGTTTTTCAGCAGTCGCGTCACATGACCAACGCCAGCGAATCAGGAAGGTGGATGGCACAGTGACGTTGTCCAATGACGACGCCAGCTAGAGCTCAGCACAGCGTATCCGCGTATCTCAATGTTTACACAGCACCGGAGCTGACACGATCTGGATTGAATACGTGGACCCTGGCGGATTCCCGTTTCCCGGCGTTTCCAGGCGGTTTAATGTAAACGGACAGTGCATCCGCGAAGAAAACGAGACAGATACGGTCTAATGTAAACTTGGCCTTTGTGAGAAAGTATTCAAAGCAACAATTATGTGTCTATACAACCCTGCAACGTTACCTTGAGAGAACAAAGCTGTTCTGTGACTCTGATCATATGCAATTACTGCTATCATATGTCAAGCCATATTGACCCATTGGCCCGAGTACTATTGGACAATGGATTAAGGCTACCCTTGGCACAAGTGGAATGGATATAACGAAATTCAAACCACACGGTACAAGAGCTGCAGCTGTGTCTTAAAGGATATGGGACATGGATTTTTACCTGGGCATAATTATGTATAAAGGACATAAGAAATGCCATCTAAATCACTGCAGGGCGTCAAAAATGTGAAAATCATCACATTATTCAAGTTTTTTTATACATCAGCGTAAAACAAGGATTCGTTAATGAGCTAGGTGGTCACGTGACCCGTGACGTCACAAAAACTTTCCAAGGAGCCAGCGCTTGGGTATCTAATGTAAACAGGTTACCGAAATGGACACCATCGACAGTGATATTCCCGATGTTTCACAGAGATGTGAAGTTAGACCCTATCAATTCGAACTGATAGCTGGAAATTCACATGAAAATGGATCTTGTCTTTACTCTGACGGGTCAGATGATTGAGAGTGAGAGTTCATTCAGCCCTCATGAAACTGAAAGTGGTCGGCTCGATAACACTTCCTGGTAAGTTAAAAACAATTCTGCTCAAAGGCTAATGATCTGTTGAAAGAAGTATTATTTTTGTATCATACATTGAAAGTTCATCATAGATCTAGCTAAAGTCCGTTGCAAGCTAGTTTTTTTTTTGCTGATATTTTTCGAGATTGATTGAGATACAATGCTTCCAGAGTCCGAGATGAAAACATTCAAAATGGCGAAACGAGTCAGAATTATGATAATCAATAATTGATACACTCAAAATTATAATACTAATCCTTACCTCGGCTTTCAGACGCGTAGCGCAGAGGTCTTCAACAGGGGGGTCGCGAAATCGCACCGGATCACTCATATCAACAAAAATATTCCTGCCCTGTCCCCTGGCCTCCGTGCAGGGATGCAAACAGCGCGCCTTTCGGCGGATGCCGCCTTTTTCACGGCTGAATCACGCAGATCTGATTAAAAAAAAAAATAGCAATATTAATTCATGAAACATGAAACATGAAGTATAAGGATAAGAAAAAACAGTTTAAATCGGGAAGCTGCGCACATTTGTGCAGCCTGGCGCAAATGTGCGCAGCTTCCCGATTTAAACTGTTTTTTTTTCTCATCCTTATACTTCCTGTTTCATGAATTAATATCGCTCAGTACCTGAGTATTAATGTTGAAAGAATCCTCAGTGAAATGGTCCGAACACAGTTTGTGGGAAACAGTAGGTGCAAAGTTTTTTCAACAGGTGTTCTGTAAAGTTATCCTACCTCTTGGATTTGTCCTACCAAGCCTACTGCGCATGCGCGAAGCCTACTGCACATGCGCAGGTGAGCCCACACTTTCCTCAGCTTCGGGTCCTTGGGGAATGCAAAAAAACTTACTCCAGGGCATTTCCCATTGGAATTATTGCAACCATAAGCAGCACAATACACCATGATGTCCAATGTATGATGTCCAAAGTACTTTAAAGACTATAAAAACAATTTTCTTGTCATCCACTTCTCCATTCATCTACCCGCTTGTGCTGTGCCCGAAAGTTTTTGTGACGTATGATCACGTGACAGCGGCTCTTCCAGTTGCAAAAAATGCATATCGGAAGCCGAGCAGAAATGCCATATAATCATCACGAATATAACGATTTTGCTGAATTTAATAGATGATTTTGTATTTGTTGATGCAATTAATTCATATTTTTAATGGAAAGAAACTGATATAGCATGCATTTATGTTTCATGTCCCATATCCTTTAAGCAAGCAAAGTCATCACAACTGATGAGATACTAAGACACACAGGATGGTCACAAGAGACTGTACACCAGCTTGGAGGAATTTTAGCCCATTCTTCCGTACAGAACAGCTTAAACTCTGGGATGTTGGTGGGTTTCCTCACATGAACTGCTTGCTTCAGGTCTTTTCACAACATTTCGATTAGATTAAGGTCAGGACTTTGACTTGGCCATTCTAAAACATTAACTTTATTCTTCTTTAACCATTCTTTGGAAGAACAACTTGTGTGCTTAGGGTCGTTGTCTTGTTGTATGACCCACCTTCACTTGAGATTCAGTTCATGGACAGATGTCCTGACATTTTCCTTTAGAATTCACTGGTATAATTCATAATCCATTGTTCCATCAATGATGGCAAGCAGTCCTGGGCCAGATGCAGCAAAACAGGCCCAAACCATGATAC
Organism: Neoarius graeffei; assembly: GCF_027579695.1. Taxonomy (NCBI): domain Eukaryota; kingdom Metazoa; phylum Chordata; class Actinopteri; order Siluriformes; family Ariidae; genus Neoarius; species Neoarius graeffei. Next base: position 14,876,379 of record NC_083575.1, on the reverse strand, counting down.
TACCACCACCATGTTTCACAGATGGGATAAGGTTCTTATGCTCGTGTAGCGGGAGCAAAGGGGGCTACTGCGCCTTTAAACTCGTGAACGCGCTGGGCAGCACGAGAGGGGGCATTTACGAGCGGCGGGAGGATTCAGTGATAGTAGAGGCAAGCTGAAGTTGTGTGTCCTGGGAGCAGTCTACGTGTACGGAACGATACACTCGTATTGAGTGTCGAATAAGTGTTCCTTTGTAGTTAAAAAGTGCAACGTTAGTATGTCTCGGTTGGGTAGTGGTGTGTTTGCCACCCTCCATTTGTTTTGTTGTTGTATAACACTGATACGAACCGCTGGCAGTTGTAAATGGGCGTAGCTAATGCTAATGATACGGGAAGATAAACACTGAAGGGGGTACGAATAGAAAGGACAACAGAGACATCAAGACGGATGTGAAGTTGTGTAGAAACGTTCGTATTATCCGTTAGACGTGTTTATCGCTCGCTAGAGCCGTTTTATTTGCGTTGCCAGGACCGCTCTGGAAAATTGTTTTTGAACTATCCGTTACGCTAGCTGCCACTTTGCCGCCGTCCACCCGAACGTTCCGAAGCCATTCAGTAGCCTGTGTCAGAAGACAGCTGACAGTTTACCCTGCCCTCCATGTCCAGCATAGCGACGGGATTTCTGGTTGGTCGTGGATAATTAATACACTACACTTCACATACAACACCGCTGATAACACTCGCAGAGTCAACTGAACTGAACTGAACTGGACTTGTGTTGACCCGTGCCTCTATATACACACACACAGTGGTATCTGGAGAGACTTTGGGATTGCCCTCGCCACTGAGCCAGCCTCCATTTCACCCATCCACTCACACACACACACACACACACACACACACACACACACACAGACATACATACACACACACACACAGTGGTATCTGGAGAGACTTTGGGGATTGCCCTCGCCACTGAGCCAGCCTCCATTTCACCCATCCACTCACACCCACACCCACATGCTTTGCCGTGCTATGCACAGCCCACGTCCATCTTAAAGGTGTTTTGTTTTTTTGTGGTTACAAGAAGCACCTTCTCTTAGTGTAGTTACAAAAGATATGTCTTTGTGTGTTTACATGTGAATGAGATATATTCCTGATGTTACAGACTGTGAGTGGTGCTATGATTGCCAACCTCAGTGAATGTTAAGACATTTAAGGTATTGGGTGTTAAATACATTTTCCCTACTGTGAAACTCATTTGAGGTGGTTGACGTTTTATATATTTTCTTTTCTTACTGTGAGTCTCGAATGAATATTACCAGTCACTTATTACAACTATAAGTGTTTGGGCATTAGTTCTGTGGTACTATACATTTGGGTGGAATTATAAATCACATCCATAAATTACCATCCATAACCATCATCATCATTACGGGAGTAGTAACTAACTTAACTAGTAAATAACTGCAATTAGTTCCCCGCTATAGCGTAGTTGTAGTTGTTTACACTGTGCTACAGGCCTAGTGACTGTTTTCATTTAGGTCTATTCTAACCTAGGGGTAGGGGCGCCTCACCTGTGTAGCTGGGGTTGGAATAGTAGTGGGGTGGTGACGGGTTGGGCCATACACACTCCACTCACCACATACACCCTTCAGGCAGCCACCTGACCACCTTCAGATCCTGGAGCCCACTCTACCTCCCCCAAGTAAGTGACTGCTACTCAGGGAACCACCTACTGCCACACACGACAGCACTGAGGCTACTAGGCACTGGGCGAGGGGGACACAGATCCTTTCCTGTTCAGTCCTCGCTAGGTTAGTGTAGTTTAACCCCTACAAGGCGGCAGCACCATTCTACTGTCCGCTACATATTGGCGTCACGAACAGGATCGTATTAGCATTTTTTTATACAGATTCCCAATTTTTTTTCATTGAAAAAAGGTTTTTGACAGTGAACACAATTTTCAGACATAATGGCTGAGTTAGAAGAGTTAAAAAAACAATTTGCTGAGATGCAGGCCAAGTTCAATGATCAAGCAGAAGCTCTAGTGAAAGCCAGGACTGAGCAAAAAGAGGCTCTCACTTTAGCTAAAACTGTTCTAGACCAGCAGATGAACAGGCCCCCCACTTCTACCATGTATATCCCCAGAGAGCGTAAGTGCCCTGAATTCAGTGGTAAACGGGGGGAGGGTGTTGAAGAATGGATCGTGTCAATGAAGTCTGCTCTACAGATGATGAAGATTCCTGCAGAGGACCAGGCCGAATTTATCAAACAACACCTTAAAGATGAGGCTAGATTGACGGTGAAGTATATGGTGAAAGCCACTGAACAGGGCGTGATGAAGATCTTCGATGCACTGCGTGAGACTTATGGCGACAAGGTGCCCTTAGGAACACGGCTAAAGGAGTTCTATGACTGGAAACAGATGCCAGGAGAGACTATACGCTCATACGCATACGACCTCCAGGAGAAGCTGATGGGCATCCAGCGTAGAGACCCCAAGCGTGTCCCGGACGCAGACCTGGTACTGAAGGAACAACTGGTGCTGGGGCTCCGAGATGACATCCTGAGGAGAGAAATGAAGCGGCGACTTCAAGACAGCGAGGAATTGGAGTTCTCCAAGTTGCTGCAGGATGCCATCTCGTGGTCAGAGGAGGAAGAGTACCAACCCGTGGAGGGCATGAGGAGCAGCTCCCGCTCTAAAGGGGTCGTGAACGTGCCGGCGGCAACAGGAGAGTCTCCGTCTCAACTCACCATGGAGATGCTACACGACACCATGCAGAGGATAGCAACACGTCAGGACGAGCTGTACCGCATGATGGGCACCCGAGGCCATGGCGCGCCACCCGAGAGGGAGGGTAAGGCTAGGAACCCACCACTGCGGGATGAGGCCGGGCAGTACATCTGCTACACCTGTAATGAACCGGGGCACACCAGCAGACGCCGTCCGCTGAACCGGGGAGCCACCGACTTAACGCGCCCCCCACCTTGCCAGGATGGGCCACCAGGAGCCGTGGGAGGCAACTCAGAGTCAACACGTCCGGGTCCCAGCTCACCAGCCATCCGAAGCCACCGGGCAACCCAGCCATCCGGTGCCTTAAAGGGAGGGGCCTTTGGCAACTGCCTAATGGTAGGGGTGACGATAGCGGGTGTCCTCATTGAGTGCCTGCTGGACACCGGCTCAGAGGTGACCACAATCCGAGAGTCCTTCTTCCACGAGCACTTCGACAAGTCAGACCTGTCTTCAGCCCACTGGGTACAGCTTACCACAGCTAACGGCCTGGACATTCCTCTCCTTGGATGCCTGGAGGCAGACGTAGACTGCATGGGCAAGTCAGTTGGCCGGAAATGCATTTTTGTCCTCAAGGATGACAGCCCTAACGCGGAGGAAATGAAAGGCCTACCGGGCATCCTAGGTATGAATGTGCTGAGCGACCTGAAAGATTTCCTCGGGCACCGGGAAGGCCTGAAGAAGATGAACAAGTACAGAGGGACAGAAGCCCAGGTTCATCGTGTGCTGGCCGACATAAGGAGGGACGCAGGAGCTCGGAGTCAGTGTGGACGCATAGGCTATGTGAAAGTCGCAGGGAGACAGGAAGTCACCATTCCCCCACTAAGCGAGCGTGTCTCAGAAGGCCGATGCGGAGTCCCATCGAAGGCCAGCTGCCAGGTGTTAGTGGAAGCATCCTCTGGGGTGAGCCTACCTAAGAGTCTCCTGGTAGCCAATGTGCTGGCTAAAACCACTGACGGCCGTGTACCAGTCCGAGTCCTGAACTCCAGCCCGAGGCCAGTGACGTTAAAACCCCGCGCCCGACTCGCTGTAGCGTACCAGCCCCAAGAAGTGCTGCCCAAGGAATTAGTGGAGTTTGAGGAGCGAGGGGAAATTCTGCACGTCAAAGCCATGGAGTCAGTGTCAGCCCTCGACCAGAACTGCCCTTCCACCCAGCTGCCCGTCCCAGTCCAGGTAGACCTCCAGAGGCTGTCCAGTACTCAGTGCCGTAAGCTGACAGATCTGTTGGCCAAGCATCAAGATGTCTTCTCAAAGAATGACTCTGATTTGGGCTACACTACCTCCGTCACCCACAACATACCCACTGGAGATGCACCACCCATCAAACAGCGTCATCACCGTGTTCCTCCTCAGATCTTCCAGCAATTTAAAAAGCACATCCAAGACCTTGTCTCTCAAGAAGTTCTCCGGGAGAGCCGCAGCCCTTGGGCTTCCCCCGCAGTGATCGTGATGAAGAAGGATGGCAGCGTGAGGTTCTGCTGGGATTACAGGAGACTGAACCAAGTGACCTGCAAAGATGCTTACCCACTCCCACGCGTCGAAGAGTCTCTGGATGCCCTGGGAAAAGCACAGCTGTTTTCCACCCTTGATCTAACCTCGGGGTACTTCCAAGTGGCCATGGATGAGGCTGACCATGCAAAGACTGCTGTGACCACCCCCTTCGGCCTATTTGAGTGGTCCAGGATGCCCTTTGGATTGTGCAATGCCCCAGCCACTTTCCAATGGCTCATGGGCATAGTACTCAGGGACCTGGCGTTTGAGGTGCTATTAATCTATTTAGATGATGTGATAGTCTTCTCCAATGACTTCGACACCCATTGTGAGAGGCTTGAACTTGTCTTTAATAGATTAAGGCAACATGGTCTCAAACTGAAGCCCAGCAAGTGCCACCTCCTGAGAGATGAAGTTAAGTTCCTGGGCCATGTGATCTCCGCTGAAGGAATTCAAGTGGATGGAGAGAAGGTGCAAGCCCTAGAGACCTGGCCAACTCCCAAGTCTGTGAGAGAGGTGAGGCAAGTCCTAGGGTTCATGAGCTACTACCGCCGGTTTGTCCCCAAGTTCGCTCAGCTAGCCCGCCCGCTCCACGCCTAGTGGGAAAGACAAGCCAGATGGGGACCGCAGGAACCTTCAGGTGGACTGAGGAGTGCCAGCGTTCTTTTGAAAAGCTGAAACTTAGCCTGATGAGCCCACCAGTCCTGGCCTACCCTGACTTCAACTTGCCCTTCATCCTGACGACTGATGGGAGCCTTCACGGATTGGGGGCAGTGCTGAGCCAGAAGCAAGGAGGAGTCGAGCATGTCATAGCATTAGCCAGCCGTGGTCTTCGGGGAGCAGAAAAGAATGACAAGAACTACAGCGCCTTCAAGTTAGAACTGCTGGCTCTTAAGTGGGCAGTCACTGAAAAGTTCAAGGAGTACCTGATGTACTCCAAGTTCACAGTGGTGTCCGACCACAACCCACTGCGTTACTTGGGGACAGCGAACCTGGGCGCAGTGGAACAGCGCTGGGCTGCTCAGCTGGCAGAATACGACTTCGAAGTGTGCTACAAGCCCGGTCGCCAAAATGCGAACGCTGATGTCTTGTCCAGAATCCCAGTGAGTACAGAACTGGAGGGAGAAGACTCGGGGAAGGACTTCATATGCCTGGGATCTGAAGAGGTTCGTGCATGCCTGTGGCCAGGGCAGAAGGACGTTGTCACACACGGTGCCATACAGAGTGCAGTCAGAGCAGCAGTAGACGGTTTCAGCTGGACAGAACTAGCAATGGAGCAAAAGAAAGACCCCATGGTCCAACCTGTGCTGGCAGCCATGCAAGAACAACAAAGACCCCCAGGGGCCAGCCTGCGTCTCGCTGACCCAAAACTCCAATGGCTGTTTAAGGAGTTCGAACGACTGAGCCTCCACAGAGGTGTCCTGTTCCGCACGATAACTGACCCAAGGAATGGAGAGGAAACACGGCAGCTCGTTGTCCCCAAAAGCCTGCAGCGTAGGGTGTATGAAGGGCAACATGACCATGGTGGCCACTTCGGAGAACGCAGCACCCTGGAAACCATGAGACGTAGCTATTACTGGCCCACCATGACCCAAGATGTTCAGAACTGGGTAAAAGAATGCAAACGCTGCACCCTGGCCAAAGATGTTTTCCCCAAAACCTGAGCACCCATGACCTGCACTAATGTTTCGGCCCCTCTGGAAGTATTGGCCATGGATTACACCCTACTGGAGCGTTCAAATGGGGGCTTTGAAAATGTGTTGGTCTTGACTGACCTGTTCACGAGGTCCACAGTGGCAGTGCCAACTCGAAACCAAACGGCTCACACCACAGCAAAGAACCTCGTGAAGCACTGGTTTGTTCACTATGGCTGCCCTGCACGTCTGCACTCTGACCAGGGCAGATGTTTTGAGGCAAGTGTCATCAAGGAACTCTGTCAGATTTACAAGATCGCCAAGAGCCGCACTACCCCCTACCACCCGCAGGGTAACGCCCAATGTGAACGCTTCAATAGAACAATGCACGAGATGTTGCGTACCTTGTCCGCTGAGAAGAAGAGGAGGTGGGATGAGCATCTCCCAGAACTAGTAATGGCATACAATAGCCGACCCCATTCCTCTACGGGATATCCACCCTTTTACCTGATGTTTGCCCGAGATCCCCGGCTGCCTATGGATGTTCTGGGGGGGAAAGATCTGGAGGAAGAGGAAGTGGATAACTTGGACGACTGGGTGAAGGCCCACCATAACAAGTTTAAAACCGCAGTGGAAGTGGCGCATGCTGCAGCAGAGGGCGCATCCAAGAAGCGAAAGCGGGCCTATGATCGAAGGTCTGCAGGTGCCCTCATCAGGTCCGGAGACCGTGTGCTCCTACGCAACCATTCCCACCGTGGTCGAAACAAGATAGGAGACAAGTGGGAGCCTCACCCTTACATCGTAATCAAGCAAAACAACGGTGACATCCCTGTGTTCACAATCCGCCCAGAGAAAGGAGGGCCCCCGAAAGTGATACACCGAGACCAACTGAGACTCTGCACCTTCCCCACCCCAAGGGGCAATCCCGGTGGTCGCCGACCCACTACAAGCTCCAGCTCTGACTCAGACTCTGAGGGTCCTGGTCTCCTCTGCCCACCGGCCTTCACACCCACACACCCCACTCACACAGTTGGGGATCAGAGTCAGGGGGAGGAAACAGGTGGGGCTGGTAGGTTTAGAAGGGGTGGCATAGAGCCTACAGACAGGTCAGATGCGGGTAGTGAGGGTGAAGGGGTGGTTGAGCCTAGGCGCTCTGAGAGGTCCACCCGGGGCATTATTCCTGCAAGGTTTGACGATTATGTGTTGGGTTGACATGTTTTAGAATGTATCATGGGAACCTACCTCTCCTGGGTGCCAATCTTGAATGTTCAACCATACATTTCTGATGTTTTAATTTGTGTACGCGTGTTTTGAATAATTACCAGTGTTTACCTGTGAAAATGGTATGTACTTACCTCTCAGGGTGTTCCTCTGAAATGTTACCTGTTTTTAATGCTTACCTGCATATTTACCAATGTTTTGAATATGTACCAGCGTTTACTTGTGAAAATGTTATGCACTTACCTCTCCAGGGTGTTCCTCTGAGATGTTACCTATATTTTTGATGCCATGTATTTGCCAATGTTTTGAATACTTATCAGCGTTTACCTACCTATATTGATGTGGTCCCGAGGGTGTAATGTGAAGAAAAAGAGAAAAAGAACATGTTAAATGAATATCTGTATGTGACGGAGTGATGCAAACAGGTTGCTAATGATTTATTTTATTTTATTGCCTTTCAGAAATCCCATCGCCTGGTGATGCTGGATGGTATGGCAGGGTTTTGCAGGGGGGAATGTAGCGGGAGCAAAGGGGGCTACTGCGCCTTTAAACTCGTGAACGCGCTGGGCAGCATGAGAGGGGGCGTTTACGAGCGGCGGGAGGATTCAGTGATAGTAGAGGCAAGCTGAAGTTGTGTGTTCTGGGAGCAGTCTACGTGTATGGAACGATACACTCGTATTGAGTGTCGAGTAAGTGTTCCTTTGTAGTTAAAAAGTGCAACATTAGTACATCTTGGTTGGGTAGTGGTGTGTTTGCCACCCTCCATTTGTTTTGTTGTTGTATAACACTGTGATACGAACCGCTGGCAGTTGTAAATGGGCGTAGCTAATGCTAATGATACGGGAAGATAAACGCTGAAGGGGGTACGAATAGAAAGGACAACAGAGACATCAAGACGGATGTGAAGTTGTGTAGAAACGTTCGTATTATCCGTTAGACGTGTTTATCGCTCGCTAGAGCCATTTTATTTGTGTTGCCAGGACCGCTCTGGAAAATTGTTTTTGAACTATCCGTTACGCTAGCTGCCACTTTGCCACCGTCCACCCGAACGTTCCGAAGCCATTCAGTAGCCTGTGTCAGAAGACAGCTGACAGTTTACCCTGCCCTCCATGTCCAGCATAGCGACGGGATTTCTGGTTGGTCGTGGATAATTAATACACTACACTTCACATACAACACCGCTGATAACACTCGCAGAGTCAACTGAACTGAACTGAACTGGACTTGTGTTGACCCGTGCCTCTATATACACACACACAGTGGTATCTGGAGAGACTTTGGGATTGCCCTCGCCACTGAGCCAGCCTCCATTTCACCCATCCACTCACACACACACACACAGACATACATACACACACACACAGTGGTATCTGGAGAGACTTTGGGATTGCCCTCGCCACTGAGCCAGCCTCCATTTCACCCATCCACTCACACACACACACACACACACACACACACACACACACACACAGACATACATACACACACACACACACACAGTGGTATCTGGAGAGACTTTGGGGATTGCCCTCGCCACTGAGCCAGCCTCCATTTCACCCATCCACTCACACACACACCCACATGCTTTGCCGTGCAATGCACAGCCCACGTCCAACTTAAAGGTGTTTTGTTTTTTTTGTGGTTACAAGAAGCACCTTCTCTTAGTGTAGTTACAAAAGATATGTCTTTGTGTGTTTACATGTGAATGAGATATATTACTGATGTTACAGACTGTGAGTGGCGCTATGATTGCCAACCTCAGTGAATGTTAAGACATTTAAGGTATTGGGTGTTAAATACATTTTCCCTACTGTGAAACTCATTTGAGGTGGTTGACGTTTTATATATTTTCTTTTCTTACTGTGAGTCTCGAATGAATATTACCAATCACTTATTACAACTATAAGTGTTTGGGCATTAGTTCTGTGGTACTATACATTTGGGTGGAATTATAAATCACATCCATAAATTACCATCCATAACCATCATCATCATTACGGGAGTAGTAACTAACTTAACTAGTAAATAACTGCAATTAGTTCCCCGCTATAGTAGTTGTTTACACTGTGCTACAGGCCTAGTGACTGTTTTCATTTAGGTCTATTCTAACCTAGGGGTAGGGGTGCCTCACCTGTGTAGCTGGGGTTGGAATAGTAGTGGGGTGGTGACGGGTTGGGCCATACACACTCCACTCACCACATACACCCTTCAGGCAGCCACCTGACCACCTTCAGATCCTGGAGCCCACTCTACCTCCCCCAAGTAAGTGACTGCTACTCAGGGAACCACCTACTGCCACACATGACCGCACTGAGGCTACTAGGCACTGGGCGAGGGGGACACAGATCCTTTCCTGTTCAGTCCTCCCTAGGTTAGTGTAGTTTAACCCCTACAAGGCGGCGGCACCATTCTCCCATCCGCTACACTCGAATGCAGTGTTTTTCCTTTCTCCAAACATAATGCTTCTCATTTAAACCAAAAAGTTCTATTTTGGTCTCATCTGTCCACAAACCATTTTTCCAATAGCCTTCTGGCTTGTCCACATGATCTTTAGCAAACTGCAGAAGAGCAGCAATGTTCTTTTTGGAGAGCAGTGGCTTTCTCCTTGCAACCCTGCCATGCACACCACTGTTGTTCAGTGGTCTCCTGATGGTGGACTCATGAACATTAGCCAATGTGAAAGAGGCCTTCAGTTGCTTAGAAGGTACCCTTGGGTCATTTGTGACCTTGCTGACTATTACACGCCTTGCTCTTGGAGTGATCTTTGTTGGTTGACCACTCCTGGGGAGGGTAACAATGGTCTTGAATTTCCTCCATTTGTACAGAGTCTGTCTGACTGTGGATTGGTGGAGTCTAAACTCTTTAGAGATGGTTTTGCAACCTTTTCCAGCTTGATGAGCATCAACAATGCTTTTTCTGAGGTCCTCAAAAATCTCCTTTGTTTGTGCCATGATACACTTCAACAAACATGTGTTGTGAAGATGAGACTTTGATAGATCCCTGTTCTTTAACTAAAACAGGGTGCTCACTCCTGTGATGACCTGGCGACTTGCCCAGGGTGTACCCCGCCTTTTGCCCGTAGTCAGCTGGGATAGGCTCCAGCTTGCCTGCAACCCTGTAGAACAGGATAAAGTGGCTAGAGATAATGAGATGAGATGAGGGTGCTCACTCACACCTGATTGTCATCCCATTGATTGAAAACACCTGACTATAATTTCACCTTCAAATTAACTGCTAATGGGCTAACTTAGGTTAGGTTAATATGGGACGGCCTTGGGCTGAGGTGCCCTTGAGTGAGGGAACTAACTCCCAACTTCTCCCCAGGCGTTGTTAGCATGGCTGCCCACTGCTCTGGGTATGTGTGTTTGCTCGTTGCTCACGTTTGTGTGCATGTGTGTGTTCACTGCTTCAGATGGGTTAAATGCAGAGAGGAATTTCATAAGTGTGTGATGAATAAAGTTGTGCTTTCTTTCTTTCTTTCTTATCCTAGAGCTTCACATACTTTTGCCACTCACAGATATGTAATATTGGATCATTTTCCTCAATAAATAAATGACCAAGTATAATATTTTTGCCTCATTTGTTTAAGCGGGTTCTCTTTATCTACTTTTCAGACTTGTGTGAAAATCTGATTATGTTTTAGGTCATGTTTATGCAGATATATAGAATATTCTAAAGGGTTCACAAACTTTCAAGCACCACTGTGTGTGTGTGCGTGTACACACACACCAAAGAATTATCAAGGCAGTTGCTCTCTCTTTCTCTCTCTCTCTAAAATATTTTTCTCTCTCCATATATTGGCCTTCTCGAGCACCAAAGAGTAATGAAAACAGTGGGGAATGGGTTTTTGCTTCTTTCTCTCATCCTTGCTTGTTTGCTTGCTTTCTCTTTTCTTTCTTTCTCACCTTGTTTTCTTGTCTTTCTTTCCTATTTTTTAACTGATGCTAAAATTTTCCTTTCTTGAGACATTTTTTTTATTGACTGCT